>NC_045643.1:32492466-32808147 GCF_009829145.1 Chiroxiphia lanceolata | reverse complement strand
CTCACTATAAGGACTCACTGCATATCTGGCTTCAGAGTAGGATGTACATAACTCAAAATTCTACACTGTTCAGGCTGTGCTGACATTTCCTCCCTCCAATCATGGAAAGCCTTCAGCTTTGATGTCCAGCTCTAATCTAGCTTCTGTTTCTGCCAAGTATACTTCAGTAGTCTGTGTTTCCTACATTTAAAATTTATCTATGGAATAGCCCTAGAGTGTGCTGACATGATTACACAAAAGACGTAGTGTAGTGTAGTGGGAGCTCTGTCACATGTATTTATCAGCATATCTAAGTGCTTGATGATAACGTGTATTCCTCTGTATGCAATATTAGTCAGGAAGAGGTCTCATATCAGTCTGTAATTTCTTTAAAAACTTTGAATTTCTTTAATTTTCTTCTGCATCTATGAGCCCCTCTGTTCTCTTTTAGTTCAAAGACAAGGCAGTTGCCTTTAACCATCTGTAGTTTTTACCAAAACAGAAGAGAACGCAATTAATGCGAGGTGACTATTGCTTGTCTATTAAAATGTACAGCTTTTGGGTGGAGGCAGGAGTTGTAGAGGCATCTCACCATTACAAGCAGCATTCTCATTCTACTGCTCAATATCTCTGTGCTTTCTAAAGAGTTTTTCACTATATTATCTGGAAAGCTGGAGCCCCTGTGGACACTGGAGCTGCCGTATGTGCTATCTGTTGCATTAGTCATGATCTTCTTGCAGTCACCTTGTGCCTCTCACCAACTGATTGTCTTTCTCTGTCTAGTTCAGCTCTGAGAGCAATCGACAGGCAGTTGTGGGTGCCTTTCCCAACAAGGTGTCAATCTAACTCCCCCATGTCTCAGTCACTGTAATGATTCGATATAAATGTTATGAAGACACATCAATGTCTAAAGAGCTTTCTCTCCACAAAACGCTTTGATGTTTTTGAAGTGTACTTCCTCACTCGTGGGAGACTTTATTCAAGGTTAAGAAGTTTTAGGAAAAGCTTGGAGCCATTTGCTGTCTAGCTTGAAAGAAGCTGTTCTGTCATGGACTGGGCTAGGCTTAATTAAAACCGCTTCTCAGATTTGAATGTTCAATTCTTAGCAGGATCAACCCCAGTAATTCATGGTTAAAAATAATCTGAGACACCATTTAGCCTCTGAATGATGATTTTAGAGTTTCTTCAGTTATTCCGAAACCCTTTCTCAACATATCTTGTTTTCTTCTAGCTAAATGAAGTGTAAGGAGTGCTGATATTCCAGAGAACAATTAGCTGTCCTGCATTTCTTACCTACTGAATAGGTTCTAAGACAGATCTCTGCAACCACTCTGCAGCAAAAACCCCTTGCTAGATGACACCATGCAGGTGGTTTCTTTGCTTTAAAAAAAATATGCATTCGGTTCCAAATCAGGCTGATGTTCCCTGCCTTTACTACAAACACTTTTATTACATGTAGGTAGGTACAAGGTTCCCTCCCTTCCTTAGGCCCACCAGGCTATTCACTCACTAGTAAACCTGTTGGCTCAGCAGAAGGGACTAGTCCAGAACAGAAGAGTTGCAAAAAGGGAGAAATTTTTTGACCAGCTAACATCCATTGCAAAACTTGTAGATAACCTTAGCAGACTGTAACTTCCATCTAACATCTTTTCTACAAAGAAGCTGTAAAGTAAAAGTGAACTGTGGTCAGCCCCCAAGGTACACATTATAGAGCCACATGCCTCTTTTTGCAAGACATAGCAAATAACTGTGGAGCTGTCCAAGGCCTGTGGCAAAGATTGTTTCTCTGTGCTCCTTTGAGGGGCTGTGCACCTTTTAAAGGCTGTGAGGTGCTGCACTATAGTGGATAGTTCAGTTTTGGAATTCCCTTTGTCCTGTGTCTACAAGAGTGTTCTGACTTCTGGAGAAGGGGGTGATGTGTGCTGTTCCTTACAGTGAATTACTGGGGTCCTCTGAGCCTGATCTGGCTCAGCTCTAGTTATTCTTTCAGACAAGCTTTCAGAAATTACTTATTATTTAAAAAATCTGGTGTTTGAAATAATTGTACTCTTCAGGTATGTGGAGAGCTGAGGTGCAGCAAAGGACAGTATGGGCAAAACAAGTGAAAAAGATCTGTTAAGTACAGAGGTCTTTCTACTTAATTTTCTGCTAACTCATGGAATTGGAGGAACTAAAATCAATGTGATACGTGCAGTTCCTTACACTGAATTACTGGGGTCCTCTGAGCATGATCTGGGTCATCTCTAGTTATTCGTTTCAGATCAGGTTTCAGAAATAACTTGATTTAACTAATTGAGTGTTTGAAACAATCACCTTTTTTTTTCCCTTGCTGCCTTCACAGCCAGTGCTGCTTCCTCTGGCAGGGAAATCAGCACGTAACTGCAGACTTTGCAGTTGGCTCTTCTGAATATCTCAAACAAGATTCACAGAATGCTGACACACAGGAGATCACACCCTGTTGAATATGTCTCTTTGCTCTTAGCAGCTGTCTTGTACTTCTGTTCCAGCACTTCTGTATCCTTCTTTTTTTTTTAATGTGAAAGGGTTTGCACAACAGTAAGAAGAGTACAAAATTTATGTGGCAGCAGTGGTAACTACAGTCCTAAAATGAGCACTTACACTTCAGAAGGAAACATGACCAGCTGGCCCAGCCATATGAGTCTGGCGATTCTTCATAAGCTTGTTTTGACTGATTTTGAAGGTGTCTCTGATGAAGTGCCAAAAATGAAAAGAGTGTTTGCTACAAGGGGACTTTCATCACCTATTTGTTTCTCCATTACGAAACCACAAAAACTCAAGATGGCTGTTTT
This sequence comes from Chiroxiphia lanceolata, assembly GCF_009829145.1. NCBI lineage: Eukaryota > Metazoa > Chordata > Aves > Passeriformes > Pipridae > Chiroxiphia > Chiroxiphia lanceolata. Next base: position 32,805,358 of record NC_045643.1, on the reverse strand, counting down.
CACCTCTAACTGGGGACCTCAGATGAGTCATTTAATTGAGGTCTATCACTGCTGCCTTGGGTAACGATATGATGCCACCTCCCAGGTTGATTGGCCACTTGCTGCACAGTAAAAGCACCAGTATGTAGTAGGTTTAGATAAGAGACTTATCTAACACTGCAGGTGCTATTTATGTCTTCTGTAGAGAACCCTTCTTTGTTCTGGCATTGGTGTCTTGACACAATTTTATCCAAGCACTTCCTGTATGTGTGCATTAGCAGCAATAGAAGATGGAACACATCAAACCTCTCTTGACAGAAAATGCCTTTAAAAATCTTTCCAGAGAGCATTGACTTTGCTGCAAATCCCTTCCCCCCCAGTGAGATGCCTGGGAAAGAACCTCTTATTTTAACACATTCTTTTCTTCTGTAAAATGAATTTTTAAAAACTGAAACTCCTTGTTTGTCCCTCTTCTCTTGTGCACCTGCACAGCATTGGACTTTTCTTCAAAGTAATATACTTGAGGGGGGTTTTTTCCCTGTTTTTAATGTTGCAAAATACTTAGTTTCACCTCTAGTCTGTGCCTTGCCTTGGCAAAATTGCCATTAAAAGCCTACTGTTACCTTTTATTATAGCGGCTCAGTCTACAAAAAACACTTAGCAGATATGTATACCATCAGAGATGCCTCAGGTGAGTGGGTCAGCCATGGGGCCCATCAGGCTGTGGGACAGCTGGAGTACATGAGCCAAGTGGCAGGAGTACAAGGACAGACCCACTGAGGCCGTGGCCTGGCACTGTTCTCTGCCTACCCACCTAATCTGAGCTTCCCAGAAAGAGAACGTGGATTTCTCTTCCCACCAAACTCCCAGACACTGCATCAATGAGACTTTTTTTCTCAGACAAACTTTGAGAGCTGCAGTTTTGCAGGAATATGGCCCAGATGGGAGGGACGAGGCTGAAAGCACCAATCCCCAAGATCTGCATGTTGGCAGCTCTGTGGCAGCTTTCAATGACGTTGGGCTGATCATGAACAATATAGTTAGGCATAATCTGGAGAAAAATAAAAGAAGTAGTTTGGAGCAGTTTTATTTTAATAAAATACAAATATTCTGTTAGAAACCAGAAAATCAGTCCAGTGGAAAATTCTCAGTGTTTTGCTGGTGCTATTATTAAATTTGCCACTTTTCACTGATTTCAATTTTTTCAAATCATTTCAATACCAAACCCACAGCAGCAGATTATTGTATTTATTTCTTGTTCTTTTGGTGTTTAAGGAAATCCTTTACTTTTTCTGGCTTGGTTTACATACCTAAAGATATTAGAAAAGGAAGTAAAAACTCCTTCCCCTTGCCCTGACCCTGTTGGAGCTGCTTTTTGCTTACGTGGGGCTGGTGCTGCCGCCAGCCAGGGGCGCTCACCGTATCATTTCCTCTGTGTTCCCTCCTCAGTCACTTCTTGGAAAAGTGCAGCCATTTCTTATGCAAAAACAGAAGACAGCAGATTGGAAAACTAGAAAAGCAAAGTGTGATCAGTTTTAAAGGACAGCACAAACAATAAAAGAAAATTATGACCAGTTGTGTACAGGAGAAAGATGAGACAAGAATTTATATGTTTTATATTTATACTCTTCTAGCTCCCTTCCAAATGACAAATGGGCATAAAACCCCCTGTGTGCCGATTTCCCTGCAAGAGGAGAGGGACTGACTGGGTGAAAAATAGCCTGTCGTGCCCATCAGTCGTTAAACCACCCAGACAAAGGCCGAGAGAGAGATTCGCCGTGGGCGTGGCTGTACCGGAGTGACCTCGATGCCGCTCTCTCAACCGGGTCAAGCCCCGGGGCGTCTCGACTGTGGCTTGTTCCAACGCTGCTCCCGGCCACACCGCGGCAGTCGGGAAAGGCAGGAGAGGCCTGGTGTTGCACAGGTACGGAAGAATTCCAAACTCGGCTCCCGCCAGGTGTCAGCAGAGCCCCGCGAACGCCGCCGGCCCCGCCGTGCGGGAGCTGCGGGCACCGAGCGGCCGCCGGGGCTGGGACACAAACACGGCTCGTGTGTCTTCGGGCAGCTCGCTCTGGTGCTGCAGGCGACATAAAGGAATATAGAATCGATGCCACACTGAATAATGGCAGTGGCATAAGCAATCGCGATCTTATAAAAGCATTTCTTCAAACACGTTTTGATACTCTACAGATCAGGTGTCAATAAGCTGCATTTCTGGAGCGACTCTTACTTCATTATGCCCACTGTAAATAAGCCCTCTAAAATTCCCTGGCATTCTGCCTCACAGTGTGAGAAATGCTGCAGAGCCTTTAAAGTGCCTATTTTCATGTTTCCCTGCCTACTTATTCCTAATGAAGGACATGAATTCATAATGCATATTGAGATAACATTAAGATTTGTAGCCTAAAGCAGGAAAAAGTAGAATGCCAGATACTTGGCCTTTGCTGATAACTTGGTTAATTGTAAAGGGAAGGTCAAAATTCATATGCTTTACAATGAATTTCTAGCAGCTGTCAGCTGCTTCCCGAAACCTCATGTCACTCTACTTGCACGTGATTTTTATGCTTAACTTCTACATTAAAGAATTTATGAGAGTTTTTAATCTCCCTCTGTTAACCATGGGTGAAGATATGCTGTCTCACAGCTCTTCAATCCTTATATATCAGTCCAAGCTTTTCAAAAGTTGTGTAAGTAGTTATGTATTAGCCTAAATATGCCTCTTCCCTTTCTCTGATCTGATTAGAACGATTTTGAAACTAAGAAATGCTTTGTTTTAAAAGGTGTTCTAACATACACCTTGATCACACGTTTACAGATAATTTTAAAGTATACTAATTTTTTTTTAAAAAAGAAAGCAATAATGCCACTATGTAGACACAATCAAAACTGTTGAAACTTTTTAGAAGCTGCTTGGGTGTCTGCACTGTCTTATTAGAAGGCAATGATGATGAATAACCACTGTCCTGCATATCTACTTTTGTGTCGTAGTACTTTCCATTCGCAGATCTCAAAATACTTTCTTTTCTGTGACTCAAGCGCTTTCATAATCTTTCTCTTTTACAGAGAGTTCTGTCAGATGAGTGACTTCATTAACAAATGACTGGCAGAGCTAGTAGGAAATCTCTCTCATGATACTCTAGAATTTAGGAAAATCAATTTATCGCCTTTGAAATGAAAGTGCATCTTACCATTGTCCTTAATGGACATTTCTTCTTTGAAAGTCTTCATGCATAGTAAATTAATTCCTTTTCAGTTTTTCCCTACTTTAACTAGAGAAATGCGGAAGTTCTTGGGTATTACAAAGTATTACCCTTCTTTTCCTGGTTGCCCAGGTGTCTGCAGACACAAGTATATGTTGCAGTGTGGTACACAGCTGTGTGTCTGTACATGGGAAGTGGTTCAGAGAGCTCCTCTGTGATTACCTCAGGTGAAAACAGGCCCCTGGGGAACATGTGGAGCAGCTGATGTGCTGCCCCTGTCCAGGTGCTCCTGCTCTCCCTGCAGAGCTTGTTTTCCATGGGGAACATATCAGACGTTGTTTTGATATTGAGATTTTGTGTTAAATTAGGACAAAAATTGGATATGATCCTCTTTATGTGAGCAACAGGAACAGGACTGCAGTCTCTGTTCCCCTGTCCACTTTCCATATCTCTTCCACTCAAGCACAATCTCATTTGCCTTTTGTATGTGTGTTTTGGTATTTTTTGCATAAGAAATTTGCTCATCAGTATTTGAATTCAAACAGGGAGTCAGTCTTTCAGCTGATCATTCTATTGATCTTCTCCAAAAGATAGCAGTGAAAATGCATTGAATTTAATTGAAGTGACAGAAGATTTAGAAACAAGATGTAATGAGGTCTCAGCCTTTTTTCTTTTAGCCTTCATTTGCTAAAATCCTAATATCTTGGGCATAAGTGAGAGAAAAGAAGATGGATAGGAAAAGGCCTACGTGAAAGAATTAATTTTCTTCACGTAGTGTATGTGGACCATCTTGACATCTTGCTATGTACGTTTAGAGGATGGAGTACTCAAATAAGCTGAGCTTTTCCCTCTTCACATTGATCCAGTAAGGTTCAACATAACCTATCACCTGGCCAAAAGCTCATTACTGTGTTAAGTAAGTCAGCTGCACAAGCAGTTCTCCTGGTGAACGTGCTGATCCTATGAAGTTATAAATTATTGCAAATCTCTTTTTGTTGTTGTTGTTTTAGCCAGAAAAATAAGGATGCATATATCACTTCTGCAGGATCATGTGTTTCTTGGGGTCCACACAAATCAGTTTACAAATGAAAGAGTGGATGGCCTTCACTTCCTTGCTGAATCAGTAGCACTATCTGTTTGTGTCCAAAGAGGAGGAGAGGAACAACAAATACTGCTCTAAGAGCACAGAAAGAAGGGGAAATCTTAGTTATGGCACTGTGAGGTGGGAACAACAAGGTGACAAATTAAATGCCCCCAGAACAAACCCGGCCCAGCTTGTGCCTGTCTCTGACTACATCTGTCATTTGTTGTGTGTGGCCTGGGGCAGCTCTCGGGGGAAGAGTGGCCAGAACAAGCAGGGACCTCTATGTCCAGGCACATCTGGCATCGCAGTAGGCACCTGGCAGGAGACAGACCCCAGCACAGTTCAGCTTTTCTGGCAGCTCTATAGGGAGGAGTCTGGCTCTGAAGACAGGCATGCCCACAGCTGCTCTTCAGTCTGCCTTGTGCAGTCAGCCTGGGATCTGTTCACGTTGTGCTTCCAGAGCTACATGCATCCCATCTTCGGGACTGCCTGTGAGCTGAGTAACTTGAAAGCAATGGGGAGTCAGCACTTTGTCTAAGAATAAAAGGTCTTATAACTGACTTTTAAAGAGCTTCCCAGTGTGTCTCTCCTATAATGCCTGATGATGCATCAGTTTTCGCAGGGTTTTGAGATAGATAATCATACTGCTCAGAGACAGACTGTTCTCATTACTTCTGTAGGGAATAATATACATGTGAACTACCTTTCCTCCAAGAAGTTTCAGTGGAAAACTGCATAGATGATTGACAAACTTGTGCCAATAGAAATTTATGAGACCTTGACAGGTATTCTGTACAGGGCAATGGCATTATACAGTCTTGTGGCTTCATGTGGTGCTTGCTAAAAATGAAACCTGACTATTCAATTAAAATTATAATAAATGGTATTCTCAGGCAAATGCTTGTCCTAAGCAAAATTGCAGCTAGGGGTCTCTGTGTACTTGTAGGAGGCAGCAAAATGGCAGGTGAAAATGTGCATTAGAACTCATTTGCCACTCTCAGAAGTTTGTCTTACAGTATACCAGAAGGATTTTCTGATTCCAGATAGGTAAAATACAGACTTTCTGTTTCTATAGTACAGACACTTAGGCTCACTCTTGATAACACCATTCCTTTGTGTGGGGATGCATTATGTGCTGCATCTACCAGCACATAGATGATTATTGCAGGCGTGTTGTTCCTTGGCTTCCCTGGGGTTTAAGGCTCTCCTTCCTGGGTTACCTGGCAAGAAAGGTCAGGGTATGGCTGGGTAGCTGAGTCTGTGAGATGCCAACGACAGCTGCTACCCTCTGTAACTTTACCTAGGAGTGTTTTACCAGAAAGTGTCATTTAATGTGAGGCAAAGAGCTCAGTTTAATCCTCTATTAGTGGTGCAAGCTCTTTCTTTCTGCAGGTCCCCATATACTTCCTGCTGCAGAGGTCTTACACACATTACAGTGGCCCTGTATCCATCTTTGGCCAGAGGTAGTGGCACTTCCTCTCAGGAAAAGAAATTGTCTTCAGGACCAAAGTTTTGCTGATCAAAGTTCTAATTTGGACCCTTTTCAACAATGATACACAGTGTAAAAAATTGGCATGCACTTGTGTAAGAGTGAGGAACCCAGCACTGAAGCCATTTGCATGGATCCCTGGCACAACTAGGAACAGAATCTCAGTTTCTTAATCCAGAGTGCAGTGGAGGTTTGAGAGACAGTCTCCCCGATAATGTCTGTTTCATAATAGCATCTGTGTTTTACAGAATAAAATTAAAATGAATTGTTTAAAAGTGCCTGCAGTAGAGAATATAGTAAGTACCCACGAGTGAACAGAGAAGCCGTGTAAATCTCCTGGATTGGTTCAGCCCGCAGTGGCTGACATTTTTTAGATCAAAGAAAAGAATACAGAAGTAGGAACATGAGAGCTCTCCAAACGTAGCTGCTCCAGGTTTCTCGTTTTGCATGGGAACTGACTCACAATGGAAGAAGATGTTTTTTCCTTTCATTCTTTCTGTACTTTTGGATCTGAAGATAGTTGGTCTCTCTTTGAAGAGTGTACTTTATAGATTCATGATTAGCTGCAGGTGGCTTGTGGAATCAGGGTGACAATATATCATTCATTATGACACCTTTCGCTGACTAAGAGTGCCTTTTAAAAATTAATTAGTTGATTAATGTGCATTTTTATTAATATTATTAATTCTCATCCTTCTTTGTACATGGAACTGACCTAGAAGAAACTTGCTCAAAAAAGCTTCAAAAATTCCTAGGTTGCATAAAATAAAGTACCAAACATCTTTCTACTATGTGCAATCTGTGCAAAGGAACCTTAAAACTCGGCAGAACTGGGAATTTCTAATTCTAAAATTAACAACAGTTTTTATTGAACAGAGTATGTGAGGAATAAATGGTTTATGTGTAATATATATTCTAGCTCATAATACCTACAGGAGAGGCCATGCCTTTTACTGATACAGAATGCATATGGGAAAGTGCTGAAATGGTAAGAGGGGACCAGCCCATCAAAATGGGCCACCTCTTGCAAAGTGCTTGTACTCTCCCTTCTCACAGAAGTCCATGGTAGTTGAAGGCATGCTGCACTTTGCAGTAGGCACTTAGCACATTTAATCTAATCCATTTTTAATGTGACTTTCACTTTGAAGCATCGTGCTGTATATGAAAACCAGGTACAGCAATGTGATGTAATTGCTAATGTTTCTAGATGCAGCGAGGTCAGAAAGTAAAAAGTCTTATAGCATGCACCTCCTTCACTCTAGATTGACAGCTCCTGAAGTTAGCAAGGTAGATAAAGTGGTTTCAAAATTTTCAACATGTTGATGTAATTCAAAATATTCCCATTTTCCAGTTTGCAATAGCAGGGTATCTTCCCTGACAGCAGAGAGTAGGCTTGACCCTTCTTACATTGTATCAAAGATACTTTGTTTTTGAATTTTCTGAGGCCATTTTGAGCCTTGCCTCTGATTTTTCTGAAAGATGAAATTAAGGGACATGTATTTATAGGGGGGCACTGTGACTGTACAGTTGGACTTCTTTATTCACACATCAAAGTGCATTTACAGCTTATGGAACTGTATTTTATCCATAGTCAAAGCCTGTTTCCTCTGCATGGTTGGGATATGTCACGTACAAGTGCTCTGGGTGTCCTGAGTCATATTCTACTGTCTGTGCAGGGTATGAGGAAGTAAGAATAATAAATGCAGCCAAAGATGGACTTGCCACTGTGATTCAGTCCTGCTATTTACTAGTTAAAAGATGCAAATGTTGCATGTGTGTGCAGCGATATGCTAGAACTTTGAATCTGTTTGATGTCTAGCTAACATGGTTTGTCCTGCAGAGTTCCCTCTCCAAACAGAGTTTGCTTTTCCAGTTCACTGCTTCATGATGCTTTGAAGAAAACTGAAAAGAGAAGTCTAGGTAATTATGGAAGGTCTCGTCCTTACTTGGTTGTTCATAACTCTTTGAATAAGCTGCTTCTTCTAGCCTTCTTTATTGGTTGGAAAAATATTTGGGCTTGTCCTGCATTAACTACAGTGATTGTGAGAATTCCTTGATTTGCAAGCTGGTTCCATAGAAACAAAAAGGGCTCATTTTCCTTTTCCACATCAAAGCACACTAAGCTTCTTGTCTGTGCTTCATCAAAGGAATGATTCCAACACATGTATTTCTCAGAAAATGACAGGAGAAACTAGGAAACAAAATTGAAACGAAACATTAATTTAAAAGAACACAAGCATCCTAATTGGAGCTTTACTTTAGCAGATTTCCCCATGTCTGAAAAATGATGGCTAGGAGCATAATCAGACTTTGAGCTCGACCATCTCTGAATTGTTCATAATAACTCTCAAATCGGTTCGCTTTGATTTTAAAATGAATTTAGAAGCCATCATCTGTGTGGGTAATCTAAGGGATCACATCTTGATCCTTTGCTCGAGAAAGATGTATTCATTAAAACTGCTAAAAACAACAGAGAACAGAAGGCATGTCAAGGTCACTGTGATATTCTTATTCTGAAATTACTGCCATAGTCCGTACAGCAACACATATATAAATCGTATCTGGGCCAGCTAAGTTCCCCTGATTCAGCTAATGTTACACAAGGGATGAAGTGGCTTAGAGTATCACTGCTTTCTGTGAGAAACCAAATACAGTGGGGCTCCAAACCAAGTTCAGCTCATACAGTCAGAATACCACTGCAAAATGAACATCACAAATTCTTATCACTCAGGGCTCACAGTGAGTATAAAGACTATTGCTTGCAGCTGAGAAGTATGGCCTGTCACAGTGCAGTCAGCAAAGAGAAGCTGCCTCTGTGTCCTTTATAAAGAAAATAATTGTCTCATTAATATTAACACAAAATACCCAGCCACATTCATCAGTTTAGATTCAAGAACGTATTGTGAATGTTTGAATATATTGCAGCTTACATGTGCAAAGACATCCAGTACTAATTCTTTCAGAATACCCCAACTATGGATTTTGATGGTTTATAAGCAAGAGATTAGAAAGCCACATGTCGAGAGTGACAAGGAGACAGACACAACAAACAGGACGTCTGGGATGGAGAAGCATTTATTAATAAAAAGAGACATCCATACAGTGCTGACTGCTAGGAAAGTGATGCACACACCATGGAGTGGGTGTGAGTTTCCCATGGAATTAAATTAAGTTCCATTTAATCCTGTTTATTATTTAATTAAAAGGCAGGGTAGTGGGAGACCTGCATCTCCTCTGTTGGAGCCCTTAATGTTTTAGTGCTCAGCTTTGTGTCATGAGGTGGAAGAGCAGCTGCCCAAACAGTGTCCTGGATTCAGGGCAAAGTGACACCACTGTGTGTTCATTGAAAGGGTGTATATTATGCATCCTTTTCATTCATGACTACACTCAGGAGGAGAAAATAAGGAAGGCAGACAAAGGACTTTTCTATGAGATCCACAAACAGTGTAATCAGAAATGGTTTTTGTACTGCTGCTTTCAACAATCTGTTCTCCTCATTTTCCTTTTCTAGACTTGGGACTATGCCTTGGTCCAGATTTGCTGCCAGCTCTAGATCTGAAAGGATGGCTGCAGCAAGGCCTAAATAGCTCTTAATGACAAAAACCATTAGGAAAAAAAAAAGGAAACTACAAGAAACTACAAGTAGAAACAGGGAAATTTGACCTGGGCCTCTGAAGATAGAAAATAGATGATGGCATGACATATGGCATGACAGCAATGGTTACAGAACATTGTAAGTTAGGATGCTAATTCTGAGACTTCATCTGCTTCCTTTGAATCTCTGTATTTCCTTAAGGAAAATGCTATAAAATGCCTGTGTTCTTTGGTCAGGCTTCCGACTAATTTCAGGATCTACAGTTTCATATGAAGCAGTTAAGGAATCTTCCTACAAACTTTCCATTACTGCTATGAGTACTTCAGCAAGGGCTTTGCATTTGTTTTTCAAGTGTTTGAGTTTAGAAAGGTTAGCAAAAGGATTACCTTCAAGTTCAATTCTTCAGTGCACAGGAAAGCCTGTCATAGTTACCTTCAGCGTGATGAGCGTGCTCTGTGAGCATGGGACAGCTTTAGATACGTGGTAAGTACAACAAGTTGGGCAGAATAGGATCTTGCTGCTGACTGGTGGTCTTTAGGTACAACTGGAATGCAAATACTAATAACAGGCTGCTGCAATAGGCAATGAGATACATACCCGGATAGCTGGGTACCCTGATCCTTGGTGTTCCCCCTCATCACATTGCAATGCTGTCCTGCTGCTTCTCAACACCTGATGTAGCGGGCCTGCCTAAAAGCAAACTCTTCGAAAGATTAAGGCATACTAGACTGAGATGATCAAGACCCCCAGACAATGGAGTGAAAGGGGATATCTTTTTCCCAGGAAATCCCCCATGGTTAGGAGGTTAGCAGCTTAAGAGGTATTTTCTGTTTGGGAGTGATAGCAATTGCAGATTGCCTAATGCAGGAGAGGCAACTAGTATAATTGGTTTGAATTTTGTTTGTCTTGGAATTTTCTTGGGTTTGTTTTTTTTTTTGATGTAGATTATGTTTTGTTTGACCTCAGGACTGAAGATATTCTGAGCAATCACTTTTTGTGTGATGCATCTCTTTGCTTCCTCTACTGCACTAGCTGTCTGTTTCCAAACACAGTGGAAAATGATGACTAATCAGAAGAGCTGAGGATACCTTACAGGCTGTTTCTCCTTTTATTCACCCTCTTGAAAGAACATCTGGGACTCTCCTTCCAACAGTGCTTTGATTTTTAGCTCAGGAGGAAGGGGAGTAGGATGTTCTCTGTGAATCAGTCCTAACCCCTGTTGGTCTGACAAAGAAAAACCAAGTTTTTTGACCTCGTTGGCAAGTCTTTTCTGTTTATTCATGAATTTTACTGTGGTCAGGACATGGGAAAGATTTTGGCTTTACATGTTTGCACTGGAAAATGCTTCTCCTTTTGTCCATTCAAATGGAGAGAAGGTTTTTGTTCTCCTCCTTGTACTGCGAGTATAAGAGGAAACTGCCCGTATTGCCATTGCTGTTTCTACATTGCCATGGGAACAGATTTGAAGTGCTGCATCCATTAAGTCACTTAATTGAAAAATGGCACAGTTTACCCATTCAAACTGCACTTTTGCCACTGCTCTGTGTACGCTGACCTGTTGCAATGTGGTTTTTGAGCTTAGTCCCAGAAGCAACACAGCTGCACTAACTGGTTTGGGGTGGGATAAACAGCATAGGCAGGGCATCGAGCTGATGTAGCTCTGTTGCCACCTCAGGCTTGTGTGAGATAGTTCAGAGGTACTGCTGGTATATTCACTGACAGGACTTAACCCAGTATAGCACTGCATTTCATTGCACAGGACTATATTTTAAGACTCCTCATAACACTTTGTATTCAGTTACTCTTTACTGGTGCAAAAATTTAATGTCCTGCCCACTTTTTTGTTCATTTTGAGATTGGTTTCTGGTTCTAGAATACTGAATCAGACTTCATGTTACTAGAATAAAGCTTTCACATGTAATTCTTCTGTGGTATAGCAATTATTGCTTGTTAGGCACGGCAGAGTTAGTAGAGAGTGAGGCACAAATTGAGGCAAAATGAGGCCTCCTGAAGAAACTGCAGTGCTTGTATTCTTGACTGTATAATACTTAATGACAAAAGAATTTCTAACTATATATTAGTATGATAATATCTATAAAAATGTATGAATTTATGTATTCTTACGTAGTGTTAGGTTTTTTTCCTTTCAATTTTAAAACCTACCTGAAGAGTGAAGAATAGAAGAATAATCATGGAGTACATTCATATTTCAAATGAGACCCAATTCACAGCCTTTTAACCTCATCTACAGGATCTGCTGGTATGAGCATTTTCTATGAGGATTAGCATTACTGTTTAAGATTCTGCATTTGCATAGACACAGACTGTAGAATATTGATTATAGAAGTTTACAGAGGGAGTTGTAAGTACTTGATAAATGCCATTAGCGTTCTGCTAATTTGTGTTTGTCTCACTTGGTGCTGTAGGTCTCAGATAAGATTGTTAGCTGGGTTCAAAAGGGCAATGAATCTGCAACTGGTTTGGAGAAGGTGGGCTGCTAACAGATCATACTGAAGTCACCAGGGGGTAGAAGGGAGGGAGGAAAGGAAGGAAGGAAGAAAGGAGGGAGGGAAGGAGGGAGGAAGGAAGGGGAAGAAGGAAAGGGAAGGAAGGAAGCAGCAGATTTTTTTCTTTCCCTTTTTTTTTTTTTACTTTACTGGCAGCTCCCTCTTTAGTATTGCCAACCTTTTTCCTAGCAGTAAGTAAAATGTTATGTCTCTTTATCTCTTGGACAGACATATGTAGGATAATTTCCAGATACCTGCCAATGATAGATAATTTAAAACTTTGCAGAGAATTCATGACTTTTAAAACCTCTGTAGGCAGTTACTTGAGAATTTATGAAGAGGGAGCTGTGTATAAGTGAGGAGCTGAGTGGTAGTACTCGGGTATTGGAAAAATTGAGGGAAGTTCATAAGGATCCTAGACAGCAAGAACTTAAAAAAGTCTAACACTGAAACAGAAGTTCAAATACTTTTATTCTCCCTAAAGTTCTATGGTAGAAATCAGTCACATTGATTCTAGAGAACATGGTGCATTTTGAAGTGCGAGGAAGGTAATAGTTAAGTTTGAGCTTTGACATTTTAACAAGGTGCAGCTTAGAGTGACCTTGATGTACAGTGCAAATGTCTCGTTTGAGCCTTCTGCAATGGGTTCTGGGTGAGGGGAATTACATTTTGTAGATGATGAACTGCTCTTCTTCTGGAATCAACTTCAATCTACTTGACCCACAGCTGATACTTATGAGTAGCACAAGAGCGAGCATTGGGATATGTCTGAAAAAATGTTCTATGGATTAAAATGAGAAGCACCCAGTTACCTGAGTCTCAGTCATGTCAGTCTTAGTTTGAAGAGTTCTGAACATTTTGCTTGCAAAGGGTGTAAAAGATAATCAGTGGCTTCTATGAATATTAGGAATAAGGAGAAAAGGAAAAAAAACAAAGGAAGAGAGGAAATTAAGGGTGAAGCAGACAGGACTGGAGTTATCAATGCCTTCTTTGCTTTGTCCTTCACGAACTTTAAATTTTAATCAGATGCTTAATGAAGTTAATCTTAATAAGGGGATAGACGTGAAGGCCAGTACAAGGACAGAGTAGGTTTTGCATTTTGTAGTCAAGAGCTCAGTGAACCTTAGGCTTGGCCTAGAGTACCTAAGAGGTTCACTGGAGTGATCTCTTAGCTATTAGTATCTATCTGTAAGATTTCATCAATTATATCCCAAAGATAAAGGGAAAAATTAGCACAATAATTTCATTTGTAGTGAAAAAGTGTGGAAGATCTAGTTGATACTACAGCAGCCAGTCAAATTTCAATTCCTTACAGATTCTAAGACAATCAAGACTTTATCTTGAAAAATAATGTACTTGTGGTAGAATAACTGAAGCACTGACAGGGTGGAATCAGTATCATTGATATATCTGAGAGGTTTTAAGTATTTTTTAGTTAAAGATTGGGGTTTTTTTTGAGAATCCTATATGTCATTTCTCACAAGCCAGCTAGGTAAGCTGCTCTAGAGGTCATTCTCATGACATGATAGCTTTTTTTAAAGCCAGTTGTTCACCTGTTTGAGTCCTAAGCCATGGCTTAGTATGGGACTGGGAAGGCTTGGGAGGTTGAGGCAGAGCAGATAGATCTGTTGTATACAAAGTTCTAGTCAGCATTTTACTTTAACAACTTAGATAATTACAAAATTTGTTATGACTCCAAATGAAGAAAAGAAAGGAAATGAGACACTCTGAATGATGGCATCAGAGCGGAGACTAAACTGAAAATGAAGTGCAGTTCTATTTCTGGAAATCAAATACATATGTACCACAAGGCTTTGACTATTTAGCTGTGTGCCAACTACATGATGCAGTTGTTAAAAGGAAAATATCATTCCAGAATGTTGTAGGAGGAGTGTCAAATGTAATTACTCTTCTCACCTCGGTGCTGGTGAAGCCTCAGCTGGAATCCTGCCTTCAGCTCTGGGCACCACACTTCCAAAAAGAGTTAGAAAGAGCTGGGAGTGGAGTAATGAGAACAGCAGGTGGTTGAGAAGACATAAGTTTGGAGATAAGTGATGATTATTTCTTCTCCTCACAGAAAAAAAGGAATCACTTAAGTTGCAGTAAATATTTGCACAGGATTTTAGGTTTCTAATTGGATTTCTAATAGCTGTCTGAGAAGATGCACGTTTTTAGGCAGACTTGAGGTAGTGAAAGCTCACTGCAGAACCACTATACCCCTCACAGGGTAACTTTGAACATGCTTTTGAGGAAACTGTGATTGGTGCTAGTTTGTCTAAATACACTGGGTTAAAGTTTCTGGAGTTCAGAGTCTGCTTCCTAGGCCTCCTTCCTGCAGTGTGGCTGGGACTGGCCCCAGCAGTGCAATTCCTGCCTTTGACTGTGAGACATTCAGCACATTCCCACTGGGAATGGGATTATCCTGCTGTTATCCATGGTCTATTCTGAGCTTTATTTCCCCAAGAGTACTCTATTTTTTTAATACACTTCTAATACCATCTGACCCTTTCCACTAATACCTTTCTTTCCTTCATATTTTCCAAGCTTTTTTGCTTGCTCTGGTTTTGCCAGCCATGCAACTGGCCTTTCTTTGCTGTTCAGATTCTTGCAGGCACGGGACTTTCTCATGGTGTTGGTGCAAAGGGTGTTGGTGTGGGAAGCCAGAAAGGATTTTCTCACTAATGATGACAAAATAATTTTTCAGACCTTCTAAGTAAACCACTTACACGCTGAAACAAAATGGAATGTAGTATGGAGAATAATTTCATTGCTGTTTTGGTGGGATTTAAAATGACACAAAGCCTTTGCAATTTACCTAGGGAAGAGATAGTCTTGATTTTTTTCCGTGGAAAGATCCCAGGCTTTTCTCAGAGAATGTTTTCTTACCTAAATTGTTTGGTACAGTGTAAAACAGATGTTCTTTTACTGTTTAGGTTGAATATATAGGATTCATAGTATCTAGGGTTTTCAGGAAGTACCTAAATTCAAATTTATGTGTTTAAACTGAAAAGAGACCTTGAAAGTGCTTCTCTTCCATACATATTTTAGTCTCACTTACCTATCCCTCTAGGCAGGTAGGCTGTTAGTGTTATCTCAAGAGTTACCATGGAAACAGTTCTACACTCTCCTTCCCTTTCAGTCTGTCTCTCCCAGACAGTATCTGTCTTTTTAAAACTGTGGCCGTGCTAAAATGGAAGTAAAACCTTAAAAATGAAATACCGAGAGTTACCTCACCAGCTGATATTGAGCAATTAAATTTGTTTAAATTAGTGAAGCAGTGCCAAAAGGCAAGGTGAGAATCTGTTCCTGGATTTTTAACCCCTTTCTCACCTCTTTTTCTCCAAAACCAAATATAAAACTGCTTTGAGGTCCAAACCAGGTATTTAAAGGTAGAAGTTTTTCAGCAAAGAATGGACTACTTTCAGCATCGTACATCTTCATCCTGCTGCTATTCCTGGGTAATGACAATGGTTTATGCAAGCATAATTGACAGAAAGTGCTAATGATTTTAAATTTTGAAGAGTTTTCAACAAAGTCTTCAAAAGGAAGATGTTCCACTTGGAACTCAAATACTGGCATATGTGTATGAACTCCACATGGCAACCAGGTAGGAAGGTCTCTCACTAAATTAAAAAATTTGTCAGAAATGTGGGTTTATAACTTGCAGACATCAAAGCAATCATACAGAGCAAAACACTCTGTATGGAGGGGATGTGGCTTGTCTCATCCTTAAAGCTCAGATTTCAATAGGGAAATTTGAGCTAAAATGAAAGAACCAAGAAAGCCTGTATTCTTGTGATCCTGTGTCTTGGAGGTGAACTTTTATCAGCTTCTGACAGAAGAGACTCAGCAATACCCCAGCAAAAGGTTGGGATTATATGTTTGCCAAGTGCACTCCTGACTTTAAGGACTATTTAACAGAAAGGAACTTCAGTCAATGTAACCAACCAGAAAATGACAACCATTGGTTCAGTCTGTACCTGGTCTCAGGAAGACCAGTACTTGTGTCTTGTGTTTTCTGATCAGATAGTGGTGACATAGTAGTTAGTTTTCGTTTCAGGTTTATCTAATAGCAGCCAGGTACTATATTAGCATATTTCCAAAGTAGTACTCTATGCAGTTACTACATGGTTTAATAGAAAGCAGAGGCACTACAATCAATTTTGACTGAATTTCCTTTCATTTCAGAAGTAATTTTCCAGCACCTTTAAATATGAGTGGTTGATACAAATGTAGACTTGAGAGTACGGATCATGGACTAGAGTACATGTAAAACAAGTCTGAATTAAGAGTAGGAGGCAGAGCTGAAGGTCAAATGGGCTAATGAAGTAGGGATAGAAGAATTACCAGTTAGGGCTGGGGTAGCATTTAGGACAGAAAATTTGAGCTGGGTTTGGAATTGGAGCTCAAATATATTCGGTTCTGTAGTTGTAACTGACTTAATTTCTATAAAAATCATCCTGCCAATACCCATACCAAATCCTGTAGTGAGAATGCATTGAAATAGAACTATGGTAAAAGCTATTCCCACACTCCCTACATACTAATGCACTAAATATCTGTTGGATTTCTGCAGGTTTAGAATCATGTTTGGGGTAACACAATTTTTAAGGCAAGATGACACAAGTCTTGGCAGACCATGCTATGTATTCCTATAAAAAGGGGAATTAAAATTATTAGTGCAATTAAAGCTTGTCAAAATAATTGCAATAATGACAGCACATATAAGAATTTATCTGCTTATGCATAACATAAATGAAAAGAATAGATAAGAAAATCAGCAAATGCAAAAAATTGTAAAAATTAATACTCTAAAAAACCAAAGGATCTATCATTAAAGAAGGTTTCTTTCATCTTCTTATGACTATGTCTATTCATTTAAACTTGCATTGTATTATACAAACTTCTTTGTATGGTTCAGTGTATCTCAATTAGGATTTTACTGCCCTGTCATAAAGCTCATCACAGGCTCGAAGTTTTCTTTTATTTCCCTGTTCATGAAGCCTGCCAAGTTCTGTATAAGCTGTCACTCACTGTATTACACTCAGTGAATGAATAGAAGTTTGTCCACAATGAAGTTGTCCCATATTTCTCAGGGATTTTTAGACCATTTACAGTCTGTGCTGTCTTCCTAAATCCCCTGCACAGAGCTTTGGAGTCAGAAATGCATCAAAGCATCATACAGTGGACCTGAAAAAGCAGCAAGGACATCTATAATTTAGGTATTTCTAGCAGTGGTTTCATTTTGCTGTCTTTTATATATATAATTTATAATCAAAAAATATGGTATGTTAGTGAATAAACATGGAAAAACTGATTCACCACTTAAAACTGTAAATATGAAATATTAGGATTGTTGCTAAGAGTGCTGTGTCTGTAACCCAAGACAAAAGCAAGAGTTAAGAAGTCAGTAATAGCTCCTTCTACTTGTCAGCCTGGCACTTCTGCAGTGGTTACTCTTATAATATGCACATGAAAGGTGTCAGAGTCATCACCCTCCCCCTGCAGAAGCCTGAATAGACTGTGCCATGCCAGTGGTACAGATAAGGGACACTGGAAATGTCTGCTTGCTTACATGTACACAGATAAGTACGTTGCAGAAAAGCTCACACCAGGTAGTAGGTCTTTCTAGTGTCTTTTTTTCTGAGGTAAATAGCATTTAGTAATGAATTTCAGGCTCTGAATGCATAATGGAGATACATTTGCTGCTGCACTGCATGAATTACATGAATAGCAATTTAGAGCATTCTTAGAGAATTCGCATTGGTATAAAAATAAAAGATCAGAGGGAGTTTTTTGACAAAAGGCTCACAAAGGGTGCTCACAGTTCTCTTCAGCTGCAATGGGATGTGAGTGCCCCAGCACCACTGCCTTATATGCCGATGCAAAAAAAGATATAAAACAAAATAGTTTTTCAGAACATTCAGTGATCAAAAATGGAGAGAATTTGTGAAGTGTCATCTACATCTGTGCTGTGCCCTCTATTAAGGTGAATGAGAATGGAAGGAATTACATGTTTGGGTGACTGAAAAGGATGAGCTGTCTTTCTCCTAGTGAGAAAGACAGGATACTCCCTGTATCCTGACAGGATACTCCCTGTATCCTGAAATAAGTCTTGTCTCTGATCTCTTAAAGTTTTGATTTGAATTTTATTTGAGTTTATTTTGTGTGGTGCACATATACCACAGGGTGAAATGAATGCCCATATAGCGTAAGTAAGGTAAGCTATTTGCAGTATTTCTTTTAATTAGTTATCTTTTACTGGCATTATGCAGAAGTGTGGCAAATAGCTGTTATTGGAATGTGTTTCAAGCTGGCTATGTTTGAATGAATTGAAATGTGGTTTACAATTACAAAGTAACAGGAATGAAAAGGATTCTGCAACGAAAAACTTTTCTGAAGCTTTCCTGACATCTGTGTCTTGCCTGGATAGGATATTTTTATGATTCACTCTGCTTTCATCTTGAGGGCATTGATCATATTAATTTTTAGTACTGTAAATCAACTACTTTTAGGTATCTCTGATTCTTTTGGAGTTGACCTTGGCTTTGCATTAGCATCTCAGCGAGATTCAAGCTAAAATTCTGACCCTTCTGAAGTTAAATGGGAGGTTTGGCAAGATTTTCACGTACTGAAAACATTGTCCTTCTCTCATTATACTTAAATGTCATGAGGCACAGCAAAGAGAGTTCAATTCTGCTGGAGTTTAGCAGTATGATTTTTAAGTCGAGAAGGACAATGATGTTCCATCTCTAAGGGTTACCTATTCTTTTCCTTTAGAAGGAAACACATGAGTATATGTTGCTGTGCATGTGCTACTGTACACATACACACAGACAGCTTTCAGCTGTGAAAATGGTTAGCAAGGAGCTGTACCTCAGCAGACTGCTCAGGTTCACATGGTGATTAAAGGATATGCTAAATAAACAAATGTTTATTTCTGCAATTGCACTGCAAGATTGGAACTCCAGCTTTCAGGGGCAGCCACACTCAGCTGCAGCAAACCACAGCACTGTTCACAGAATAAGTTTCACTTGTCATGGTCACTTTGAACAAATATTCTCAGTAGAAGTAACCTAGTTAAAAAGAACAGTCAACAGTAACATTTCACGTGCACTCTTCCGAAACAAAACCATTCTGCTGTTAAATTGCACCTCCTTCCTTCGGTTTTAAATTCTTCAGTATCTTCCCTCTCTGGATTCCTTCTGAAGGAATTATTAGACAATTCTTTCTGTATTGTCTGCCTTGTGAAAATCAAATATCTAGTCAGAGCCATAAAACATCAGTGTCTTATTTTTAAAACCACCAGACATTTGCTTAGACATGAGAGCTGGAAATCAGCTGGAGAGAGATCCCTATTCAGTCCTCAACCCTACAGGTCTTCAGTGAGCCACCAAAGAAATATATGGGATACCATGCACAGATTTGCAGGATATTTGGGCTGAACTGTCCAGCTGGGCTTTTAAGGTGTCTGGATTAGATGGAAAACATGCCATTAAATTGCCCTGTATGAGGGAGAGGTCAGTTCATGTAGGTGAAGGCATACTAACTCAGAACTCAGGGACTGGGGATGGCTTTTCCAAATTGGCAGTCTGGGCTTCGTGCTGTCAGGGCTGTGTGAGAACACTCAGGAGTTGGAGTTATTATCCAGGTGGGGTTTTGGGGCTCTGTGGGTGCAGCTTTGTCTTGGTCTTTGACTATAGAGAAAGTGCTGCTCAATCCCTGGGTTTGGGTCCCAGCAGACCTGTAAGGAGGGATAGATCTCTCTGGTAATTTGATCTAGGATAGGAAAAGGTTTTGGAACTGAAAATGATCCAGAAAAAATCCCCCAAGATATCTATAATTATATGTGGTAGCAGTCTACTAAATTGAGAAAGTGTTGTACAGGGAGAAAGGCTATCATCATCCATTCTCCCACCCTGGAAAAGGGACCTTAGTGATTTGGGTGGAAATTGTGTCAAAGAATCTGTGTCTTTCATCCAGCAGCTAGAGATTTATATAAAATCAATTATTTTTCCTTCAATTAGTGATTATGATAAACGAGAGGCCTGTATTACTCATTTTCCTTGGGCTTTTATGCTTCTTGGATTGCATTTTTAATAACACTGAATTACCTAGAGGAGGGTTGCAGCGAGTTTCCATCCCTGTATTAGTTAACAGGTCTGAGAAAAAATTTGAAGCTGTATTTCTTTAGTGGAAGACACTTTTTTTTTCACAAGAGACATGATTTTACTGAAAACAGTTGATCTTGTGTATCTGTGATTTTATTCAAATTTATGAACGTGAAAGATGTGCCTTTTTTATTTCCACAAATATTGTAAGAGTATAATTTAAAATGTTTTAATTTTTTTATACAGATTTAACATGTAATTTTAGTTGGTTTTAGAAATCTTCTAAAGAAGCTTTAAAATGAAAAAAAAAGCAGAAAAAAGCTTGTCAAGAATTTAAAAATGTCATTAAATATTTTGAAATTTAACAAATAATGTTTTCACACATCACAATTCTTAATAAAGCTAAGTTTACCCTTTATGACGTGCAACTCTTCAGTGAAAAATTTTAGAGAACAGCAGCACTAACGTTTTTGTATTTATCTCTATGGTAGGTAGAGCACTTTGTCTTTACAGACTTTACAACAACTGTAATTCTGAAAGTAATCACAATCACATACAGACAACAATAGCAACAAAAACCATTGTGAATCACATAAAGGATGATGAAAGTACTTCTCATTAGGTGTTACCTTTCATTTGTGCCTCAGGAACACTGAATTCTATTAGTAATAATTCTTTGTTAAAAATTAGGAGAAAAGTGGTATTTCTGCATTATTTGGCTGCAGAAACTGACTTAGGGTTTAAAGTTCAGCCTTTCAGGAGTACTGTGGATAGGTTTTCAATATAATTTATATTTTTAGAGCTCTGAGATTAGAAAGATGATGCATCTTAAATTGATTAGAGAGCATCTTTTACAGCTAGAGATGCTACATGACCACTGTGAGTTGTGCAAAATCTTATTTCATTTTGGCAATGATTTTTATACGTGGTTTGATTTATGTTATGCGGTGGATGCCGAGAGACTAGCAACATAAATCACGAAAATGAAGCAGCCTAATATACAATAGCTAGTTACAAAATTCATACTTGGTATTAGATGAAATAAAGTGTAAATACTCAGGAGGTGATAGAGTGCCTTAATCTACAGAGTTAATCCAGCTCCACATGCAGAAACTTGACAAGAGGACTGTGCCAGTTCCTTTGGGCAATGGAACCTTTAGGCAAAGTTCTGCCTGCTTTTGATGTTAATGGCCATTAGGCTTTCCTGACGCCAAGATTTCACCTTGGATCATGATCCTTCCCAAGCGCATTTTAATAGGAGGAGCAGAAAGATGTTTCAGTACAACTGACCAGTGGAAAACAGGGAGCAGAGCATTAGGAAGGGGGATTTGCATAGAGGCTGTCTGTGGAATAGAATTTTTGTGTCATATGGTCATCAAACAAACAAAAAACAAAAAATCACAAACAATCACAAAACCATAGCAGCTGGTTTTCTGTGGAGTCTTTCTCCAGGGTATATTACAGGAGGCTTTTTTGCTGTCAGACTTGGCACCTCTTTCCTGCCTATGGTCACAGGATATATTTATTTGGGATTTGTCTGAGGGAGAGGGCTTTGAAAGCACATCAGACTCTGTTCACCGGAAGTCTAGCAAGTAGTATAAACCAGCAAAATTTTGTATGTGAGAGCTTCTACAAGCTTTTTAATGCTTTTATAAATAAAGAGGGGTCATCTTCCTCTATTTTTCTGGTAAGGATGAGGAAGATTGAAATGGCAGCTCTCTGAGATATGAAATTTGAAAACATGACATAGGCAAACAAGTAGAGGGTACAGGATGTATGAAATTCTTGCAGCTGCTCTGAAAGAGCACTTAATAAGCCTGTATGGAGTAGAAATGCAATCAAAGAAAGTCCTGGCGTTTCTAATTCCATTTTGAGACTATTGTGGGGGATGAGTCTGGTCATAAGCCTGAAAGTTGCAGATAGCTGATTCCCAAAAGTATCTAAACAGCAGGCCCTTTTATGAGGAGGTTAATAAGTGGAAGATGTGGTGTCAGGTAGTATAATAATCTATTAGGTTACAAGGAAAATAAGTACATTTACTAGCTATGCAATAATGGGAGCATTTAATTTCCCAGAACTAGATTAGAAAAATAAAGGAAGGGGTGAGTTACTCATAGAATTAATGGAAATTAGGTCTTAACACTGAATAGTTAGTGAACGTAACTGTCTAAATTTGGCCTGGCTCTCTTGCCAAGTCCAAACTGTCTCCTCCCCCTCCCGCTCTCTCAAGGGAGGAAAAAAACCCGAATCACTGAAAAACCCAAGGAAGTCCCAACAAAAATGAGATTGTATCAAAATATATATTTACATATATTTACAATTATATATACAATTGAAATATATTACACACAACAGGGAGCTCCGGAGGGGAAAAAAGGGAAAAGGGAGGGGAAGCAGCGATTAAAAAAAACTAAAAACAAATACCCTCCAATATACACTGCTAATAGAGAGCTAGTGAACAAACAAATAAAAAAAAAGGAATTAAATACTTTCCTGAACGAGACAGCACCAACTAACTCCCCATGCCTCCCAAAGGGACCGGAGATAATGTCAGGTCGGAGCAGGCAGGCCTTGGCCTATACAAGCAAAGACCGTCCATGGAGAGACCTGTCGCCTTCAGCCACCAGAAGAGAGAAGAGAGAGCTCTCTTATCTCCGCCTTGTTTATATGTTGTGTTACGCTAAAGGATGATACGGAATACTTCCTTAGATTTCTGACCCAGTTGCTAAGGAAGGCCTAAAAAATCCAAAAAAGCCAACCCACTACAGTAACAAAAAGTCCCAGTTTTGGCTGGCTGTTGACATCAGTCTGGACTAAATCATCACAAATGAGTTTTGTTCAGTTTTAAGACAGTAAATTGCGTGTGTAAACCTGAGATTGAGTCCTATGACGCTTTATGGTGTTAGTGGTGTTTGCAAGACTAAGGAGTACAAAGACAGCAATCCAGAGACAGCCTGGAATTACTTCCAGCTAAAAATACAGACACAGTCTGAAGCTTTAAATCCAGGCAGACAAAAAGGAAGAATTGGGGAATGGGGCAAGTGTCTGTTAGCCACACACTTAAAGCTGGACAGTATGAACATGCAAAGGAAGGAGAAGGTCTGAATACCTGGTTGAACTGGAGCTTATACAGAGAACTTCAGTATAGATATACAATCAAAAGAACCTCTAGGGCTTGTTGTGTACAGAAGCTCAAGGGTGTAATCTATGTAAAGTTCCATTTGACATAGTTTTCAAAAATGTTGATGACATTCTTTAGGGTAAACTAAATAATCTCATTTGTACCATACTGAATCAACAGATGAAATTTCATGACCAGTAGCAAGGATGTTTAGTCAATCTGCAGGAAGTGTCTAAAGTTTTCAAACGATTGGGAGAGGAGAGGAGGGAAGCATCTGCACAAGCACAGAGATGTTATTTTGTACTCTAAAATTATGTAAAGTCTTGGATTTTGAAAGAAAATTATTTAACGATATTGAGGCAAACTTGAATTTGGAATAACAGCAGAAGCAGCTGAAGATTTTGTGTAGCTGTCCAGTGCCAGCAATGTTTTTATAAGGTGATCATCCTTACTTTTTGCTACATTCATGATGTCTCTAAATGTACTTGAGGTTTTTAGTTCAAAGGACACAAGAATTGACATGTTTTGTGTAGATAATATTATTGTTGTTTCACCATTACCTGGTCTAAGGCAACAGTAAAGGTGGCAATGACACCACCCTTACAGAAATTCACATTAGAGCTTAGCATAAATAGAATTTGAATGCCTAAGATTTCAACCCCCAAACTTGCTAGGTTATCCCAAATATTAAGGCTGCCTCAAATCTACACAGTGCAAATCATATCTCCTGGATTCCTGCCAGCTCTCTTGTCACATCTTGCTCTTTCTACAGTTCCGGCTCCTTTCAGGGCATAACCTGAAGACTAGTAGCAACTTGAATCACACCAGGCACAAAAGAGTATTTGTAAGACAGAGACAGATTTTCTTTCAAAGATGAGATTTCAAATGATAGCTGTGGGAAACATCTCCTCCTCTTTCTTTCTTCTCTTTTTATTTATAACTGTTCCATTCCCATTTCACCATTGGATTAGCAGGCTTTGTGCCAGTAGATATATGTTTTTGAAATATATCATTGAAAATACTGTGGTCACTGAATGAATGAAAAAATACACTGCATGTGACATTTGAGTAGCTATCCAAGTGCCTTCTCTGGCTGACCTTGCTGGTGAGACCTGTTAGTAAGCAGAAGAGCCACTTGGAAGGGGAAGAGACAAACAGTTACACACTTATGTGCCTAATCTTACTGGCAGGCAATATCCTGGAGACATTAATAAGATGTGAGATTTCAAAACCTCTGGAGAAATATCAGCTGACAAAATCTACTATTTCTTATTCATAAGGAATGAATTGTGTCTGACAAATCTAGAGATGGAGAAAAGCAGTAAATATAAGACAGTGGATTGGCACCTTGAAAAGACTTGAAGAGAAATGACTACATTGATGTTATGTATAAAGATTTTCAAGTAAAGCTGTAGAAATTACTTTAATAACCATGCTCAGATAAGATGACAGGAACTTGGTCTGGAGGTTTCTTTATGCACAGTCTTTAATTAACCTTTAATTAAATTAAAACTTTAATTCATCTTTAATCCATGGCTGATCTGTGCTCACTAGGCTCTGATTATTCACTTGAACTACACTATTTCTATGAGGGCAGTATAAGAAAATTAACAAGTTAAGACAGTATGAAGACAATATGATCTTAATTCTTTAGCTGAATACAGCTCTTCATGAATTGGGGCTTTTTGTAATAACTTGAACTTCAGAACAGACCGCTTTCCCTACATCTGTCAGAATCTTAAAAAGTGATCATTGTTTGTGTTCCCAGCATCAACAAAATCTTCTCTGTGTCACTGTATCTCTAAAGAATTATACCCACAAACTTCCAGCCAGAGGGGAAAGCTAAGGAGAGGAGATTATTCTGCTTGTATACAATATGAGATAATAAATTGCTGTTCTGCAACTGGAAACAATTTAATATTGATGATCTATGTGTGTATGTTTGCAACAGGGCTGAGATCAACATTAAGTTATTCATTAATTTGTTTAAGTAGCTGATACTGTACTAGAGGGAATTAACTCTAACCACCTACCTGTTATTTCATCTTCCTGGAAGAGGCTGTGGGGGATTTTCTGAAACCTAAAACAGTTGAAACCTACAACACAGTTCACCATCTATTCTATCTGCTTATCACAGTCTTTAATTTATTAAATGCTTTGATATCCATTGAGATTTCAACTGCTGTGCATGTAAATCATTTGATGTGGTCTAGTTCATCTTGTAGCTGTTTGTGGGGAATTATTACAGTTTGCAAAGTGCTGAACAGCCCATACAGAGTTCTAATGCAGTAACTACAGAAATTATCTGTTTAGTACAGAAGCAGTGTCTTCCTGTAGGTTTTCACAGATGAGTTCCTAGTGTTGAGTCCCTGATTTTATACTAGTGACTTCTTTCTTTCCCAAGCTGGCACATGATTTTGAGCAAGATTTGCTGTAAACCTCAAGTCAGTGCAAGTTATTTAGAATAGAACCTGAAAAGTGGCAAATGTGTATCTGCTTTCTAATATCATCACTGACAGACATTGGGAGGCTGAGCTGACTCCCACAAGAAACTTTTCCCTCCCAGCTGTGGTCCTAAATCACTAAAGTGCTTGAGCATATATTTAGCGTAAGGTAGGTGCCTCAGTCCTGCAGATTTTCATAAATTCTAAGATTTGTTTTAAACATAAGTCTTCTAATTGCAGTTGCTTTCCTCAAGTAACTTTATAAATCCTAATGTCTGAGCTTCAATTCCTCTTCCACTGGAGGAGACTGAAGTTCGTCTTACGCCTGCCAGTGTTATCTAGTGTTTGAGGGATGCCTCCCAGTGGAGGCATCTGAAAGCAGAGCATGATGCTTTCTTTTCCTAGCTATGAAAGATGAAGGCTCCTCTATAATGATGAGGCTTCTTCCATAAATTACAGCAAACCAGTAAATCTTTTTACTTTTTTCTTTCTTTCAGAGAAAAAACATCTGCATATTGCAGATTGTTAGCATAGTTTTTGGCACAGGAGAAAGCTTATAATGACGCTATGCTGAGATAAGAGGGCTGTGTGGTATAAAAGTTTGTCTGTATTTCTCCTTAAGAAAGTCTACATGCATCAGTGTTGGAGAAAGCAATTTTCTTTCCACGCCTCAGGAGGGTGGTGCTTGAGGGCAAATGGATTTCCCAAAATGATTAAGAGCCAGTGTTTGAAAAGCACTTCTTTATCTTTACATGAGCAAGGATGCAAATTTAAGAGTACTGGCAATGATGGTTTTGAAATCATGACAGTTATTGTAGGCAAACAGCATTAAACAGCGAGCGGGACCATTGGTCAGGTGAGAGTGTAATTTGGGAAGATTTTTTCAGACGCTACCGTCCTGTAGTTCTTCTCTTGGCAAAACTGCTCACAGCAGAAAAAGCAGAGTTTGTATATTAGAGCTGTTAACTGGGAGTGAGATCTTACCCTGTGCAGGCCAATCCCACAAATGGTGACAGCCGGGCACGGCTCTTCCCAGTAACCCTGGCTGGACAATGACTCAGTACATGTCACGTGGACACCCAAACACAAGCTTTAATTCTGCTGACTTTGCAATCTGTGGCACAATACCTACCATTTCAAAAGCTCACATTCCTCCATTTTTGTTGGATTTATTCCTGGTTAAACTTCTGCTTCGCCTTTTATCTCCTCATTATCCTTTATGTTTTTATGAGGACAATGGATGTCATTTTGTATCATCATTACTATTTCTCTCAAAAAGGCAGAAATGTCTTCTCCCCTTTATACTGCAGGAAACCAACATAGCTATACAAATCCAGAGCCAAAATAATCATATGCTGATAAATAGAGAACAAAATTCCAATCTGGATTTTTCCCCCAAAACGGGAAAAGTTCCAGCAATCAAGGGTAGGCAAAGAACATGTAATGAATTATAAATGTGAAGTGCTAACAAACTGTTCAATAATGTGCTATAATGTTAAGTACATAAGATACTAACATAAGTTTGATTTGAAAGTTATATGCCAGTGCCCTGATTTTTAATGTGGATATGGTAAGATACGAACTGATTAGAAATTTAAATATTTTATAACTTTAAAACAAATATGTAGTGAAACACGTTTTCTCTCTGATGGTGTGTTTAAGACTAATTTTTGTGTAATTAAAAATGCAGGAGTTTTGGATAAGCAGTGGTGACATAGAAACCATACCCAGAAGCTCTAACAGGTGAAGTCCTTTGACTTTACAGATGTGGTAAATCACTGTAGTTCAGCATCAATCCAAATCTGTCTCCAAATTCACTCTTAGGCTCGATACCCGTAGAACATATGTCTGCCTTATATATTCAGCACAGTACTGTTACTGATGGGCATATGCAAACTTTATAAAAACTTGGCTCTGAAATCACTAATACATTCAGTATTGCACAATAACATTCACCTAATGTTCAGGTACGTCCCCATGAGATGTGGAACCTGCATTCACAGAGGGCCATTTGAGAGCTACAAACGCAGATACCAGTACCAGAACAGGGTAGCTCTTTGCTGGGAAGTAATTCTTGAGATATATAATGTAGTTTTTCCATATAGATAAAAATATGGAGACTGCTGAATGCATTCTCCATTTTTTGATGATCAAGGGTGAAGGAATGACTTTCTGGAAGATATTTGCTAACTAAGCATATTTTGCTGACTGTATACAGAAGTGAGTGGGTGAAATTCTGGGGATTTTTTGTTGTTCTATTGTTGTTTGTTTATTTTTTTTCTTTTGTTTTGTTTTTGTTTTTTTTTTTTTTTTTTTTATGCAGGTGTTAGATGAGATGAACTAATGGTCCCTTCTGGCCCTAAGGCAAAGTGCAGCCTCCACTTGACAATATTCATGGAGCTCTCTAAACCCTTTTTACCAGGCCTTTGGGGAAGGAGGTTTCTAATGGGGAAGAATTTTATAGAGCAGAAAAGTGTTTGCCAGCAGAAATATTTGCTGTTGGCGGTTGATTGTTTTGAGGAGGAGGGAAGGTTTGCCAAGGTTTCCATTTGAAATGTCTTTTAAATCTTCATTAAAGGTGCCTGTGGCAATATTCAGGCATGTCTTTGTATATTTTTCCCTAGAAAAAATAGCTTTCTTTTTGTTTTCAAGACAGAGAAACAAGAGTTTGCGTATTATTTTATGGCAAAGGTAAATTCAGTCCTGTATTTGTGTGTCTCAGGGAAAAAAAATAAGAGAATATGCCTCGCATCTGTCTCATGTCACCTTTCTTGGAAACAATACTTTCCATCTTTTCTAAATGCATCCATCTCCTCAGCAAACTGCCAGAGATTTATAGAACCAGGGCTGTACTTTCGTTAGCTCTGGTTCACCTCAGAGGACTGTGGACTGCTCACTTTGGGAAATCATGGCCAGTTTTAAAAAGCAGGCCTAGAAACATTAATAGAAGTAACACAATAACATTTATAAAAGTAGCAGCACAATGTAATGGTGTGATTTGTAACCTGGTTAAGTCATCAAATGTACAACCTGCTGACAACCAAGGTATTAGACAGTCCCTTGTGCAGGTTATGCACAACCACCAGCTGGCTCTCTGTCTGCAAAACAACCTGGAAGAGTTTTGGTGGCTTGTGGGCAGGAACACTGACAAAATGTTTGCAGGTCTTTTGCACTGCATTCATAATTTAGAAATGATAACAGCTGATCAGAAAATCCTGTGCCTTTGACCCACTCCATTCAGCAGGACACTTTGAGCAGAAGACAGTGCAGGGAGCCTTGCTGTGCCGCACAATCTGTCGCGGAGCTGCTTGAATAATGCCCATGTCAACTCTTTGTCCCTGGCCACAACAGGGACAACTGGCTCTCCAGCACAGAGGTGCTGCTGGGGTGGGTTGTCCTGAGAAGGGACAGATGTCACTAATGAGGGATGTATAGCAGGCACTGTCGCTTGTGGGACGCACAATGGCTGCAACATCCAAAGGCCATATGTAGTGATCTCATTAGCTCCCCGATTGCCTCCTGCACAGGCTGTTGGAAATGTTTCAAAGTGGAAGTTCAAAAGGGAAAGTAATGTATCATGTTTGGATTTTCTCCTTCAGTCATACAAAGCAAACAGAGAACCTGATGTGTTTGGAAGCCAGAATTTTTAGAGATTAGGGCATGTCTTGATTGTGGCTCTGTTACGTGGCTTTGCTTCACACTGTGTTTCACCATCATCTCCCACGGTCATAGAGTCCAAAAAGGTATTGAAGACATGCAAAGTCCTTTGGGTACATTCAACCTGAAATATTTGTCCACTTGGTTCTATTTCAGCCCCAGCAGATATTTATCTTCTGTTAGGAATTTAAGGGAGACATCTGCAGAATTCCTGGGATGTTCATCTTTGGATACAGCTGTGAAGAAAAACACATGATGTGGGTAATGTTTTATTGTATTCTTTTCAGTTTTATTTCTGTTCTTGGTTTCCAGTGAGTATTATAGGCAGAGTCACATCCAGCATCTCAGTCTGGTGGGTTTACTACAGTCTACTTTGATAACTTTTGGAAACTTTTTGATCTTGGTGCTCAGCAGCCCATTGCTCTGTCTTTGCTCCCTGTTTTCATCAATGAGAAGTTCCTTTCTCATTTTTTATGTTATTTAACTATGGTTTCCCAGCTTCTCAGAAGACTTTGTTTCTGTCTGAACTGGGAGATCACTTTTACAGCAAACACCAAGTGGAGAAAATTTCCTGGGCAAGATTTTTAACAGAGGCAATGCCTTTGATTTTGGAAGATAATTCAATTGCAATTGGCAACTTAAAAAACCACCATAGATCATTTAAATTTTAACTGTTGAACCTACACAAAAGAAGCGTTATGTTTCTTACCTACAACGGAGTATCTTTAAACTGATGGAAAGTAAAAGCAAAAGCATATTTGATGCTTTGAAAAACAAACATCATTAAACATCTTTCTAATCTTACTGTACTATGTAATTTACAAATTCTTTAGTGCAAATACAAACTGTTGTTTAAAAATGTGATTTTTTTTTTAGTGGTAACTAAAGACAATCATTAGTAGGAATTGTAGTCTGTAAGGATTCTTTTATTTTCTTTCAGTCCTACTCTCTCAGATTATTTTCCTACTGGGTATAAAAATCAGTCAGAAAACTTGATTTTAAATTCCCAGCTTAACTATTAATGACTAATGTCCAGTTCAGCTTTTTCCTGAGCTTTACTGTCTTCATAGTTCTGTGTTCAGAGTCACCATGGTCCTTATTGCCTCACATCTAAAATCCATCAGCACAGAAAATTAATTATTCTGTTTGTTCTCCACAGACAGTCTTTGCAGAAAAGACCATTAATCCCTTCACCCACATTACAGTGCCTTGCATTCCCTCTGTCTCCAAATGAGAATGCCTGTGTAGATTGAATTTAGGATTAGTGTAGGAAATAGTGGTATTAGTAAAATATGACAATATTTCTCTGCCTGAGGTATTATTTCATCCTGTAAATGTTATACACATGAATCTAAACTGTGGTTGGAAGCCACTCTAGACCGGCTTTGAAAATCATCATGGTGCTGGGAATCTCTAAAAACTTTGTACCTTACTGACTGAATGCAGCCTTGTGTCCTCCAAGTGGTGATAGCTGAGATTGGAGCCATAGCCCCTGTGTGTGTATTAGATTTCTGCTGGGATATCCCAGGGCAGCACGTTAAAATTGGCTACAGTATTAGTCATTTCCTGGCTGGTCTTTCCCTTTAATGGAGACACAATCTATGCCTGTGACATAAGAACAAATACTTTAATGTAAATATTTTCCAAGTGGAATTACTCATCATTAACACAGACAGTTCTGAAGGCAAATAAAAACAATATGTGTCAGCAAAAACATTATTATTAAGGAATTCAGACTTCAAACCACACCATGATTCATAGAGCACCTGACTGATTTTTTTTTTTTTTTTGCTTCTCAGTCTCTTTTTTCCTCTTCAGTAAATATGAAAATGTCTTATGGGTCATATTTTCTATATTCATGGATCTGACTGATACTATGCCACAGGTTTACCAGAAGGCTTGTGTTGGTGCCTGATAAACTGGAAGCATCGGGGAAGATGGCTTGGGTAACCTGTCTGCTGAAGTGTTGTGTTAGTGAAAGAGAAATGGAGAGGGTTACATTAGACTAAAATAAACTGAAGTAAATCTACAAACAGGCCTAAAAAAGGTCCACCTGGAATGAGAGCATGTGGTGAGATGGGAAGACAAGCAGAACTTTTTTCTTTACTTTAAAGAAAAGGCTGCAAGGCTCATCTTCAGTGGAACCTGGTTGGAGCCTGTGCATTTCAGTGCTTTCTAGTCAATGGCTTTCTGCATTCATGTCAGGCATTATGGAGGGGGTGAATACCATGGGAAAATGAAGTAGTTAAATAATCATTAAATAAATTCTGAATTCCCCTCTAGTTTACCCTCAGTTTTTCAGACTGCACTGAGAAACTCTTCTGAGGAGAATGTCAGGGTTTTGGTGCAGGCTTGAACTTCATTTCACTGCCAGAGGGATAGAACAGGACTCCTGTTTAGCTTTTGTTGCTTTAGACTCCCTGTGCTACAAGGAGAACTTCTAAATTTCTAATTTCTTTTTTTTCCTTAAGAATATTTTTCCATGGAATCCCATCACCATAGTAATAGATTTTTATACTCTTTGGAATAGGTGAAGGAGAGAGGATGAAAAAATTAATTAATTGCAAATAATCTAGTCTAAAGTTTTAAGCAACTAAATTTTTGGGGTTTTTATTTGGGTTTTTTCCTTTCTTTTTTTTTCACTAAATGAGTTTGTGATACCTTCCTGCCTCAGATCTCTTAAATCAGAGCTGAATTTCTTTTATGAGGCCTAAGGGAAAGTTGAAGGTTATGTTCCTTACTTTCTTTTATAAATATGTTACAGTCCATTTCATCTAGAATATGGCTCTTTTCACAGCTGGTTGTTGAGTTGGTTCTATAGGCTCTACTGTGATTTAAATCACTTAATAACCTTCCTTTTTCTTTTGATTATGTTTCTTTTTCGAATATGAAGGGCACTAGTTCATTCATGTAGACATAGATTTTAAAAAGTACACTGTGGTTTCCCTGGACATCTAAAACTGTGTTATATTTCCTTTATGGATCTGGTATGTGCAAAATGAAAAAAATAGTCTTCATCCTAATCCACATTTTTTAAAAAAGGCTACAAATTCACTCTTAAGTAGTACTCACAGCAAATAATTCTTTCACTGCTTAGTTTAATAAAAATATGTCAAGTTTTACCAGATTCTTTTCCAACTGAAATGAAGCAAGTGAACAGGAAGGTATATTAAGATGAATGACACTCATTTCGGAGAAATGTATGGCTGATACACTTTTCATTGTCTGAAACTCCTCATGTTCTAATCTCTGTGAAGTGATTTTATTCTCTATGCTCCCTCAGACCTAATCAGAAAATCCACTATCAGATCTCATGCAGAAACCCATAAAATATCTACACATTTAATGTATCCTCTTGGTTTTGGTGCAAACTTGATAATTTGAGGAAGTCAGGAGTTTTGTTTTCTTACTTCTACTTTTTAGTAAAAATCATCATTTCCACAGATTTCACAGGTTCTCTCAATCAAAATGCAAGCATTTTGCTTGCAGAATTGTATTACAACATGTTCTTTGAAATCCAGTGGGTAACAAAATCAATAGAAGGAAACAATACCAGCCCACTTACTGGAAATATCCCTAGGGGCACCCCTCTGTGCACTTGGGGCTGCTTTCCATCCATCAGACATGCACTGCAACTCTTGTCTCAATTTGCCACAGCTGCTTTAAGGTCTTTGACCAAGTTCACAGGTTTATGGAGACAACTATATTTCCCAGGCACAATATGAAAATTTGATGCTTTTGCTATTTGTCAAACAGAAGAAAAGGAAAATGAACACGAGAAGCAGCATGGTCCTGTGTGTAAGGAATTTACCAGTGTTTGTGGGAACGATCTAAACTTTGCATGTTTTGCTGGCTTTATCTATGAAGCTTATGTCAGGATCCTGGTTTATCTGCAGCTGAAGCTGACAGCTGGTGAAGGAGGATAAAAAACCTTTGGGGTTTTGGCCCATCATTAACTGCTTTATAGCAAAAACTTTCAAGCGTCTGAGCTTAAAAATGTAATGTGTGTCCTCCAGTAGTACATGTTTGTTCTTGATTCTATGATCTCTCATTTTCTTGCCAGAGGGGTAGGTGGATTTGCTGTGCTGTGGAAATATGACTAAACTTGGCCTGAAACTTAACAAATTGTATACTCTTTGCTTATAGTTAAACCACAGGTTAGCAGATCTATTTTTAAATCAGCAGTGACCCTGAGACTCTGCTTTCTGTACTAGGAGATGACATGAATGGGTGATGTAGCAGAAGGAGCAGAACTCTTCATCATGCAACTCTGAGGAGCCCATCCTCTATCTTGTTCATCTATCAAAGGTCTAGTTTCCACTCAGGTCATTTTTTTTTTGCTACAGCAGTTTTCCAGTGCTCCAAAATCCTTTTCTATAAAAATTGCTTTTTCTACTCTCTCCCAAATCAACTTTACTATTTTATGACTTGGTCAGTTTTTTCTGCATTTTCTTTCATGAAATGAGACCCAGTCTCACAAATGTCCAGTGTTTTATTCTTCTACCAGAATAATTAGGAATTATGACAGCAACTCCATGGCAGATAGAATCCATCCACAACACAGAATGGAAACAGCTCGGGGAATTTGGAGATTCTCAAAGACTAATATAGCTCCTGTGCTGCAAAGCTGTGGCATCACTTGTACAGTGATTTGTAGAGCTGAGATCTCTCTGATCATTGACCAAACGAGTGCATACTCTTTCTATTATATTTTCCATCTAATGTGTACCTCTTTCCTATAAAAACATTGTTGAGTCCCTTAAGTTCTAATTGTGCAACTGTAGAGTACTGCTTTGGTGCTATAGACAAACAGTATTGTTGTCTTCCTGGATAATGTCACTCCTTATTTCCCTACAACTTGACTTCTTGACAATATTAGATGAATTCCCTCCACATTTTGTTATAGCTTTTTTTTTTTTGAGTGCTATCTGGCATGTCCAGTCAACTTCCATATGGGGATTTTTAATTGGGAAGAAGGAGGTGGCAAATGTTTCCTTTTAATTGCAGTATGAGAGCAGAATAAAAATAGCATATCAAATACGTTGTATCTGCTAGGGCGGTTAAGGCTTATCGTCTTCATTTTCTGCTGCTTTCTGAGCAATGAAAAGCAGAACTTGTACAATTTCTTTTCTGGAAGAAAAGTAATAACCAGGGCATGATGATAGTTCAGGAAAGAAGTAATGTGATGCCATTGAGGCCCTGTGCAGCCCAATGCCCAATTACCATGGGGGCTAAGTCCAAAGAATAGTGGCAGAAGAGCAGAACAATGAAATGCTCGCCACGTGCTCTCATGGTATAGACAAGTCAATCCATCATGAGTGCACAGCCTTGCATTTGGGAGATCCAGATGATACACACTGGGGTTTTCCTGTATCAGCAGTAGTGTCTCTATTGTTGCCTTTTAAAAGCTCTTTTCTAGCAAGGCCTAGGGCATGATTGAAATCCTTGTTATTGCACTTGCTCTGCCTCAATCAATCTTCATGTGTGATACAAGGCCAACCTGGTCTCGGGCTCTTTATCTGCTCTTTCTGCTTGCACTTGTTAAGAATTGTTAAGAATGCACTTACTGACCTAAGACCTAACAATTTCTTTTATGTGAGCCGTATCCATCTACCACATAGTGGAGAGAACACCTTTTAATTGTGATTCTAATCACTCAATGCAAAAATATTTGCTTTAACTGACTAATTCCCAGTCAAACCTTCATCTTGCTATGTTTATGGCTGTGTTTTTCTAATGTACATTCCTGTGGATTATTTTGCAAGCCGTCCCATGGGTGTGTTAAGTATCCAAGCATCCTTGCAAACAGTTACTGCAGATGTATAGCTATAATTCAGGTGAATCATCATTCCCCTTGTTAAAGTTTTACAACAAAATATTTGGCTAAATGCAAATGGGAGAGGTCTATTTAGGGATCAGATTAAAAACAACCTAGGTTTGTCATGCAAGGAATAAAATTGCCTTAGATGTGCAGTTTAGATTTAATAAGTCCACAGCTGGGCAGTATCTTTAAAAACTAAGTGCTGTTCTACTGTCAAAATTCTCAGGGTCTGATTCACTGTCAATGTGTTATCAATACAAGACCCTCATATAGGATTTCTGGAGTAAAAAGCTGGTGTAAGCAATCATTTGCAGGAACATGGTGTGTTTGCATCTCTGTTGCAAGTGGAGAAGGGTTAATGTGACCTCAACACATGTGGTACTGACCCAGGTCACTGGAGAATGCATTGACTCAGAGCATCACTGCTGAGGCTCTGCAAACTCTGACTATAAACTAACCCTACACTTGTCCCTGCAGATGTCCAGCTGTCCTTTCTCAGTCCTGCTCTGTGAATATGCTTAAAAGTGCTTTGTCATCGGGAGATGCTTCAAGTAATCCATTATATTATTTTGAACTTAGATAAAACCTGTCTGTGGGCTGTGTGGCCAAGAAGGCACAGGGCAAAAGCTGTGCTAGCACAAATGTCATTTGATCTGGTGAATGTTTATTGTCTTATTGAAAACAGAAAATGAACAGAAAATTCAGCTACCCATACTACAGCACCTAAGGGCCTCAGAAAATGGAAGAGTAATGTAGAAGAGGAATAAATACCTTAAACCTGAATTTCAGGTCTGGCAAATTGAAATGTCGAACTTGCTGCTTCTTCCCAGTGGCTGTTTTATTCTTATCCTTTTTTTGTCAACATTTTTGTCTTTTTCTTCCTGTTGTTTGCTGGTTCATTGACCAAAATGCTCTCATTCTGGTTGGAGTGTTTATATATGCTCATGTCCACTAATTTGAGTAATTGTAAATATCACTATCCTACAGCGGTCTGTTTGTTCAGAATTCAACCACATAATTACTTGGTGCAGGAGAACTGGCCATATCATTCTCTGCTATGTTCAGAAAGCTTTGGTGGCTTTTGGAGGAAAAGTGAAGCAACTGAAAGATCTTACAGAGCTCTGCATCTTGCTTTAGTTTTATGACCTTAAAACTTTGGACCTGTTTACTAGTCATGCTGTAACTCTTTGTCCCACTCTCTTTCCTGTGTCCCTATAAACAAAGAAAATTCAGCTAAAAATCATCTATGCTCAGGAAAATTTAGTACAGCATTGTGACTAGAATAGATTTTCAAAAGAATGACATTTCTCAAGTAATAATACAATGTTCAGCTTCTGTAACTGTTTCCAGCAGAGGATTTCATAGCTAAATTTCTTGTCTATTGCTACCACAGTCATTTGAGGAGAAGGTTGTGAGGAACTGAGTGTGGAATTGAAAGAAGAGACAATGACAGTCATTCTGTGGCTGACTGGCAGTTTTCAGTTCTCTCACTTCCACTTCATAGCTGTGATTCCTGGCCCAGCTCTGCTTTTCTAAGCTGGGTTTTCCCCTCACATCTCCCTGGAACCCAAATCAACTGTTGCACCAGTGACTGCTGAGAGGACAGACAAATCCTCTGCACAGAGATCCAGTCACTCACACACAACACCCAGTATAGCCATTCAGACCTTGTCGGCCAAGCCTAAGGCCACCTGTAAATTCACTATTTTAGTTCATATTTTAGAATGACTAGCATTCAAGAGGGGTTTTTCTACCTTGTTCTAGACCCTTCTTTAGTCAAAGGGAATAATTCTGCAGCAGCCCTAAAGCAGATGTAAAATAATCAGCTCTCAGTATTAATGTAGCCCAGCCTCCTTGGTTATATTCCCTTGGCAAAACTCATGGCTCGTTGAGAGTTTTACCTGGTGAGGGCCCTGAGCGAGTGGGCTGTCCTCTTCTCACCCACCTGCAGTGGAGGGTGAGGTCTGGAGCAGGAACATCTCTCTTCATCCCTCACAGGACTCTATCCTGTCACGTAGCTGGAAATTTAGCCCTTAAGAGGGACTTGTGCCTGAAGCATAGACATCCTATTCATTGCAGCTAACTGTGGGGTAGAGCCCACACTGTTGGGGTAGGTAACTCCTGCTGGTTTGCTGCTCACATAGAAAATACTGACTGGTGATACCCTTCCTTAGCACACTTTACCTTTAGGTACTCTTTGGAAAACACAATCTAGTAGGCTGCTTCCTCAGGGAGCTTTCTGTGTAAGGCTTTTCAGAGAACTGTAATCACCAAATACCTTTAAGAGATGGAGCCACCAATTAGAATAGAAATAAGCAGAAAGAATTGTTGCTTCGGGTACAAGAGGGACTGAAGTTTAATATGTGACTTCATGGACAGTCCTCACCTCAGCACATGCTGCTGTTTTGTGTTTTTTTTTTCTTTTTAGTCTCTCCCCATGCTTCATACTGAGCACTGAGGCCAGCCATCATCTCAGAGATCTCACGCGCCAGATATAAAGAGACCAACAACCAAGTTTATATAGTGTTCATTAATGTGGTTCATTAGTTTTTGAATGCTCTTTTTTCTATACCTACAGATAGTAAGTGGTGAGTGATGCCATGAAGAAAACCAGTTGTTAACCGAGAAAGTTGAGTAACTTGCCCAAGGACACACTTTGAAGTGGCTGGTTCCACCCAGGTAGATTTTTGTGGTGCACCACTGAAAGCACTTCAGTTTAGCACGAGCAGAAGGGATCACCTATACAATCTTTTAGCAGTAAGCTACAAAATTCAAGTTTTCTATTACAAACAGAGTAGGTCCTGACTGCTTTGTTTCAAGGGATTAGAAATTAGTTCCGATTGAAATGGGAAAAAATGGAAGCAACACTTATTCCCAGCTGTTACTGTATTTCTCATTTGCTGTACTGAGAGTCTACAGTTGCGTAATTGTGAAGACAATTTTAGACTCTTTTGTACTTGAGAATACGGTAAGTTATGTTTTACCTGTCTGTCTCTGGAGAAGAAAAGCTTTAATTAAGTCTTGCTTTAATTATGTCCCATCTATACAGTACCTTAATGCATTATGAGAACATGACATTTCCTATATCCCTGCCTTCTGGGAAGGTTTAGATGCTGAATCCTCTAATACTGTATAAAGTTCCATGCTGTTATTAAATGAATATGTGAAACAAGATTATTAATATATGCATTGTTATAATAATTGCTAAGTAGTGGTGAAAACCTGAGTGATTAAAGTATGATCTGGAACTTTCTTCTGAAATAAAAGAATTCTGTGTTCACGTAGAAATTCTCCAACACTGGTGGTCCTGATGATCTGCTGGCATGGCTGGTGTCCTGGATCAGAACCTCATTTCACAAAAAACAGTATTTTATCAGTGTCACTGGTAACACTGTACATTACCATTCTATGCTGTTCCAATACATAGTTTAATTAAAAATACCTGATCTTTGCAGGTTGTCTTAATTAAGCTAATGAGAATGTCATAGCTTCTGATATTTATTGAAAATAATGTCCTTGAAACGAACTTTCAGGCATTATTTTATTACAAGGTGTGAGTGCTTATGAGCAAGAGATTATTAGGAATGTGCATAAACAAAATATGAGGTCCTTAATATCCTGTGCTGAGTATCCATTAGTCTTTCTCAACATAATTATTAACATAATAGAAATTAAAGCTGATAAAAGTAAAAAGAATGAACAGCTATGGACTTCTTTGTGTCTCCCCCAACTTCTGTGACTTAATCCTTAGTGAAAAGTCCTAGAATAGCAGTAGATGTTTTAAATATTTTAATATATGCAATGGGGAGTTATATGTTTTCTACAATGGAAGAGCAATACATTGATACCTTTTCTATATATAGTTTTTTATAGTTCTTTTATATTTCTTTTCAAGTTGTCACAGCTTGACATGTGAATCTGCCTGGTTAAAAAGTAACCCAGCATGCAGCAACTGAAAATGACATTTGTCTTAATGCATCAAAGTAAATATTTTTCACTTGAAGATGACACATCTCTCCAGGGCATCAGACTGACTCCCCTGAAGGTGAATGTGCATCCACTCAGGATGCAGAATTTGGAATGTTTTTGCTCCACCCCTGTTTACTTTTGCGCTCCAGTCAGTTGTGTTGTCCAGACCTGTTTGTAATCAGTTGCATTATCCCACAGCCTTTTGTGTCTTCTGCACACACCTGTCTTCTGCCTTGAAAACATGAACTCCAAGACCATTCCTTTCATGCTTGGTCCTATTCTTCTCTTCATGGGTAGATCGCTGCTTTCCCTGATAGCAGCAATTTGCAAGGCATATGATCCCAGCAATTCTGAATACAACTCATATTTAAACTCATATTTTCCCTTTTCAAGTGATATGAGGCAACAAGGAAGTGATAGTATTTTGTAGGGAAAAACTGAGAAGTGGTGGTAAGAAGCCCATGGACATATTACAATAAGCTTCAAAATTTATCTTAATGATGAACAATATGACTTTGTACCCAGACAATTTTGCTGCAAGTATGAATTTAACCTTGGACACAAACTAATTGTTATTTTTTGAAAAATCTTTTCCATATTTAGCACTGTTTGAGGCCTACTTATAAGAATGTAACAGTGCTGCAAATACCTTATCGCAGGAGTGTGTGCAGCTGATAACAGACCAACAATGCATGTAGCTTATCTTGAGGGAATTGATCTATCAAAGAGTCTCTGTCCTCTCAGCTTTTGGTATTCCATAACATGCCCTGTGTTCCAGTTCCAGTATCAGAGATTTGTTCCTTCAAAGGAGCTACAGACAGATGACATTTGAACTCCCAGTAGACTGACAACGTGGAAGCATTTCTCAGAGTGCTGCTTACTGCAAAGGAGGGGGTCGGTTTCTAATGTCTCCAAACCCCTTGCTGTTGCTCTCAAGAAGGTGAGGTGTTAATGCTCTGGGAAGGTGATTGTCTTCCTCACCCACTCTACCACTGCACAGAATCAAGGTTGTAATCAAGTCACTGCCATCCAAAAAAATCAGATATCTTTTTTATAAATTCTTTTGTTTACAAGGCTTCAAATTTGCTACTCAGAAGCGTAAGACACATTCATAACTGGTCATCTTGCTTCTGTTGAGCCTTGTTTCCACTGGGAATATGTCAACATGAAGAAGCAGTGCAATGCAGCAGGAGCCATGTAATGGAGTCAAACTATGCCAAGGACCTGGTATCCACAATGTGAGTTTCAGAGTTTTTTTAATACAGTCTTAATAAAGATGCACCCTATACGTGTGAATTGAGCTGAACTGGATCTAGTTCCCTCAAGATAGAGAGCAAAGGGTGCAGAACCAGATTTCAAAAGAAGGTCAGAGCAGTATTTTCATAAATATACATCCTTTCTCATATACCATAGTATGGTGGGAGTTGTGCATGTGCTATGACACCTTCTGGGTGATATTATAGGCCAGTGGAGCTTAAGTCTGCTGTTTTCCTACACTTACCTGTGAACTCGTCTGGAAATCTAGAAATGTACAGAAGGAAGATGGAGAGGCAGAAAATGATGTAAAATGTGCAGAGGTAATCCCAGTTTGTGAGCACAAAGGCTGCAATTTGTCCTCTGCTTTCTTTCTGCTTGCCTGCTTCAGCTAGGACCAGGGAGAGCCTGATCATCCAATTACTTGCTTTCACAGTGTTTCACATGGGCAGTCTCTGGATTAAAGAAAATAATTGAGTGGCCGGCACTCTCACCTAGCTTTTAAAAGGTTGCAATAAGCCTTATTTTAATACTTCCACCTCCTGGTTTCTGGCATACTGGCTAGGTGACATATTCTTTCAGCTTCCTCTTCAGAAACATCATTCTTCTTGTAATTTTTCATATGTTTCACTAGAACTCTGCTGGGCTGCTGTTTAATAAATCCTACACGCTTGCATTCTCATCCCCCTCACCTCCTTCATTTTTAACCAGGTATCAGTCACACTAATAGCATTATATATCTCCTGAAGATAGTTCTGTTAGACTGGAAACTGGTTCATTGATGCACAGCATTTGCATAAGAGCACACCAGCTTTTCGTTCACCGTGGGGTTTCTCCTTTGCCATAGTTTATTTTTACTTGTGTGTAATACTGTAATGTGGCTTTTATTCCTCTTGTCCAGCTGAATGCTAAGAGCAGTTAGGGAAGGAAGGCAGCAAAGAATTGCCATTAGGCATGGTGGAAGTATTCTTTAATGCTTGATGTTTCTGCTTTTGAAGGATTGATTATCTTTCCTTTGATAGCACCCATATTTCTCTCTCTGCCTTCTATTTTTAATAGTTCCTGATATTTCAAAGTAATGCCTTTCCTTTTCAGTGTGCTTAGGGCTATTAACTGTCTTAATAGTAAATGCTTCTTATGCTTAAGTTTTGTCAATGCAAGAATTTTCTTGCAGAGCTGCTACCAGAAAATCAGTTCAGTGTACAACTTTTCTGAGGCTTATTGTTGCTGTGACTCGAATATCAGATAAAGCTTGAAAATAAATCAGTCTCCCTCTTTAGAAAACCACACTGGTACTGTTTCTTTGGAAACATTCACCAGTGGCTCACATTTAAATAATGGTGAAGATAGATATTGAAGCTAAATAATGGCCAATTGTCTCTGGTGTCCTATAACAGTCAGTGACACATCAAGGCTTCATGGCTGTCATCACGCAGTCCATGACAACGCAGGGGTCTCCCAGAGTGACAGCATGAATGGTGTGCTGACCTTTCCCTTTCTCAAGTTTTCTGCTTGCCACTTGACAGAGGCAGGAGGACAGGAGCAGGCTGTTATGCCTGTTGCCATTTACCTTCCTGTCTAGAATTCTACATCCACCTACCATTCTTGTTGATAATTCCCTGGATATTTACACTGTAGCACTTCTATCAGGAAGATTTCATATTCTTTAAAACAAACATATAAAATCACATAGGAAAAATTGTGAAGCTTTCAATGATGCATGAGTAAGTATTCAAATATGGTGTATTTTGTTTGCTTGTAATGATGTAGGATTTTATTTTCAATTATAACTGAGGTCACAAATAGTTCTGCAACTCCTCTTTATCACCTTTTGAACTCGGTTGCAGTTTTGTCATCTGTTTTGGTAGGCTACAGATGAGCAAAGGTATGCGGCTCTCTAATCTGCTGTTTCTGCTTGGATGAGGGTAAAAGAAGTCTGGATTTAAGCCCCCTCTTCTTTTTCCCTTGGCTTTCAAAGATCTAAGATGCTTCCTTGTGCGTCTCAGCTGCTAACCTGAGTCAGCTCTGATCTGGGTTGTAGCTGCAAGTGTCTCTACGTGGGACAATTATAAATGCATGACCTAATGGAGGGAGGAAAGCATTGAGGAGTTGGGGTCATGTCCCAGCTTGGTCATAGGCAATGTGCCTTCAAAAGGAGGAAGGCAAGGATATTTCTATATGTCATGAATATATTTGAGGATGAAATACATTAAGTGAGTGAGGTACACTGGGTTACCATAACAATGCAAACAGAGTCTGGACAGCTGCTTGGCCCTCTCTCAGTGAAGAGCTAGTTGAAAGATAACAAATAATTTGGCTTCTCATGTTTTATCATCTGCTTTGGCCATTTCTGCATGTTTTTTGGGTTTTTTTAAGTATTTTGTCAAGTGAGTTCCCTTAAGACCTCAGTACACTGAGGGTTTCCACTTCTTAGGAGTATAAGCCAGTTAACCATGGAAATTTCCAGAGCTGTATGGAGTCAAATTATTAAAATATGCAGCTCTTCTATGGTATAATGGTGTCTCTCTGTGGCATTAATCCTTCTCCTTTTCATACAATGCACTTGAGATGCTGCTTTTCTCTGTAGGCGGCAAGTATTGCATAACTTTTCAAGAGCGATTTCACCTTCTTTTAAATGTAGGAAAACCGTTCTCATTGTACTTCCGATAGAGAATAATCCCTTTTCTTTTGCTCCTTGCGTCCTCCATGAGTACGCTGATGATAAGTGAAACTCTCAAGCAGTTACAATTTCAC
The DNA here is from genome assembly GCF_009829145.1 of Chiroxiphia lanceolata. NCBI lineage: Eukaryota > Metazoa > Chordata > Aves > Passeriformes > Pipridae > Chiroxiphia > Chiroxiphia lanceolata. Next base: position 32,762,373 of record NC_045643.1, on the reverse strand, counting down.
AGTGAGCTTTCATGGATTTGCAGAGCTCTGGGGTTTTCAGATGCACGCATTCCAATCAGCATCACTTGGAATGTCTCTCGGTTTTTAAATCTGACCTGTGTAATGTCGCTACATTAATCCTAAATACTGCATTGTACAGTGGGATTCTTGTGTTCTCTCCTAATGTCTTCTCATTCTTTCTTTTTCTGAGCAGCGGTTGGTAGCTCTCCCTACTGTGCTGTCAACTCTTAAACTCTTCTGCATTACAAACTGCAGGCTAGAGTGAAGACTTTACTGCATTAAATTAAGGTCTCTGCAAAGTTGGCTTACAATAACCACACGGAGCCTCAACAAATAAAGAGAAGTGGAAAAACTGAGCCATTCCTAATGTATGTGCTAAACTTAGTTTATACTTTGATCCATGGAATAACTACACATTAGAAGCCTTTAAATAATATTTATACAAAAATCCAGCTGGTGACATTCTTGCTGTGCTGCAAGTATAGAAACAATATACCAGTGTTAGGGCCAAGCATTGCTACCATCAGATAGAGAAAAAAGCACAAGAAAGGCCTCTCTGGGAAACAGTGAAGTCTGAAAACTAATGCTGACTGCTGTAAAACTGAGACTGCTCTCTAAATGCATCAGTTGACAATACATTCTGCTCCCAGTATAAGCAAAAAAATGTAGCAGAGAGTTATTAATTACATCACTACACCTATATAACAGAGTTCACTGTAGTTATGTAGGAGTTGACGGTATTCAAGCAGTTTCTTTGAGAAGTAATCGGGCTGCTTCTGGGGTCTGTTTCAGCTGCTAGGGGCGTGCTTCAAATGTAAATACTGCCAAATGGATTCCTTCTAAATTCCAGCCAATTAAATACATTTAAAGTGCAGCTGGTGGAGACCAAAAGGCTTATAATTGTGTAAGAAATGTTTGAGCATGAAACAAATCCCTGAAGTTTAGCGAATGGCAATTATTAAATACTGCATTTCTGGGGAAGTAGAGCAATCGAACAAAGAGCCTTCCAAAACTGCAGTCAGAAGCAAAGATGACACTTTTACCACCACCTTAAAAGAGACAAAACGAGGAGTGTGTTTGTTAGGGTGTCAGTTTTCTACCCTTGGCTCTTTAAACCATGCAAGTTTGGCAGCTTGCCCTATGTGGTGCTGCATACAAATATTGACAGAACAGTGTGGTATTTGTTAAACCCCTTCTTGGGAAGTGAGTGATTGAAACTCTGAAGGAAGATCTGAGAACCTCAGACATTATATTTTTTCTCAGTAGCACTATAATATTTACAGAATGAAACAGAAAATAGTGAATGGGTATAATGAATGACCTTCCTTTTCTGCTTTGCCTTGTAAGTAAGGACAGATTTTTTGTTTAATGCTTTAAATGTTATTAGAAAAGAGGTTTACAGCTAGTAGCTCTGAAAGATGCCATTAACACTTTTGATTTAACCTCATGTTTTGGGAAAAAGCTTGGCTGATAGAACAGACCTTGTAAATAGGTGAAAGACTTTACGCAGGAAGTAGCTGTGTGCAGATGCTGCAGATAATGTGTTCTATAGATGCACAAACCTTTACAGAGTTTTTAGTACACATCTATATTTGAATGTTTGTACTTTCCAGGCATTTTATGGTCATGCTTGCATCTGCCTAGAAGTGAGATTTCTAATTTTCTGCTGTTACTATTCCTTTGTAAAATTAAATCTTAATTTGATAAGTAGATCATTGTGCTGATTTTAGAAACAGAAACAAAAATTTTTATAGACAGTTTAGAGTGGTTTTTTCTTTGTAATATTTTATTTGAGGATACTGTCTGTAATTTTATGGTATAAAACAAACCATTGAAATTAGGTGAATTAAAAGGATTCCCTATGTTGTCTCAGGTTTTTTTAACTGTATCAGGAAGTAACAAATAATGAAACTGAAAAAAAAATATTTTCCAGAACTAGTGAGTATTGTTTTCTACCTGTGTTGTATCTTTTTACATGAAATTCTTTTGAAATAATTTGAAATTCCTGATTGCTTCCTCTTCTAGCATATCCTAGTCAGTCAGTCCATTCTGACTTCACTTTTGACTTCACTGTGAGTAAAGGCTCCTGCAAAGTTCCTAGTGACAGATCATATGGCAGCAGTAGGAGTTCAGTTAAATGTGCCTTGTTAATTGTTAATGTGTAAGTAGCATAGAGCACATGCCAAAGGCAGGCTCATGAGAATTAACCTTATTGCCAAAATAAGTGTCAATTCAATTATAAAATCAAGTTTTAAAGACATTTGTCAAGAAACATAAACACGAGTACAGAAATACTATGAAAATAACTGTAAGGCAGCTAATCCCCCAAAATTTAAGGGAATCAACATTAAAAATTTCTAAATTGAGGGGTTGGTTTTCTTTTCAAATACCATTATTGACTGACAATTATTACAGAGGGCAATCTATTGAATAGATTGAAGCCACTTTGTTTGGGTAAGTCCAACTCATCACCAGCACTGTTACAAATTAGGATCAATGATAATAGCAATAAGTATTATGGAAATAGACATTTCTGTATGTTTATGAAATTCATAGTATACAAAAAATAATAAAAATAATTGTACAAAAGTTTTAGCAGCACCTGGTCTATAACAACATTAACGTTGATACAAGCCCCAAGTAGGAGAATAGGAGAGTGTAAAAAAGCAGTTAGCTGATTGTAAGGCAGATTTTTTAATGTTTGAGATCTACAAGCAGTGCAATATAAGTAATTTTTTATTACAAAACACCAAATAACCCCTTTTTAAAGTTGGCAAATGATGAAGCTGAAACTGCATCTAGAGTCACTGAAAAGCAGGCTGCTAGCTGTCTTTTTTTGATGAATCTCAGGGCTAATAATGTTAAAACTTGTTTCATACTAAGCCTCTGTCTTAACAGGCTTGACTCACTCAGTATAAATCAAGGGATGAATCTAAGTCTTCCTGCATAATAACATTTTTCATGTCATTTACTTTTCCTTTTTGCATATGTGCAATGGTGGATGTATCTCCTAGGTCCAGTGGTTCATCTAATACACCAGTTACCTTAAGGAAAGCGAGAGAGGTGCTTAGAAAGTGTACAAAACAGGTGCAGAGGATGTATTAGCCCTCTGTATTTCCCTCTTGATCTCATTGTACCAGTTCTGGGCTGAGTTTAGCTGTTTCCAAATTAGAGCCATCCTTTGCTGCACAATTAACTAGAGAGTGAGTGTCTCTTCAGGGGACGCACTGGCCTGTAGGCACTGCTGACAGGGCTCTGGAGCTTGGTGCTGCTTAGGCTGAGCTACATATGAAACTTCCCAACTGTGGAGCACTTCTGCACAGGTGTTGAGGAAACAGTTTGGGAACACTTAAAAATTTTTTAGATGTCCCCAGGGTTAAATATCCTTTGGAAAGCTGGCTTTCTCTATTGTTTCCTTGGATATTAGCCCTTAAATTCTGCCAAAATGTGGGCAGGTTTCTGCTGAGCCTTTCCCCAGAATGACTTGCTGAAAAGTTGTACAACTTCAGTGTGTCTCCACAGGGAAAATTGCATAAGTCCAGCTGAAGGGTCGGCATAATTTATAATGCAAGTAGATGAGAACTTGCCTGGAGTTTTCCCCTGGGGTAGTATTACTCAGTGATTCTGCTACAGTAAAAAGCCACTACTACTTCATGTCTTTGGCAAGTCAAACTCTGAATTTTTGGGTATTTGAACATATACTCCTCTTATTAAAGCTTTCATGGAGTCTGCAATGGTTATACTGCCCACAGGACTGAAGAATGGCTGTTCTGCTGGTTTCCTGAACAGGAAAGTGCTCTTTGGTTCTACATTAAAACATCTATCTATTAATTTTAGGTAGGATTTACTGTTCCTTTTCTTATGATTTTGCTGGTGCTCTAAGACTCTGGAAGACAGAACCTGGCCCATGTTTAAGGGAAGTGGCACAGCAGTGGGAGGATATCAAGTTAATTACTGGATAAAGATCAAAGTTTGACCCAACCTGAAGCCTAGTTAACAGCAAAACTCCCTCTACCTTTGCAGAAGGTGGATTTTTCCTACGTGTGTGGTATTCTCCAGTACTTAGCTGTGAGGATGGAAGCCTCTGCTTTTTATGTTGTGCTGCATCCAACCCCTTGATATGCCTCATGTATGATGTTCAGGTACAGAATGTAGGTATTGGCCTAAGGGAGCTGCTGCCCTGTGTCAAACTTAGAGGTTGTGCACTGGTTTCTGTGACAGGAGCTGCCTGACCCATGTTTCCCTACCACTGCTCTATCTTCCACCGTGGTCACTGCAGCTGGTCCTGAGATCCACAGTCTTCCTGGCACAAGGAGAGAAAGAAGCTGTATACAGTGGGAGACTATGGGAGGAGTGTGTTAGCTTGGAGTACTTTAAGTGCATCTTCCACAGTTCTTTCGTAAATTCATTATTGCTTCAGAACACTTGGTCTGTCCTCACATGTGAGGCAATGTGTACTGGGATTTGACTGTTAGCATTTTGCCTCTCAGTGGGCAATGGTCTAATAGCCTTTATAGGGAATCAAAATATCTTTAAAAGGCAGAAGGCTAGTGGTTGTTTTCAAGATTAAAAGTGAAAATTGCTGATGTTGATTGCAAACTGAATTTATCATTCCCAGCAAGTTGTGTCTGATAGGTTCCTCATAATCTTGTGACCTGTGAACTAAAAGCAAGTGCAACTACTGCACAGTGTCTTACAGAGAAATCGCTGAGATCAACTAGAATAGCACTCAGGTTTCTTCACCTTCCTCAAACAGTAAGCTTTGATCCTCAGAGAGGTAGACAATTCTTGCCTCATTCTTCTCTTACTAGTAATTTGCTTGAAAAACGGCAGCAGAAGAACATTTTATGTCCATTGCTGGTGGTATCCTAAAGCCACACCATGGATTGCTCTTGCCATTTGGGCATGTTGCTATTACAAAATAAACCTTCTGGGGAAGCAGTTCTGGGATTTTTTCGGTTGTGTGGGATTTGTAATAAATAATTTGTTCCCATTTCTTTGGTTAGTCATTGTTTTGGTTAGTGTTTTCTAGGGATCACATGTAGGAAAGTTGTGGGGACAAGTTGTTGTGAGGACAGACAATAGTACCAACATAGAAGTTGTGTAATAAATGGTGGAGAATAATGGTGTACCAGATGTGTATATCATGCTAAATATAATTTGGTAGGAATGATTTACAGTAGGAAGTTAGTAGAAGGTAAGCAGGGCCAATCTCAACGTATTGTGGGAGATCTCTTTTTGTCAGGGCTCTGTGAGCACTTGTTAGAGTTTGTGGAGCTAGTTCTTTGGTAAACTTTATTCCTTTTGCTACAGTTTTTATGTCATAAGGATAAGTGGAGCAATCAATAGTCATTGACTAGTCAAAGGACACATGATCATAGTCAATGACAAAACATAAATTTAGAGCTATCGTGAATTACCCAAATTATGGGACTAGCAGTGCTAGTACAGGTTGTCCTTCAAATCTGTGAGCTTGTAAGAGCTCTGGCAGTCCTGTCTGTAGAAATTCACCGTAACAGTGAATTTATCTCTTAATCTATGGTCTTTAAGAGATCATTCCAAGTCTCATACTGTCTGTCTGAGAGCCTGTGGATAAACTGAGAACGATTAACCTCTGCAAAATTGCTGATGCACTTTGTTGGTGGCACAACAGGCAGCTCCCCAGCCTCTCACCTAAACAACAAAATTATCATGCACACAGTGAAGCTGTAGACAATCCTTTCCTTCCTAGAAAGCAAGTCTAATGAAACGGTATTTTAGTTATCCAGAGTTGGACAGTTCAGGGCAGTAGTCCAGAATCTTAAAGTTGTTGTGGTAACTAGAGTTGATAAATGAGAACATCACACTTAAATGAGATTCTAAGGCCTTGGTGATCAGTATGAGTAGCTGTCGTTCACAAAATTGATCCTGGGCCTTTTTGAAATTATTGTTTCAGGCAGACACCCTGCCTGCAGGACCAAGGTTATTTTCCTGTCCAAAGTCAAGGAGTTATCCCCCTCCTGTCTTCTGTGCTAAGAGCAACTAAGCAGGGATTCCACATCATTTTTATATGACTTTTTCTATGGTAGCCCAGATGAATGTTGTCTTTGTCACATCAACACAGGACAACTTCACCTAGATAGCAGCCTGACTCATTACTGTGAGCTCTGTTTCTGTAGGGTTAGACTGTGTCTATAGACACCCAATTTTATGACTGTGATTGCTCCAAGGAAGGAATTGCCTTTATTTCTTTCATTTGTTGGAAGAAAAGTAATTTACTTCTATTTTCCAGCCTTTCAGCCACACTGGCTTTGTGACTGGTCCTAAAGGAAAAGCCAATTCTTTATTCTTTCTAAATCACCTTCCAGAGAAAATAATGGTAGCTGTGTAGTTCCTGCTCTTTCAACTCCATTCCCTCTAAGCCCATAGGGGATGTATGCAGAGACAGTACAAAATAATACCTATACTTGTAGTATTCCTCTTTTTTTTTCAGTTTAGAAAGGCTGTGTACTGCTCAAAAAGAAACTGACACACTGCAAAATATTGTACGGAGGACAAAATGCATTCCTGGAAGCATGTTCACATTCAAAGCAACAGTTTTACCTTTGCAACACTCTGACCATCGCAAGGTAGAAGGAACAACTACTGCTGTCCTTGTTAGTGCAGGTGAATTTTTAAACAATGTTTATGCCTTCTTGATTCCCCTGTGGAGAAACACAGGGCTGATTTCTTTTTCTTGCCATTTTATTGCTAACACCTTACTTTTAATATTGCAACATATATTTAGCATGAATTATTTAACATAATGCATAAATTGTGTGCTCTTTTAACTCTTTAACATAGGAATACATGCTACAAGGAATTTTTAGGTATAAAAACTTCATGATTTACAAAATCCTGCAGAGAATAATGTAATCTTGCTTTCTTTTGCAATCTAAATCCAATTGGGCTGGGTAAGGTGCTCACCTGAGAGGTTTGGAGGATTACCTGGGCTGTGCAGGTAACAGACACAGTGAGCAGACAGTGCACATCCCACTCAGTGCTGTGGGGATATCTGTGTATGGATGGACATGCATTTACAGCTGTTTGTGAAATGAGGTCTTGTAAAGTGCTTTGTGATTGCCTGGCCTGACATGCATGATACAAAAGTGATGTATCACTATTGACAGTAAAAAACTGAAACAAAATTTTATTGACTGCCTCTCAACAACAGAGCTTTATGAGAACAGAAGGCAAGTCTCCTGTACTGCTGTTGGTCCCCTCAGGAGGATGGAGTGCGTGATGGAGTGCCAAAACTGAGTAATTTTGGAACTAAATATCTGTAAATGGATTTTTTGTTCATTTAAAGGAGATAGAGTGAAGAGTACCAGGCTTCTCTGGGGAATGTCACGGCTTTCTTGTGCAACACAAAGACTGTGTTTGAATCAAGATGTGGGTACTTTCTAACAAGATCTTTTCTGGCAAACATAAGCCATGCACTACAATTTCTTCAGACCCAGTTTTCTAACCCTGAGTTTATATCAGCTCTTTGAGATTGCCTTCCATCTCATCTTCTGAACTAACCTTTCCTTCATGATGGGGATCTGTAATGAGGTGTTTCTTTTAATGAGCACTAAGACTTCCACACAAGTTGTACTGTGAGCAGAGGCATTTCTCTAATGGGAAAGCTCTTCATTTTTCCAAGGCAGCAGGCTAGCTCTGTACCAGGATATTTAATTGGAGGGATTTTTTTTTACCCTATAAAGATATTTCCTTCATACTCAAGAAAAAAAACCAAGAACAACTGGGGAGAAGAGAGTAAAGCAAACAATGAGTAAATATTTTTATCATTGGAAGGATCCTGAGATTAGATTTATTGCCACTGGTATATTGAACTTATTTGCTGAGCCTCAATGCAGCTGTGACAATTAGTGTCATCCAAGAATATGCTTTAATTGACATATTGGGGTTGGCTTTAGAGAGTAACTTATTCTTCAGTATGCTTTAAGACCTCAGAATCTACGTGCAGCTTCATTTGGGCTTTGTTAATACCAAGAGAATGCAGCTTCATGTAGCAGGTGCTGGACAGGCCAAGAACTCCTGTGGTGGTACTCCAGGTGCTTGGTTATGTTTACTCCCCAGGGCTTTTCATTCATCCCAGCCTCGCTGCTGCTCCTGTTCCTTCCACCACCAATATTTTGACAGTCAGAATCAAAAAGTTGGAAAGAAGTTCAGGTTTATTTCAGAGCAAAGATTTGTTTGATGAATCAGAGAGCTTCAGTAGTGTGGGTCCAAAACTCTGCGTGTTTATAGAGTGATGAAGGGAAGAACAAGCAGAATTACCTAGAGATTTACCATAAAATCCTGCCACATCGGCTCTTCTTTTTCCCCTCTACACTCTGTATTTTGCTTACCACCCTGGAGAAAATCTTGTAAGCTGTTTTCCTCTGCAGAACCCCTTTAATTACTGCTTAGTTTTTTATGCAACATTTTTGATCATAGAAGAGGATTGCTTGAACCATCATGATCCAGGGATAACTATCCTGAGAACAGTCTGCTGAGACCTCAGAGTTTTATTTTATGCACTGGAGGTGAAAGCTTCAAGCCCACAGCAAATGCTGTTGCAGATCTCAGTAAGGTCATTTTACCACTTTGTTCGAGAGAAAACGATAAAATAATTATTCAGGAGAAATATTTGAGAGCTCGAAGCACTTTTTCTTTACACTAGAGCCACAACCTGGCAAACAATAAACAATGGGAAAGTTTGTCTCAGTACACAATTTAGCAGAGTAAAAAAGCTGGAATTCTTTTAACAAAGTGTATTCTCTTCTCCTCAGATATTTTGAAAGCTGATGTCACTTGTAATTCTTCAGGAAAGAAGAAAATCCCCACAGTTTGCAGTACATCAATGCAGGCATTTTTTCCCCTGACTAATCTAATAAAAAGACATTGTATACAAAATGTTGTTTCTCTGCCAGAAATGCATTCCTGGAACATAATAAAGGCTTTTCTGTTGTCGTTCAGTAATTTGGATAATAGTTTCTCCATAAAGTTTCATAACATTTATTTACCTCCATAAATGATTAGACCAGTGGTTTCAGCAGTCAAATCTGTTATTCTTCTACAATAAGCCTTCTTACTAAAATAATTTTGTAAATTTTATGCCTAAAATATTTCAGATGACAAATTTATAAGAATAACATAATATGATGTGAAATAAATCTGTAGAGCTCTGTGTATAAAGGACAGAAAATTTTAATGGAAGAGGCATCAGCTGTGTAGATTAAACTAAGCATAACTTTTTCTAGAATTGACAGCCTGGAAATATTACAAATATACAGTTGCAAATATCTCTTATTTGGAACAATTAGATTGCAGTAGTTTGTAGCCAACAGCACTTTTTTTGCTTTATATTTGTAGTGCCTGAGACTTGTCTTCCACGGAACGAGGATTTCAGATTTCTGAAAGCGTTCCTAGACTTCCACGAGGCAAAGCCCACACCTTGGTTTACTGGCCAAGAAACAGCAGCAGGGCACAGTGCCTTACCCTTTCCTAGGGAGATCATAAGAACAGCAGCTGTGTGAAGTCTTCATCTTTGCGCATGGGCTTGCACATCTTTTGGTGTTGTAACTTGTGGTTATTCCCAAGCTTGGCTTCTGTGGCCATGCCTCAGCTGCATACCAGGCATAGCTGGTGGGCAGTGCTGGCTGTAAGAGCTCCCAGAGCAGGAGGGAAATGGCATTTTCCCGCAGCCCCTGCAGTCAGCCCTATTAGTCAAGGTGTAATGGAAGTGAATTTGAGGGGACTGTTCCTCCCATATGGCTTGGGAAATCCGTGAAGGAGAAGGAGAGGTGCAAATCCAGCTTAATGCTGTGTGTTAATATTGTGCTGTGTTATGTAAAGCTGAAGAGTCTGACGTAGCAAGGCTGACACATCTTGAGCTGGAATCACTCAGCCAAACTTTGGGTGAAGTACTCGTGACCCAGATCTGGAACTGAGATAACAGAGACAGATTTAGCCTGATTCTGGTTTTCCAAATATCTAATGCAACCTATACCTAGAATATTGTGAGTGTCATCACGTATCTCTCACAATGACACTTTTTTAGCTGGAGCATAAGTGATTCAACTATGTTGCAGAATGGATGTGTTTTTTCAAATTTGTTTGTTGTGTTTTTTAGGGTTTTTTTAATATGAATTTTGCTTTTTCTCACCTGTAGGTATATTGCCATAGTTTTTGGTTTTGTGTTATTTCATATATTGTCCTCCCAAGAATTTGCCTTTTCCTAAAAATCACATCTCAATTTTAAATAACTTCATGGGGATGTTTCATTTTTCATGAGTGGCTTTTAGCCTCACCAAGCCCTACAGGGCCGAGGTGCCTTGCACTCCCTTGCATCTCTCCATCCATATCAGTGGCCGCTGGCACTTGAAACAGAAATTACTCCACGGAATCCTGAAAGTAGGTTAGACTGATAGTTTTCACCAGCTTCCCTGAGGGAGTTTTAGATGTGCAAATCCCACTGAACTATCATCTCAGTGAAATGTCACTGAGACATCAGATAGACAGAGATAACTCCCTTTGCTTCCTCTTGGAAACTTTTGGAAATTGGAAAAGGATCTGTGTGTCAAGAGAGGTCAGAGTGGATGTGCAAAGTGTTACTGAGTGCTTGTCTTGCCCAGTGCTATTCCTAAATTTCCGCTGAGAAAACACGTTCTTTTTACCCAGGCAATTAGAATATGAAATAAAAAAAGGAGGTCATCTAAATAGGCCTCTTGTAATTTCTTACATAATACCGTGCGTGGAAAGGAATGACTTAGGGCACAGAGGGGTGATAGGCAGTTTATAATCCTTCCCAGGAAGCTGGATTGCTTTCCAGCGTTGTGGTGCTGTGTTTATTGAAAAAACGCTCTTTATAGGTATTTAGTATGAAGAAAGTAAAAGTTTTAAGAAAAGACACACGATAACTGAGAAGATTGTTTTCACTTTTGCAAGATTTCTGTCAAATCAGTCTAATGGTAATGTAAATTATGGGAAAATTTTACAGGTTTTAAAAATGTTCTTTGGGTCTTGTCCTTGATATTCAATAAAGCCCAAGTCACTTAGGCCTATACCTTGGAAAGACTAAGGTATCCTAATTCCCACTTTACCTTCTGGATGCTAACTGCTCTGAATTGCATGAATATATTTCAGCTTTTCTTCACAATGGTGAAGAATTAAACCTTTATTTTTCACTTGCAGGTTTCATTTAAAGTTACTTCTAAATTACAAAATTGCAAAATTCTCAGGTTTGGGCTTGCTTAGCACACCTGAGGACAACAACTGAAGAAAAGCCATCAATTGATACATTTCCACAGCTAATTAAAAAAATATATCTTTTTTTTTTTTTTTCACTGAAGGAAATATTTTATTAGATAGAATAGTGAAAACTTTTGATCACTGGAAGTTTTTAGACCTTTTGGCTCATGTCATGTTGGGATATTCTCCAACCAACCACACAAGGATTCAGTTGTAAATGTGTCATGTGGTGTTGATACCCTTTTATCTATATTTATTCTTTCAACCCTACCTATAGTGTGTATGCATATGTACGTGCAGATGTGTTCCTGTGGCTGTGCAGAATCTGGAGAAATACTGAGAAAATACACTTTTTTATATGAATTGTGTAGATCTTCATTCCGCGCAGACAAAATGCTGCAATATCTCTCTTGTCAGTCATACAGAGCTACAGCTTTTTAATTCCCAGAATTATTAATCATCTGGGCTTGCAAAAACACCCTCTGGATGTGCAAACCTGCTGGTCCAAATACCTCACTGTGATGTCCCCCCATTTTCCCCTTAGCTTCAAAAGAATATTGTCCTCTTGGTGCTCACTTTATGATTTCCTATCTAAGAAGTAAATGTCAAGGCCAGTGGGAGCTACAGATCTGAAAAGTAACGTTCAAAAGGACACCCCGTGATATTGCAGTGTCTAGGGCTTCCTTTTAGGAGTTACTAAAGGCAGATTAACACCTGCTAATAGAAAATCATTCTGTTTCACAGTTCTGTATGTAATTGGAGTGAGGATTCAGTCTATTTTTATTTATTGTTTTTTGAAATAAGGCATGGGTGTGGCCAGTGAAACAGCATCCTCTCCCAACCCTGCCGCAACACAAAACCCAGAAAAACATTAAAATAATTGTTTATAATTCAATCCCACCAGCTTTGATGCATTTTCCACCTACCTGTAAAAACAGAGCTCAGAAACTTAATTAATAGACTAAATGCTGACTGAATGTACTAAGCTAAGTAGCAGTCAGCTGCAGGTTAGTCTGGCTGTTCTTTCTGGGGGCTTTTGGAGTATTGAGACCTTGGAAAAGGACCTGATCTTTCCCTGCAAGTTGCCTGAACCAAACACTCAGGTGTTTTGGTAATTGGTCCATCATCGTTTTCTGTGCAATATTAGGTCTGTGTAACAAACGACATATTTTTACTTCTAGTTCCCGTAAAAATAGATTTTGCTGCAGTTGGAAAAAGTTGTTTTGCAGTTTAATTTCCATAGTCAGAGGCTTTTCACTAGTGCAGCTTCCTATGACATTATTCTTGGTGTAGTTCAGTTACATAATGGATCATCACTGCAGTAAATATCTACTAGGTATACAGATTTTATACTCAGTCCCTGACAACATCTGTCAAAACAGTATGGTAAAATCCTGGCTTGTGTTGTCATTGCAGAATGGGATTGTTTGTTTATTCAGTAGAAGAAATAAAGCATATTGAGAGGAGGCCAAAAGAGTCACTCTGACTCAGTTACTGAGACTTCCAGCTTCCAGCTACAGGATATTTTGGTTCCAGCATTTCACATCAATAATAAACAATCTTTATGGGAACTATCGAATGATAAAAATGAGAATACAATTTGAGAGCCAGGCTATATATTTTTTGATCTGTTGTATGCTGTAGTTTACATTAGGGTCGATCTCAGGACTGGAAAGAGGCAGGTTCTGTATCACAGCATTTCAAATAAATGTTTGCCAGCTGTGTGAGATACTGTCAATAATTCATCACTGTAATTCTTCCAAGATGGTCTGTTGATGCAAACTGTCAGAGCAAATGGTAATAATATGAGCATTTATGTGATTTACAGATCTACAAAATGGCAAATAACTAGAAATTTCTTCCACTGAAAGCATGCATAGGCTCTTGAATGTCAGAAATAGTGTGTGGACAGCTGCAGCACGTATAAATCGTGTCAACTGTTTAAAGTGTTCTCTGGATATAAGTACATGCACTTATACTGGCATCTTCATAGTCTATTTCCAACATCTGAGTGACAGATTTATACTTTATGTAATTGTGCAGTTTCATGTGTTTTATTAACTCTTTAATCTCCTGAGGTGCTCAGTGGTTACAGTGTATCTTGATGAGTAGAATTGGTAGAGCTCAAAACACAAATATTTCCCTGCCATGCAGCATCGCCTGGGCCCGTGGGTTTTTTAATAATTTAGGTGTTTGGCAATATACTTGAAATTATGTTGCACAAGTGGTTCGTAAAATTTTTGTGTGTGCTCTTGTTCAGTAAGAAAGCTAGAATGGTGACTCATATGGTAATTTATTTTGTGTCTTGACAAAATTCAGATGAGAGGCATTCTTTGATGGCAGCTATGTGAATAAGTGCTGGTAGCAAAGGGAAGAGCTTCCTCATGTTTAAGTTGAATTCCCATCTTTTTACCAGCCTTGGTTCCAGAGCTGTTCAGGTCTGTATATGCAACAAGCACTGCCCTAACAACAAACTGAAGTTGTTCCCACTTGTCCAAACCTTTCACTTCCATAGACTGATCTTTTAGCAGTGCATGTTAGTTTTGAACTGGCTCAGGATTTATTAGACCCTGCACACAACCAGCCCGTGAACGTGTGCTTGGGAACACGAGATTAGAAAATGTATTTACACTGAAAGGAGTGAAGACCACTGGGGTTTTTTTTGCCTTTTTGTCTCTGGCATAGTATGTAGGTAGAGCTGAGCCTAATTCTTCCTTCTAGCACTAGTATGGGCACTGAGTGCTGTGGAGGCAGAGGGCTTACCTATCTCTTCAACTGGAAACCTGTGTGTTATAAGGATACTTAGCACCTTGAAGCATTTTACCAATGTAGCACTTCTATGGTGGAGGAAGTTCCATTATTCCCAGGAGTATGTCTGCTGGATGTTATAATTCATACATGAGCAGGAATGAGGAAAGAGAAATGAGAGTAAGGGGCAATCTCTGGCATTCAGATAAGGGAGGAGAGGTGATGATACACTGGATTCCCCCTTGTTTTCCTCTTTTTACTCATATAATCCCATGAAGGCACTTGTATAGTAATTAGATGAGTGACTGGAAGCTGTAAATATTGGACAGATTTGTGACAGTGTACAGGTGTCTGAGACTTTAAAGCCAATCTGTGCAAAAAGAGTTGCCTATGATAACCCTCTTCAGTGGGTATTGGTGGGGTTGCAATGTCAATACACTTGGTTTAGTATAGATGATAAATTTGATTTTTGTATGAGGAAAGTTTAATAGTTTTATCTTGTTCATTACAGCAGAGGCTTGTGAGGCAAGAGCTGTACCCCTGTGGGGGCCTTGTCGAGCCCCGATGTCTTGCAGTATTTTCTGAAACTCTCAGTTGCAGCTCAAGTTTCTTTGGAAGGAAGTTTTTTTTGTCTAAGCAAATGTGTCAATACATGCCCTCTGAGAAGCTCTGCTAAATAAATCCATAATACTGTTGTTCAGTTCAATTTATTGTAGTCCATTAATATGTTGGTTTTGAATATGTTTTCAATAGCCGAAAATTATAGGTTTCCATTTCGGATTGTTGAGGGGGAAAACCATAGGACTGAAGGAAAAAATATTTTAGGTTGCTTTGGGAAGGGTGGCAAGAAACCCCCAAGAACTGCACTTTAATATTCATTAAAAAGATTGTATTCTCAGTGAAGCTGCCTCTAGGAAATGCTGTTATTTCTTTTCAGTGTTGTGCTAAGAAGAAAAACAGAATTCTGAGCTCTTGTCTCCGGCTTTATATAGGTTGAAGGTTTATGTTCTGCTTGTGTTTTGATAATATTCCTTGCAGGCATAAGGTGTAGAAACTTTTAATTAAAGCTTAAATTCTAGAGCAAGGAGTAAGTGTAGTGGTGAGGTGCAGACGGTTGTTGTGTAATTCCCAGCCACAAAGGAAGGATTGCTGTCAGTATGCAGCAGGGATGGCGGGTTAGAGGGCTGGAGCACTCACACAAACTCAGATGGAAGATATTGCAGGTGAACATCTGTCTCTCCCGCTGCCTTTCTTCCAGCACTTTCGTTGTTTCCCTCAAAAATACTTTCAGAATATGCCAATTTAAGGGCAACTGTTTTCATAGGTGCCCATATCAAATGAATACTTCATAGTTAGAAGATGTGATATTGACCATTTTGGGTTGGCTTCTTGGCATTTTCTGGAGAACCAAGTGCCACCTGCTACCCAGCCAGGCCAGGAGAGGGTCATCATGGGAGCTGAGCTTTTTTGCCTCTGCTTTGGCATTGTTTGGGACAACTGGTTTTATAATTCGTAGCACCAAATGCTGCTATTCCCTGTGGAAGCAGGGACACTCTTGTAAGTGTATAAGGCCTGATGATAACATTATTTTGACTGAATTAAAATTGTGTTGGCTTGAGTGACTTGGTGTCAGACAGCCCCACTCCAGCACATATGAGGCAGCTGCTTGGATAATGAGCAACTGTGGTTTCAGCTCCTGACACCAAACATTTCTGAACTAAACCAACTCTATGGAGATGATCTGGTGGAGCAGTGAGCTGAAGTCATTTAATGTCCCCATACAGTTTAACTCTCTGTTCAATTGAGGGAGAATTATGCCAGAGTCAGGGCTATAGGAATAGCTAAATTCAACATTCTTCCTTCCCTTTCTTGAAAAATGGTGGTAGGATTTTAATGACTATACAGAAAGCCTGAATATGTGGACTAATTTGCAAGATATATATAAAATGTATGTAACCTTCAAGGCACTTGATAGACACTGTCACTTGCTGAGTTTGTCATTCTAGAGGGATAAAATCAAATGGCTGCATATGTATTTAAAAATTGTTGTGGCTGCAGGGAAAATATTGGAGTAATGAGGACATTTTCACTAACTTGAAGATTAGAGAGGCCTTTTTGGCAGGAAGAAAATGTAGTTTGCTTATAGCACCTGCATATACTTGCATGTCTATGATCTAGTTTTTACAGCCTGTGGTGTCTATTCTCTCCTTGATATATTTGCAAAGTTCACATGATTCTTCTGGAAGTTCTGCTGAGTGGAGAGGAAATACGGTGCCTAGTACAAACAGTTCCTTGAGAATGCTGCATTCCTACATTTATCTGTAATGTAGAAAAAATGCAACTCAATAACCTATTTTTAGTACAATTTCTGACAGTAGTAATTAAATATGTTTTTAAAATCATAACATGTAATATTAAACCAACTCCTGTCATTATATTTACGATTTCTGGTACATAGCCCCCATTAAGTTAGAGCGACATTTACTGTTTATCTTGCCAACTATCTGACCATTGAATATTTCTGAGGAGAGGAGGGGATGAGAGGAAAGAAAATACAAAGCTTATTTACATTAATTTCCACTGTATTTTAGTAACATCGGTTCGGTTTAATCCTGGTTGTAAATTTCTCTTTTGTAATGCATCTGGGTAATCTAATTCAGTCTTAATCTGTCTCAAGTATGATGTCCAGGATGCCGAGTTTGGTGGAAATTTTCAGATATGTTAAGTAGTAGCTGGAAACCACAGTTAGTTAATAGTCCTATTGGCTTCAGCAAAGACGCTGAGATTTAATTCAGGGGGTTCCTAATGCTGCAGGTGAAGAAAAAAAAAGGTGAACTGTAAAGTTAAGTGTCATCATTTGCCCAGGATTGTTAAATATTCAGAGCAAACTTCTAATGACCAAGACAACGTTCAAAAATTGCTACAGACATTTCATGCACTCATAAACTGACTTTTTCAGGGGTAGCGGTAACCCTGGCGGTCCTGCTAGATGAATAAGCTATAATTAGGTATTAATCTGTGAATATTTTATAAATACAGTTTTTCATTGATATCATTTTATGTAAAAGGTTCTGAAGTGCATAAGCCCTAAAAACAGAAACCTGGGTTTAGGATTTTGTCTACATGGAAAAGTTACTGGAAAATTAGCAGCAAATTGCTAAAAAAATAGCTATTCTACACCAATTCTCTGTGCAGATATTTCTAATTCCCTCTACATGATAAGGTTGCACAGAGTGACAACTATACTGTCCTGTCTTATTTTGCAGCAAAACTTTCATGGACACCAGCCCAAAGACTGTCTAGCTCAATAAAATTACTCTAATTTGTAACTACACTAAGATGTAATGCTGACCCTGCAATGGGAACAAAAAAGTCTTTTATAGTAGGTATTTTTTGAATACTCTGAAATACCCAAGTTTTCTATAGAATAAAAATGACTATCAGTAATTATGTTGATATTGGTTTAGATAATTACAGTTAGATTGTGTCATGAAAGCACACACCAGCATTACAGTCCTGGCTGAAATCCTGATATTTTGAAATCCTTTGAGTGGCAGAAAGTCCTAGATATTAATTGGGCCTCATTACAGAAACAAAAAGAGATCCTGCTATGTCCTAAGGCTGCATAACAATAATTTCCATCTGTTTAAAGACATCTGCCAAAGTTGAAGCACTGTAGAAATTATTCTTGTCCAAGCTTCTGGGATGTTTGGAAGAGCTCTGAAAGGAAATGGAGACAATGAGCACAATGGGCCTTAGTTAAAATTCTTAGACTTTGTCCGTTTACCTGTGGCATCACATAAACAATGCTAACTGATAACACCCACTCATACAGAGCAAGATGCATTTCTACGTGCTGGGAACTGCTGTATCAGTAAAGTTGGAGCCATAAGGAAGCAGCAACAGGGCAAGGCAGACGCCAGGGAGGCTATTCCAGGTGTCTGCCATGACTGACCTCTAGGTCAACACAAAAAACTTGATTGAAGTTGTTCAGCAGAGCATAAAATAGAGTGAGAATATCTGTGTTAAAATTGCAAAGGCTTCATATTTTCAAGATTTTCCAAATATCCTAAGCAAATGGTTCTGGCTAGTGATAGCTAATCCTTTTCATTAACACATATATATCCATGAGTGTATGAAAGCTAAGTGTACAGCACTCAGCCTTTGAAAGCAGATTGAGTTGTTCATCTGAATTGTTAAGGTTGTGTTTGAAATCAAGGGAACATGGAGCAGAGCCCAGAAGTGCTGGTCAGTTTGCACTTGAGTTTCTTGATCTTTTGCAGGTATAAGGCAGTGAACTGGCCTGAGCCTTAGCCCTTCATTTTATCAAAAAGCAAGGGTGAGCCTTACTTCATGTTCCCATAGACTGTTTCAAAGTTGGTACTCAACCTCAGAGCTGCTTTTATTCTTTCAGTTAAGAATGTTGTTGTAGGATGAATCAAATAGAGCTCACACCATGACTAAGAAAGCCTTTTCAGGTTGTGACTTACACTGTGAAGATAAAGTATTTCCCGGCTTTCTCTTTTTGAAAGCAGAATGGACACTTTTCATACTTCTGTGGTCATAGGGCAGTGTCATGTGGAGATACCTGAGCTGGCTCTGAACCTGCTGTCTGGGCTGGGGCAGGGCTGTAGCACACTCCCATAGGCCCCTGCTGAGGGTATTTCCTGTGCTGTGCTCCATGCAGGGAACTAACTTGGCCAAGTTGCTTCTCAGAACCAAAAACTCATTCAAAGCTGCCTCAAACATCTCTGAAAGTCATTTCACAGCACTGTGTGAATACACCCAGCACCTGGCTTCTGTACTTCCATGCACTTTCCACAGTCACATATGTTGGCACAAAAGGAATGGAAAATGCAGCTACATTGACTTGCTAGTACGTTACAGGAATTTATCATGTTTAATTCCAGATGAATAAAAATTTATCACAGACCTACTCTTTTCTGTTAGTCATGTTTGTGTTTATACTGACATCACTGAGCCAAATTTGGATCATGGGATTAAAGTAAACAGTGAATGACATATATGCAGGGATCTGTTGAAGGACTTGAGAAAAGTTCTGTGTAAAGTGAGACCAAAAGTGATTTTACTTAGTTCTAATTTACATGGAAGTCAACACCATCTGATTGTATTCCTCTATTGTGGTTGTTTCTTTTAACCATGGATTCCCATTAAAACAGCTCTTTGACAACAAAATTATTCAGTAACTTTATTTTAATGTGTGGCATTAAGTAAGCTGGGTGGCAAATTTTCTTCTCAAACAGATTGACTGGTTTTACCTATGGGAAAGGAACAGCTGAACAGCTAGGAGGGAAATCTGCCAGTTCAGAAAATTTATTGTAACTTCTATAGCAGAGACAGAATTGTTTAGTTTTGAATGCTAGTTTGCTTTTGATGTTTTAATCTAACTGAAGTCTTTATCATACCATTTGAAATTATCCCCAGGGGTTGAGGCTATCACTGAAACTTTCAAAAGTAATTGATACTTATTCTGTGTTGTTCACTGTGTTTATATGACTACAAGATGAGTTTTCTCTCTCTTTACAGCATGCAATAAAATCTTCAGCACTGTAGTGGAGAAAGGAGTGTGGTAAACCAGCACAGCTTTTGTTTGATATACCTGCCCTTTTCTATCCTGAGAAATAGAGTGGAGGCTTTTTTCTTGCAGCAAGACTAAGAAACCTTTTTCCTCACAAAAATAATCTTGTGTTTTTTCATCATCCTTTTTGTAAAGAGGAACTTTGGTCTCCTTCCCTGGAAAGTGTGTAGGTACGTGTTATGAGTTGTTGTATTTCACAGATTTAAAGTAATCGTAGCATATTATTGAAATCCTAGTGTGTGTACAGTTTATAAACATTTTCTACAATAACCCAGGGTTTTTCAAGAGGACAGGAAGCCTGAGGACTTGCACTGAAGCACTTTTGTGTAAGACTACATGGTGTTGTCCAGGGCTCCATTGGCAGTGCTGGGAGCAGTTATTCCTAGACTTGAGTCTGTTGGTAGCTCCTCTTGGGCTTTAAGCAAGCTGCTTAACCCTTGAAACATTTTACCTGTGACATGAATCAACTTTATGTGGATTTTAGGGGTGTTAGGAGACCAGAACACTGGCAATGCACTTCAGATAGACTGTTGTTGATAATAGTCATTTGGTAAAATGAGTCTTTTTATCAACTTATATTGTATGTCACAATATGGAATTATATGGTATTAAAAAAGGCATGTTGTTGCAGCTCTTAATTTAATAAGTCATATGCTGGGAGTGGTTCTTACCCATACTGCTTTGAAGACGGAATGGAAAGACCCAAAGAGAACTTTAAATGATACTAACAGATCTCAAACTCGTTTTGGATTGTTGTTTTCTTACAGCCTTTTGGAAAGGATGGTGCTGAGCACTGATTCTGGTTGCTATGGATATGTGTGACCTCGAGTGGTTGGAACCCATGGTGACACTGATGTGTTGTTTCCACAGGTGTCAATTTGGCCAGTGACCAGAGCTCTATGTGGGAACTGATTAACTCTGTGTGTGTGTGTGTGTGTGTGTGTGCACACTTTGGTAAACAGTGGATGACAGGACTGACCAGGCTGCTACTGGGTCCTCATCAAGGGATCAGTGGAGCACAGGTAAATGGCAGGGAAGGTTTTCTCCCTCATCAAGCTCTCTGCAACAAGGTCAGGAATTGGCCTGTTTGTTCAGTTTCTCTATTCTGGCAAATGTAGAAATAACAGTAGTTGCACCCCACCAAAAAAGCTTCATATGGCAAGTGCAAGAGCAAAGAGTAAAAGCCTGGCAAGGGAAAATGTAGCCTGGCCAAGTCAGTTCATTACTTATTTTTCCTCCATAAGCAGCAACACATGGGGAAAAAGGAGGAGAGACACAGATTATCATTTAGAGTGAAAAGGTGGATATGGCTTACAAATGGTTGAGAGGAAGATGACAGCTTTTGATTTTTGTGGTATCCCTGTGAGAATATCCCTTTTTAATACTGTGTTATCACATTTGGTGTTGGTAGTGCCATGTGCTCATTTGTTTGAGGGAGCTACTTGGAACTGCTCGTTATTTTGTAGATTTTCATAATTTGTTTAGAGGCAAATTTAAATAAAATTTACTTCAGATTTGTGTAATCTTCTCTGAAGAATTTTTTCTCTTAATAATTTGATGTGCTGTTACCTCTGTGCTACACAATGTAAAGCTAAAGCTTCCAGCCAGATTCTTATCTCCATCTGGTGTGTGCACATGGGAGGACAGTTTATAAAGCCATCTGAAATAAATAAATTGTATTCCTTATTTGCTCTCTTTGATCTGATTACCATCTCCTGTAAAAAAGCAGGAGCTGTGAAATCCATGAAATCCTATGACTGAGAGTTGAAGAAAGCTATTCTAGTGCTTGCTCTCAGCTTGGGAAGATGACCCTCTCTTTGGTGGGAAAAGGTGTCAGGACAGAGCAGAACAAGGTTAAGCATGGAGTCAAGAGCACAGGGCTGTAGAGCTGGCAGTCTCTGGCCAAGAATCTGTGCTCTGACATGTACAAAAATGTAACCAATTGCTTCAACCCAACGGCCAGCTTATTGATTAAAAGGGCGAGTGGGCTTTCATCCAGGAGTGCAGCAGGAAAACAAACAGCTAGGCTGAAAAACAAGACTATTTAACCATCTGAAAGAGCATGGAGCCATCACAGCTGCTGCAGAACCTGTCACGACTTGGCTGCCAAGAAGCCAGATGCTTGCATCAGAGGAATGTGTGTTTCACAAGCTGATACCTCTGCTTTCTGACACACAGCGACATGTCCGAGGAGGCAGGAGGAGAGTGCAAATTAGTCAGCCTTCTCATTAGGTGCCAGCCCTGCTGGAACACTGACACCTGTAGAAATACATGCTTTTATCACAAATAGATTATGGAAATAGCCTTCTCCTGTTAATAGAGCTGCTTTCAATATCTAGCAGGAAACCACTGTCCATATGTGAAGTTAAACACTGCATAACTGATTTAATGATTGAATCCATTGGAATCTAAATTTGCAGAGGCTTACTTGTGTGATTAAGGATATACAAAAGCCCTTGAACATGCATTGGTTTTGGGCCTGCTCCAGAATACACTAATGCCATTGATTTCAATTAATTCTGGATAAGGTCACTGGTGGCTGAATCAATTGCTTGATTCCAGAAACAACAGGAAGGGCAAAGAAGGGATAATGGCTTAACTCATGGACCTAATGACAGCCAGTCCTATGTACTTAAGTTTTGTAATCACATTTATACTATTTCTGAGTTCTCTTGTAAGTCAAAAATCCAGCTTCTGCCTACCTCTTCCGGTTTCAAGTGGCAACACTCAAACCAAACTTCTTATGATTTGCTTAATATTGTATTTTACAATGAAGCAATTTGTAGTGAAAGGCCAATGTCCTTTAAAGACATTCCATCAATTTTTTCCAATGAATGCTTTTCATAGAATTCTACTGAAGCAAAAATTATGGAACTGAAAAAGATTTAGAAATTGATTGCAAATCACTGCTATAGCAGGAACAATCATATATGCCTATTTTAGTTCTTAGCTCATCTGAAAAGGCTGGATTAAACATTTCATTTTAGCCTTTCTTTTTCTTATGTGCCAGAATAGGGTGTCAAGGCTTCATCCTGACCTTAAGGACAGGATTTCCCATAGTGTAGGATGTGAGCTGAAGTAAATGTTTCTGTATAAAGGTCCTCTTCCAGGAGAGGGAATATCATGAGAAGAATTGGGGAGGAGACAGAAAGCTGTCTGGGAGCTCTTGGGGAGGAGAGCACAGCAGGGCCAGGCACTGAGAGCACAGCTGGAAAGTACAAACCAGACTGATGATATCCTCAACCCTGTGTGTAGCACAAGGGCCGATTAGAACGCAGTTATTGTTGTTATACATAATTTACTGATTTCGCCGAAGCCTAAATTCATAAATTGTGACAGAAGAGAGAGCTATTGTTTGTTCCAGTGGTAAAACTTACCTTTGCTTAACACCTTTTCCCTATTCGTGACATGCAGGGGAGGTAAAAAGCCTTGAAAAATCACCCAGTAAGGTTAAAACCCAAACTACCTCTGTGATCAAAAGCTTGCCAGCCTGATCAAATGGCTACAACTGAAGGCCTGTTTTTGACAGTGAGTATCTGAGGAGATTCATGTGCCGTCCCCACACTCTTCCTTTTATTCTCTCTATGTATTTCAACTTATTTGGTTCAGTTTTATCATCTCTGCCAGGTACCCCAGAAAAATGTTTACTGTGTTAACTTGTGACGAGCTCACATGCTTGTAGGTAAACATTTTGTAAGACATACTTAATTGTGTTGGTAAAAGTGAGAATAATAGTAATTTTCAAAGAACATTTTGCTCTTCATTACTCTGGTGTCATTCAGGAGAAATTTCTGTGATATTTTAGGAATCAGCTCAAGACTTCCAACCATGTTTAACTCCAAGGAGGGCAGCCTACAGTTTATTTTACTGTTTTTTAAACTTGCCCTCCAGTGATCTGAATATTTACTGTGGGATAAAAATGGAACAGTTTAGGATTTTATATTATATTCCAGTCTTTTGGGATTTTAATGCCCTGCAATTTTGTCTTTCCAGACTGAACTGCTTTTCAGTCTGTCAGCTTGTCTATCCTTGCCCCAGGAGTAGTATCAGAGGGTAAAAGAATGGCCTGTGGGCTTGCTGTCTGAGGCTGTACTGAACCACACTGGGCTAGCAGCACAGTTGGACATCCCTCAGGGAAAATACTCTTAGCTCTTACCACCTCCCTAGTCTGGCTGTGAGGCTTATCACCTCATGCCACAGCTTTATGGGTCTGTAATGAGAGCGTGAACCTCAAGGCACCTGGGTCCAAGCCGTTTTCTGCACTTGTGCTGGTAAGAAGTGAACAAGCACATCAGAACTGCAGGGACTTCTGCAATGCTTCAGAAAAAGTGTTATGCAGTCGAGGTGACCTGATGTCATCTACTTACTGCATTTCCTGGGAAGATCAGGCCCTTCTTCAATGAGGAGGAACTTTCTAAGTAGATAACAAACTAAAACCAAATGTGGACAGTAAACCTGAAGATAGTATGGATTTTGTGTTATTATGAGACATGGGGTTTTTAACAGATCCTGGCTGTACTGCAAGAGGTTAATTGACAAGCTTTACTAATATCTATGTGTACTTCAATCAGTTTATGTCTCATCTTACCAGTCTGCTCATCAAAAATGAGGCAGCATGAAGGTGAGTTATTTCCTTGGATACATGAATCAGTTCACCCTACTGCACATCAGCCCAGGAGCAACTACTGCAGCTCGTTACTTCAACTTCTTTATCTTTTCACTCAACCTATAGCTAGTCGTGGATTGAATTCTGTGGTTAATTTTGTTCTAACAAAATCCACGACATTCCTGCCAAAAATAAGTTGTATCTGCACAGCCAGCAGCTACATATTATGATGACTTAGAATAGAAATTAGATGGATAAGTGCACTGACAGGGTGATCTAATAGCCACTCCCTTAATAAAGGCTGTAATTTGAAGAATGCAGAATTGGTTGTCCACCCACATGGCAGTCCTCCTATGGAGAAGAATAACTTGCTGGTCAAACCCACAAATATCAGTACTTGTTTCACCGCACATATATTTCTACAATAACGACCAATTCTGTAAAGGATTGAGATAGAACTTCAATGTAAATCTCCGAAAAGTTGCTTTCAGGCACTGCTTCTGCAGTGCTGCCTGACTAGAGAAATGTGAATAGTATATGTACTGTCCTGATCCTGGTCTAAGCGCTCAGATGTGCTTAGACTGGAAATGCATTAACTACCTTTAGAAATGCATTAACATTCTTTAGTAAATTCTAAATTTTGCTGAATAATACAATTTCTTCCTGAGAGCGGGCTGCAGTTTCCCTTAAGGTTCGTCCTTTTTTATTTCATTAAACACTTGGCTTTTTCAATTAAAACTGTTTTGTAACTATAAACTCTACTACATGTGTGTGTCTGCACTGGTGTCTTGGAGCCAGTCAGCGTTCTTATTAAGAGAGCTTCAACGTAACTGGTGCTTTGCAATTTTATAAATACTTCTAATGGTGTAAAAATGAGTCTTATCCTTGGTCTGAGAAAACACACTATAAGTCATCATCAGGTTTAAACAAAATCTAACTCTTCTGCTGATCTTATGGACTTGTTCCTGCTGGAATGAGATGAAGCCTTACGGAGCTGTATATGCAAGCACACAGTCTTGTTCATGTTTGCTTAAATGGCACTCGTGAAGCTGGAACTAAATCTGGATGGTTCAAAATTTGTGTTATTGAAAATTATATGTTAGTGCCTATTACTCCCATAGCCCACTTCACTTTCAAAGTATTTTGAAGACTTCCTGGATCAAACTAGTAAGCTCTTAATGAGCAAGGCATAAAACCTTGCTGAGTGCAGTGGAAGAGGAAAACAACCCTGTTTGTTTGAGGCAGGGTGGTAAATATATCTCACAGTTACACAGTGTGGTGTTACTTGTGTGCTACAGGCTGATTAGCCACGGGAATAAATGTAGGGGATTTATAACAGATCTGCATCAAAAGTACAAACTTGTGTTTCAGAGGCAGCAAGTGGCAGAGGTAGCGATTGCCTACATGAACAGTTCCAGCGAGCTCAGCCGTCAGAGTGTCAGCAGGGTATTGCTGCCACTCAGGGCAAGCACCATGAAAATCAAGCACTCTGTCATTAAGGTCACACAAATGTTTTTAATGGCACTCTAGCAGGGAAAAGCAGGATTTCAGCTGGCGCTGACTGCTCTTGTTCAGGTGTGTAATTGCATCTAGCCTGATTTACAGCAGCTGAGGATCTGACCCAAGATTGTTTTTCTCTCTGTAAATACAGACAGAATTTGGGTTGATGCTTTTATGTGTAGCAATTAAAACCACAGTGAAAACTTGGCCTCAGCTCATCACTGAGCTCAAGTTTCAGTTGTTTTGTTGTTTATGGAACATGCAGTCTAGGGTGTTTAGATGTGAGTAGCCAGGTGTTTCCAATATTGAACCTCTTCGTGTGGAAACGTGCACAGATAGCAGAGCTCACTCTGTCACAAGCCTTGGTGGTGCTCTTCCAGCGTTTGAAGTTCTGACTTGAAAGGACTGACTTCTGAGAAATCAAGACAGAGTCCCAGCCCCTCCCTTTCAGCAGGAACTCTCAGTGACAGAGATTCAGATTAGTAGCTGGACAAGTTCTCAAGTGAGTACCCCGTGCCTCGGTGGGAATTGAGTATGTTTTCAGCTCCAAAGTGCTACTTAGTCTTGGACTTCTCCTGAGAAGGAAAGGTCAGTATTTATCCCCTTAGCACCTAGTGAATAACTAGGTGTGATGCTGTTTCTTGCTTACTTATACACAAAGTACGAGTTTGTACTTTGTTGTTCATCTTTGGAAAGTAAGAGGGTTTTCTTCAAAACACATTGTAACTGAAGTCGAGCTGTCTTAAAATCTTGCAAATATCACAGTTTGTAATTCTGCAACTTTTAAAATTAGGAATGAGTTGAAACTTTCATTTCAAGATACTGAAGTCCTCTGCTCTGGGCTTTAAAATCCATGCAGGTTTGTATCTCTAGTAACATACTTCTACGTTTAAAAAAAAAAAAGGATCAGGAGAATTCAGTGATAAATTCTAAAAAGGCACCGCTGGCATTTTTTTCTTTTTCTCCCTGTGCTCTTTGCATGGTGAAGCTGTTTAAGTTTTTCTTACTTTTCTGCTATCCCTGCAAACACTGTTTATTCATTCTAAGAAAACATCAGTTGTGTAAACAGAAGTTTAGCACTGCAACTCCTACTAAGATGCAAATTGTGCTGCAGGGAAGATAGTTTGGGCTTTTCTCTCCTCCTCGCTTTTCTTTTTTTGACAGTCGGTTAATAGAGACTCAACAATAAGCAGCTGCCTGTGATGTCATTTGGGACTTTGTCCACAGAGCTTGTATTTACAAGTACTGAGCAACTACATAGCAGCAGCAATCCCAACTATCAGCAAACTTCATGTCTGCTGTTACCGAAGGACTTCAGTGCTGTGGAGGGTGTAGAAAGCTAACTCTGTTCTTCTAACCACAGACTTTTAAAGCTTGGTAAATAAACACTGGATAAACTCAAGAGAATTTCTGGACTGCAAAGACTTCTTACGGTTCTGAGTTCTCCAGGGCTGGTATGTTGTAACTGAACTGCTGCAAGTAAGACTTTTGCTGTTTTGGTGTTTTTATCATCTCTGTAAAGCTCATTTTCTCTAGGAGTGTGTCAGTATTGCTATTTGTAGTTTTGCTTTAATTAAAAGAGCGGCAAGTATGTAGTTGTTAGCAGTAATTACAGCCATGCATCTGACTGTGGTTCAGGACAAATGAAAACTTCATTTTGGCTTTTGTTTGCATGAGATTACACTGAAGTGGCTCTCTCTTAATTTAAGTGATGAAACTCTAAGATTCTTAAAGTCTCGTGAGTGCTGTCATTAACTGAACAAAACCTGGACTGTCTTAAGATTGTTCTTTTATCATTTAATGATATTTATTTGAATATTCAAGATTAATTTGAATTTTTAATATAAATTTCTTATCGTTTTTAGCACAGTTTTCTTTAAAAATCCTTTTGCTTCTTATGCAGGCATTTTAAAGCAAAATTTTACTAATTTTCACTTTTAGTCCTTGTTCAAGTTCTGGAGGTGTATAAGTTTAAAAGAAGGAATCATACAGTGCTTTGAAATCTGATGCCTTTTGGATAAAAGGAATTGTCAATTATGTGAGAAACAGTAATTTTTGTTTAGAGTTTTGTTTATGTTAGAAATCCAACAAATCCTGAAACATCAGGGCAAAAATATTGGCACCCTGGTAACTGCTGTGAATATATAGTTTTTGTGCTGCCTGCTGTTTGTGGGACACAACTCTGTTTCTGGCCGCCAATTAACTAATTTTCAGGACAACTAGCTGCAATTGTCATGGAATTATTCCTGTTTTACAGAGGAGTAAAATGATCCATAGATGTGGTTTATTAAAACTTAGTTTACCCACTTCAAAAGCTAGTAACAAACCCCAGGTCACTTGCTTCTCATTTCATCCTTCACCAGAAGCCCATTCTAAATTACTGCAATTTCAGTTGTAGTGGCTTTTCCAGGGAGTAACCTGATCACAGTACTCTGTATGAGGAACTCTTTTATTACTGTTTACCTCTATTTAATGGTCTGTCGTTGTGAAGACAAAGCACATTTCTGAAGATTGAAATCAGAAAACTATGATTGGCAAGTATATGAGGGTAAGTCAGTACAAATTGATCAAGTAGGAATTGGAGGATTCTTCTTGAATTATCAGCACTATTGATTTTGGTTTGCTTTGCTTGCTACTGACTTTGTTTACAAGGCCTCTCAGTGCCACATAGCAACAGATTTTTGGGCCTTCCTATTAAGGTTGGAGTGGCTATGACTGCAGATGCCCCTTTCAAGTGACCCTATTTCTACAGCAGATCAGAACCTGCCCATCTCTTCTTTTTAGATGTTATAAGGTGGCTTGGCATGTCAAGATACTGTGCAACTTAGGAACTGTTGTTCTGTCTTTGCAACTGAAACATGTTCTTTTGGGGGTGTTGGGGTGGGCTGGGGGAACCAACTTATCTCTGCGTTAATGCCACGCGAATGGCAAAGGCTTTTGCAGTTTTAAATAGGTGCTTAAAGAAGAGCATATTTTTATTCCTTAGGTGTTCATCCTCCTTTTTCAGAAATGGTATAAACAAAATGTTTATATGGTCTTTGAAAGACCTTTTTGTAACTTGGAAATTTTCACAGAATGCAAGAGTGAAGAACGGAGAATTGTGATAGAAGCTTTCCTAGGGATAGAAATGGGTTTGAGGTTGGGTAGTTTGATTCCTATGAAGCTGACTCTCATGAGCCAGACTTTCCTTCCCTCTGTCACCTTGTGGCCAATAATGATGATCTACTGTGGAGAACTGATAATTTATACTTGCAAAGTATTCAGGTAATATTGGCAAATGCCTACAAAATCTTTAAAATTATTAGAACAAAACAAGATTAAAAAAATCCTCAACTCCCACTTACCTTTCTTCCTTGGATTATTTTTAAGTGCAAATACTAGTCTGAAAAATGTGAATTTTACTACTTTTTAAGAAAACTTCATGGGCTTCTCTCCCAATGTGCTTGTACATAAATTGTGTATAAGTGTTTGAAGCCTTAGATTTACAAAAGTAGAAATTCTGCCCCAATAAATGTAAAGCAGTAGGGTACAATTCCACTTCAGTCAAGAGCTAATCTTCAGCTAATTACCTTAAAAACAGAAGCAGACTCTCAAAACCTGATGAGCCTGTGGGCATCCAATTTTAATTTTCCTCTTTTGAATTTCCCTTCTTACATTTACATTTTCTTTCTTATATACCAATGTAGCAAATTAGGATATAGAGTGAACTCACTTTTCAGCAGAGGGATCCCCTGGTTGGATTTTTCTTGGGTCTGAGAAATCTGCCCAAGGATACAGCATATAATCTGATAACGTTCTCGGGTGGCATTAAAAGGGACAATTGCCAACAGAATGTCAATTCTTTGGGCTTTCTTGCTGTCTGAAAAGAAATGGAATAAGTGCAGACTCCAGCCTGTCATCATCTGACAAGTGGGACTGAGGTTGGGATAAAAGACACAGAACAAAGGTGCCAAAGGGAAGCTCAGCTGGCTGAGGAGCTTAGCACAGCGCAGCCAGGGCCAAATGCGGCGGGATGCTCTGCAGCTCGTGTGTGGTTCTGCACGTGTTCAGCTCCTGGCAGGATTGCAGTTATGCTGAAGAAAAGTCCATGCCAAAGCTGCCAGAACACCTTCAGAAGTTAAAGCATGTAATATGCATTTTTATTACTAAAACAGGATAAATGTACAATGTAAATAGAACATGAGCCATTAACACTTGTAATACTCTGTTCTGTACTGTCTACTGATACTGCTCGTGTAGCATGCAGAAACCTGAATTACATTAGGTATTCCCTGATGGTTACATAAATTAGTCATGATGTTTTCAGGATGAAAAGTTAGGTAGCTATTATGTGAAAAACAGTGGGAAATCTTTTATGCTTCCATTGCCTGGCATTCAGGTGAATCAGATAAACGTGGTTTGTACAGCAGCAATGGCTTCTGGAAACGGGCAGTAACATTCATATGGGCTATGAATGATGTAGACCCTGAAAAGCAGGTTGGATTATAAAGCAATGGATAAAAATTATGTTGCTGAAATATGGTCTATTAGTATTGACATACAGCAAGAACAAATGCTACTGTTAAACTGCGTGTTTGATAAGCTTTCCACAGGACAATGCTATTTGTTTTCCAGAGCCAAAGCAGCCTTGGATAGTGTGTGCACACAATAGGTCTGGACAGAATCAAATACATGTCACAAATTATTTTCTTTGACAGTGCTAATTGATTATTATAATTCATCGTTATCTAAATTGTTAAATTCAATAGTTTACCGTATCCTTTTGTGTCTTTGTTGCTCAGACATAATGCAAATAGGAAGAGTTAATTACCACATGCAACAACAGAGGCAAAATTCATTGTCCACTTCACTTTGATTGAAGCTGTGTTGCATCACCACTGTGGATTTTCAGTAATGGTGGAGAAAAGAAGGAAGCAGGAATTCTTGTGCAGTGAAGTTGCTTTTGATGGTAGTTAGCACTTGTATTTCAAACAGTATTCTTTTTGCAGCTGGACTAAACATGCTTGTTTTGCCTATACTAAGTATTGTGCAAACTGAAATCATGTGAGAGAATCAATCCTGTTGGGAATCACTGGCACTGCTTAAGGAATACAGCACAGTCTGATATAAGTAAAAGGACTGCATTTGCTTCTAAAATGACTAAGTCCTCTAGATATGAGCACTTGGCTTCTTTCTTCAGTGCTCTGTTGACTGCCAGAGCTGCATCTGGTGGGTAAAAGGAAGCAGTGCTCTCATCAAGGGAATTCTAGAGAGATTAAGGGATGACTTAATTTATGCAAATTCCTAAAGCTCTCTGTCTTCTCTATCTTCTAAGATTTGATGTAACTGCTGTAAAATGTAGGATCTTCTCTGCTGCTCTGAAATAATCTGGCAAAATGGTACATAGCGGTAAGATTTTGGGGGGTTATTTTGCCAGTAGAGGGCCATGTTAAACTGGATAAAATAACTCCCTCTTGAACTCACATCTTCAGTGAGGAACAGCTTAAAGCATATGGTTGTTTTCAAGGGCAAAATGAGTAAATAATTAGATCTTTTAGAAGCTACTGAATGATTAATTATTTAAAATCAGAATCACATCACTTTTACAGTGCAACACAGTTCTGTGTCAGTCTAATTAGACTAAATTCTGGTCTTTAAAATACATCATATCTACCTGTTTATTCTAAATTGTTCAAGGTTGATAGATAGAGCACTAATAAGTCATTAAGCTGACGTGATATACAGCAGCAGCATGTGCTTTTGCTGTAATGACACAAATGAGAAAAGAATTGTTTTTCAGAGGTACAATCACGTTTGTTTTTCATGCGGCCGCTAAACTAGCAGTCATTATTCAGGCTCTAGTGCTGCAGGAGTTGACCTTTGGCAAAATATTTTGTTATCCTCAATCTTTTATACAGGCCTTTTGTGAACTCTGCTCAGCTCTCATTTTGCTGATTGCATTTAAAGTCATTTATTGCACAGTGTTTGCCCTTCTGGCAGATGTTAAAGGATTCCCTGCCTCCCCCTTAAAGGCTGCTCCTCCGCAGCATCTAATTATAACCTACACAAAAGATTAACAGATGTTATAATTGTCTTTACTCATTGATTAAATAGTTTCTGCATGATTTGCTCTCTCTTCCTCTCATTGCTGATTTGCGAAGTCTTTCTGGGCAAGTCTCATGCATCTGCAATTTGTTAACAGTGGCTGTCTTCAGTTTTTAACTTTTTGGGGTTGTGGTTCAGTTTCGGCAGGTTATAGTTGTTCTTCTAGACAACAGGACAGAAACATGTTAAAATTGAGTGCATGAGTACTTGCTTTGATTGTACACGTTCCTGTTCTTCCTCTTCCTTTTAACCATTCTAGCTGAAATGTATGTAAAAGACAGACTCATTTTAAGACATTTAAATTGGAGACTGGAGGGGTAAATGCTGAGAGTTGCCTATCAGTTAGTTTTGTCCCTATATTTCAGTTGCCACTTGCAAAGGAAATTAGTGGCTAAGAAATTCAGTTTAAGAAGAAAATTCCTAGTAGGAGAAAATTTCTAGTAGGACTTTCCTAGTAGGACCATTAGAAAACTTTGGATTCTCTTGGGGTTTTTTTTATGTGCTTAGTGTCTCTAACTTTTTCACAAAATTAAAGTTACTCTACTCTTGAGCTAATTAATTTCAACTGTGTTGTGTTTCCATGTTTAGCTGAGGGTTCTGTTCTCATGTAGATCTGTAGTCCTTGTCCTGCAGCACAATAGTGCCAAATTTAGCAACTGTTGTTTTATGTTCTTATAAATCTTACAGCATCTTGAACTAGGCCAGACCAAACAATGTTTCTTTTCAGAGAGGTGAAACATCTTGCACATGTATCTAAACTGCTGGGGATTGACTTACACTAAAGTGTCCTTCCCTGTTGTTTGGATTCTGTATAAGTTTTTCCTTACCTCTTCCACTGACACATATGTCAGTAATTGACAAGTCCAGAAAAATTTCCATGATGGTCTTGGAATGTCTCACAGTTCTTCGAAGCTGCATCTGCCATAAGTCATCAGCCTGAAGGGCTCTGCCCTGCTTTGTTCAGAATTGGTACAACAAGAAAGCAAAGCTAATGGAAAATATTTTCTCACACTTTCTCTGACAAAACCTCTGAATGGGTTAAAGAGAAACAGTTTAAAGGCTTGTGGCTTGAATTATGGGCTTGGTTATTCAAAAGCCATAATTTTTGTGCTATTCCCTCTGCCCATCCCACAAACCCTACTCAAACATAAAACTGTTGTCTTGATTCCTAGTCAGAGAAACCACTTCATGTTGAGATGGGGCATACCTTCTCCTATCAAAATCCTTTTAGCATTTTTTGCCACCAAAAATGCTTGAGCTCTATGTGGATGTCTGAGAATTTTGACTTCATTAATGTAGATTCATGCATATGTGGGACATCCTGTGTGATTGTGCTTTGTTGGTGCTGTGTGGATATATATTCTCTTCACATTGAACACTGTGAGATTTTGAGATATAACCTACAGGGCTCCAGGTCTTTATTTATTTTTTAATGTTGATATTTTACTCAGAATTCATGAGTTTTAGTAGCCTGAATGATAATCTTTGCAGTGCACAGAAACATTTTTCCAGGGATTCAAAACTGCTCTAGAAACAGAGGTACTTTGTTTGTGGGGTTAACAAAGAACACTGTATTCTCCTTGTTTTTAAATGACATCTCAGTGTTGCTGAATACTTTGCATTTATGAGCTGGGGGGAGCAGATTATAGATTCATAATAAGAAAATTCCAGGGTGCCAACTGTGCTTGCAAAGTGTATTTTAATCATATAGACACCTGTCCACTACCAAGTTGTACTATTTCTTAGAGTCACTGAGCAGCCAGCTGATAGAAATCACTTTTATTTAATATCAACCTCATCTGAGTTTGAAACACTGATCCAGAGGTGAAAGGCTAAAATCCCAATTATCAGTAATCATATTCATCTAATCCTGATATAATGCTGGGGGTAGAAGACCTAGTTGCTCTTTGCAGTTACACATAAGAAACACTTAGAAATTACTAAACGTTGAGATAAATCATTAAGGGTTTTTGATATCCACTACTACAAAGGAAAGCATTAAATTGAAACCTGGTGTAACATTTTAATAAACAGCTCTGTTATGTTACTTTCTGTTAGCCCTGACATTTGAGATCAAGGTCTTCATCTATCTTTTGGGGTTGCACAAATAAATGAAAGAGAGCACCAAATGAACTGAAGAGGCAATGGTAGCACAATCTACAAAGCCTCAGGTTGGCCATTCTCCTTGTTCCTCTGCTTGAGAATCTGTAGACTTGTCTCATATTTAATTATGTGCTTTGCTAAAACTAGTAAATTCCTTCCCTTAAGCTGCAATTCTGTCATGGTGTTATTGACTGGGAATGCATCCCAATGCTCATGGGTAACCAGTTCTGTCATTTATATTTACCAATTTATCTTTAATCAGAGAATTGCTTTCCTTCTCAATTATGAGAAAATTCTGTCAGAAGAAAAAGCTGTAATGAGACATTGATAAGAATTTATCAACTAGATAATAGTTTTGGGGACAGTCCTGAGAAAAGAGTGGTTCATGAGGTACACAGCTATGAGCAGCATGGCAATGCAGAGACAAGTATACACCACAACCCCTAGCTGAGGTTTTCCTTGTTCCTGGCAGGGACCTAATCTTACTGACAGGTCTTGTCTCCCTAGTAAAGTGCTGAAGTCTCACTTTTACCCACTGGCTGTTGTCTGTTGTGAAAATACGTTTTGTTTTACCTGTTTCACTTATTTCTCACCTATTTCACTTATTTGTCTCTACCTGAATTCCAGGTTTGGATCCTGTGTGTTACAAAGGAATTCTGAGCTTGGCTGGATAGAGGAAGGATGTGACACCTTCTTGTGGGTTTAGGGCACACCCTTAGGCGAGAAATCCCGTGAAGACCCCACCTGGTTTCCTCTTTTCCCCTTCCTGGAGTCCCATTCTTGTCTCTTCAGTAGCTGCAGGTAACATTACTGTGAGCCTACAAGAAAAATCAAGGGTGAACAGCACTAAAGGCTGCAGAAACCTGCTTAAGTCCCCCAACCATTACAGCAAAAAGGGGACCTCTTCTAAATTTTCTTTTTTAAATGCTGCTCTAATGCTTCCTGTTTTTCCCTGCATGAGAGATGGGTTTAAAGATGTGGAGGGAGTAAAGGATGTCTGTCTCATTGCCTACGTAGCTACTTTTGGTGGCAGAATCCTTTCTACCTCTTTGTTGGGTTTAAATCAGTTCTAGTTGAATTTCTCCAATCAGATTAATTTTGACAGAATAACAAATTGATGAATGAAAACAGAATGTCTTCTGTTGCACTGGCAGTTTGAAGAGAGGATTATTCCCCTGTTTGGGTTTATAATGATGGGCACATCTAGTAGATAGAGAAGAGTAATGACACACTGGAGCACCACTAATAGCAAGTTTCAGTTCTTTGACAAAGAGGATTTAATCATTAAATGGCACTTATATGTAGTATACATTATTACCTTCACAGTATAGTGGAGAAACTGAGACAGCAGAAGTTAGTTAATTAACCTAATACTCCAACTTAAACGGTGGGCAAACATTTAGGGCTTACCTGAAGTGAACCAAGTACACTTCCTTTCTTCCTTTTGTATACTCAGTACTGTTCTTCCCCACTCCACTCCCAATTAATAAACCTTATGCATTAAAAAAAATACTTTAAAAGGTTATATTTAGTCTCAAAATGCACTTTCAAATTCAAAGTGGATCATTTAGAACATGCAGGTGTACTAATGCTTTCCCATTCCCCACTGATAATACTTTTTATTTCCCAGCTGAATTTTGAACTAAAGAATAATATTGATTAACTTTGGTTATTGCAAGACTGGAGGAGAATAAACTATAATTGTAAAAGATTTACTTAATCTGTTTTGCATTACTTCCAAGAAATAATCCAGGTAAAAAAATCCATTTTGAGACATTATGTAAATTGTATAGAACAAAGATTGTAGTGAATGATGAACTCATGAATTGTCAGTAATTTTTTTCTTGTTTGTTTGTTTGTTTTTGTGCCACTTTTGCTAGTTTAACTATTTTTACTTTGCATTCAAAATGGACAGACGCTTGAGAGGAAAACTAGAGAATTTTAATAGTGTAGCTCTTTTCTTTCTAATATTTTCTGGATAATGCTGTATCCATAATCCCAATGTGCTGGATTATTATCTGTGATGGCAGTCTATATGTTCAGTGCCATTTTGCTTGGTAGAATTGAGCGCAGATGAGCTAAAGACTGAGAGAATGACATAAAACATAGGAGGGCTATGAATGTTTTAAGTAGGAAATTCATTAATGTTTTTTTAATTTACATTTTTATTACATTTCTGGCAGATGGAAAAATTCGAAATCAGTGTGTGACAGCCAGTCTTCACACTGAGAAACTGGAGTAACTATTGCTGGCAGCTGATGGCATGGAGGGGAAGGATGGAGTAACACTTGTTTTTTTTTTTTCCTAAAGCAAAGCCTTTAACTCTAATTGTCTCTAATATAATGAACTTCAGCATCATATAGAGAGAGAGACTGAGAAGAAAGGCACAGAGCACTCTTTTCTTCCCTGTCAGGGTTGTTGGACACCTCATTTCTGGCACCATGCTCACTTTCAGTGTTTTTTATAGTACTTCATCTTGCCTTATTTTTTCCTATGACAAGTGTTTCTTTGATTCTCTGCATTGGATTTCACTTTAGGTAATTTCTTCAGATACTCAGCATCATTTCCTCCTCTTTATTTCTTTTCAGCCTGCTGTCAATAAACCTAATCAATTTTCCTCTGTCTCTGGTGTTAGTATCTGTCCCTCAAACTTGTGAGGATGGTCATTCCTTCTCATTTTAGTTTCCTCCTTGTCATTGTTTGAAACTGCTTTGAAGAGACTTGTTAATCGTTTCCCACCAAGTCAATACTTTAATCATCTTTGCTGCTATTGTCTGAATTCCATAGAGTTTGTCTCCATCCTTCTGGCCCAGGACTAAATTCAGCGACTGAGATGAGAGTGTTCTAGAATTGCAGAGAAAAAAAGACATGAAGGGCTCAATATGCCAATACTGTGCAGTGTTCTGTCACATCTAAGAAAATATGGATGAGGACAGGACATCCTTCATTTTTAATGTTTTCATAATAGTTTTCTTGGCCATAAGCTGAAGATTGAGTTTAATCAATCCATTCCTTTTAATTTTATGGTCTTGATATCCCATAGTCCTACATGCTCTGTTGTGTAAGAATAAAGTGAATTTAAATTGGCTGGGATATATCCCTGGAGTTTTTCTTTATGTATTCTCATTGGCATATAGGGAATACATCCCACAAAAAACCTGAAGGTGGTAGAGCTGAGTTGTACCCTGTCACCTTTCTGGTCACCATGAGCATGAAGTACAGATCCTGCTGAAGTGTGCATGGGAATTGGAGCTGAATGCCTTTGAGTCTGATCCTTAGATGATGTTGGGCCAGCTGAAATGTGAGTAGACTTCTAACTTCTGCAAAGGCTGAGCAGCTGGGGAACCAGCTGAAGGATTTTGGTGCCCACCCTTACAGGAGCTAAATTAGTTCTGGCACCTCCAAATTCATCTCTGGTACTGCATCCCTTACGTGACTTGCCTGTAGCAGTGAAAAGAGGTGACTACAGAGTCCAAGAAAATGTAGCTGTTGATATAGCTGGTCCAGCTGTACAGATTTACATGATTCTGAAGGTATTCGTGCAGCAAAATAAGTAACATAAGAAATTTTTCTGATACGTATACATATGGTGTTCTGTGTGGTAAGCACCTGGAGCTGCTCAGCCTGATGAATCTGCATGTTCTTACTTTTTTCCTTGCTACAGTCTATTCCTTCAGACCAGGGGCTCGGTTTTGGTTTGGTTGGAAGAGACCGGTGCTGTCTGTCTCCTCTTGTTCTTTCCCAGGGTGGACTTTAGTCATGGTGGACCAGAGGAGCTATTTTCACACTGTGTAAATAGATGAGTTGAGCCTTTTCTCAGCTACCCTCTTCCCAGGTCATGGAGGCATGACATATATTTCACTGTACCTTATCTTCCCTTATTTTTCATAGGACAGAAAGGGATTACGAGCCTGATTTACCCTCTTTTTTGGGCTGGTATTGAACTAATACCTTCATTATGGGGTTATTGCCTGTAATGTAAGAATAGCCCTGGGCCCACCAGGACTGTCTGTACAGCAAGGTGAAAACGTGAGACAGTGTGTTACAATCCACAAAGCCTCATATTCATTAGGAACAAATTCTGTAGCCTAGACATTGAAATATTCCCTCTGATGCAAATGACTTTTGTTATCTAAGGAGAATGTACAGAGCTGGATGCTGAAGATGTTACTAATAACTTAGGAAACATTTTTTACAGTACTTACTCTTATGAGTTTTCCTTTGAGCCATGTGAGCATTTTGAAGTGTTACCGAATGCTCTGTGGAGTAAAACCAGATGTCTGAGCACCATCACTACATTAAGATGTTTCAATAAATCCTCATATCCATGAGCTGGAATACAACAGTAAATAAATGATCTTTCATTCCTTTCATCTCTGCTACCAAGGAGGACCAAAATGAGTTGCAGTCATTTGGGACACTTCATCTCAAAAAACTGTTTTCTTTCAACAAAAAATACTGATAGTAAATATTTGTAGCAAAATACTTTATTGTGCACAGACTGCAAAATGAGTGAATGAGAAACAAGAGAAGTAACAGAAGTAAAGCTCTCAAGTCTATTCACTATCTGGTGTCTGACAGTGTGTGTTCAGATCACGGAGCCATCCTGTGACCAGTGCAGACATGATCCCTTTTAGCAGTGCAGGTGGAAGGGGTGGAGTGTGCACAACGAACCGATGATTTTTAGTGGTCCCTCTGGACTATGATTACAACAGATGGACAGGCAAAAGAGATGCTGACTGAAATGCATCTGTCTCGGATAAGAAGGGATCTTTAGGCACAGTTCACAAGCTCCTGGTTCTAGTTTCAGAAAGCAAATTGGCAATCCACCATTGCTTGCAACAGTGATCCTGATACAGGTCTTACATATAGGTCTGAATTTCTTAGACTTATCTTGAGTAGTGCCTTGATTATACCAATGAAAGAATAACAAGAAGAAAACACAAATCAAACTGAGCAAAGTGTAGAAAACTTGACTGTGTATTTTAAATTCTTTCCTCCAGTTAGTTGTTTGTCAGACTGACTCAGATGCTGGATTTAATTGCGTGTGTTTTTCTGAATATTGGAACACATCAGATGAACCGGATGCCACTGCCTCTGATGAAGATTTGTAATTAGGTGTTTGATTAAATTCTTGTTGGATCTCTGCTACCAGCCAGCCATTTTACTATGAGAAAGAACCAACTCTAATAATGATGTACTAAATTACAGACGTTGCACCTAGTTGATGCTAGAGGAGTCTTTTATTGGGATATGAATGGGGCGTTTGTTTTTGAACCTCAAAATCTCCACATAGCCCTTTAAATCTGTGAATAGGAACAGTGAAATTTCCTCAGGTCCTAGAGTTCAGCTTCTGCAGGTACCTGGAAGTGCCTGTTTCTGATCTAAGCTTGGCTGTGGTTCCCAAGGGAGACGAATGTGTGTTGAAACCCCCAGAGGCAGCTGCTGCTGTTGCTCTGTTCAGAGCATGTTTGCAGATTCACAGCCTAGACAGCAGAACATTGCTGAAAGAGGCTCAGTGGTTAAGGGAATCCACATTTACCACATAATAACCTATATCACATAATTTATAATAATATATAGTAATAAGTAATATATAATAATAAGTGATTAGAAACTGATCCAAGAAATGGGAGCTTTGGGTCTAAGGTTTTCTTCAGCCTGAATAACCACAGTCTTGCTTGGATATCTCTTTCTTGGATATCTCTTTGTTGGTTACAGGTCTTACAGTGTTCTGAGGGATTTGATTTCAGTGCAGGAGCTAAGGATACAGAAACACCATTGTCATAATCTGTTTTTTATTGATGATAACACAGTAATATATCCTTTTTTTCATGCTGTCCTGACAACAGATTCATGCATTCTATCTGCTTATCTTTCATCATTTTTGTCTCAATAATTTTATTGAGTGATATGAATGCTTCATATGTCCCATAAAAGCAAACAGGGGAGGGTAATCCTTTGACCTTTCCAGCATTCTTTGGTGTAATTTACTGGCGATTCTTCTCCTCCCTGAGGCATGGCCCTGAAATCCTATGATAAAAATGGACAGCCAATCCAAATAGAAAACACTGAAAAGGTTAAAGCTTTGATTATGTTAGTCTATAAATGTTCATAGTCTTCTTTTTGCCAGAAAGAAAATGAGGGCTGAAAATGGCAATGGATGAATCATGCTTATTACAGAATACGGAAATTATATTGGTTCAACCCATTCTTGTTAATGCTGAAAGAACGTAATCTTGTGCCCTCTCATTTTATGTCACTGCAACCCACCTTATCCTCTTAAATGAATGCATGCATCCATTTAATTAACCTGGTGAGATACTGAGATATAAATCTTTTAAATGCTTCTCATGCAATTCATCTTGACAGCTGTCGTAGTAATAACATCTTTAATGCCATATTCTTTATTTTCTGATGTATTGAAATTCCTGGTATTATTTTGAGCACACTGATAGGTTTGCTGGATTTAAGACCTTAATCTTAACTTGTTTAAATCCTAGGAGCAGTGCTATAGAAAGCTTTACTGGTTGTTTAGTTTGCTGAATAAATGGAAGATTATCTTGCATGTAGAAAGCATAAATGTATTTTGAAAACAGTGTCTGAAGCAGGGTGGAATTTATAGCTGAGATGTTTTATTTTAAATGCTGTGTTTCTAGAACATTCTACTAAGGGTCTGTTCTTTGCTGGCAAGTGATCCCCAGTCAAAAATGGCATGAGACTGTCCTACATGCTCTGCTGATTCCCTTTTGAGGGATGGGGTAAGGGCAGGAGAGATCTGCAGTGTTTGGCTCTCAAATTAGTCAACCCACAGTTTCTTTGTAGACTGCCATGTGTCAGTGCCACTGTACTTTTTTAAAAATCATAATGAATCACAGAATTATTAGGGTTGGAAGGGACCACTGGTGATCATCAAGTCCAACCTCCCTGCCGAGGCAGGGTAAAAGATGAGGAGGTTCCTTGTTCCTGGCTCTGTCCCTTCCTGTACTTTCTTGGGGCTACTTTATCATGGCCTGGTGCATGTCAGGCAGATAGTGGTAGGACAAGGGGGAATGGTTCTAAACTAAAAGAAGAGAGATTTAAGTTAGATGTTAGAAAGAAATTATTTACTCAGAGGATGGTGAGGCACAGGAACAGGTTGTCCCGGTAAGCTGTGGATGCCTGGCACAGTGTTGAAGGGGGTTGGATGGGGCTTTGAGAAGCTTGGTCTGGTGGATGGCATCCCTGCACATGGTGTGGGGATTGAAACAAGGTGATCCTTAAGGTCCCTTCCAACCCAAGCCATTTTATAATTCCATGATATGAATCTGTGACCACTGGACAGTTTTCAATCAGAACTAGAGGACCACTGGATTAGGGAGTGTTTTGGGTCACAAAATAACTTGCATGGCATGGCTGACTCTATGTGATGTCTGTACAGTTCCAGGAGTTGGACTTGATGATCCTTTTGGGTCCCTTTGAACTCAGCATATTCTGTGAATATCCTTTGGAACAGTTGTAGAGATTGTAAGAAATTTGAGGTGTATAAAAATTAATTATCCCACAGGAAAATGAACAATTATTAAGAATATTATTCTGTCCAGGTATTTCTGACTGACTTGGCATATTTTTTAATATAATCTTCCCAAGCCATTCAATATCTAGGTATGTAGGCAGAATGGTACAGCAGTGCTGTGTTTGCTGTCTTATAATTCCCATAATATTCTACTCATCTAAGCATTTTAGCTTCCTGCATTGGAATTTTTCTAATTTAATTAACTAATTAATGCTGGCACATGGCACATTCTCCTTCCCTCTCCGCAAAAATGCAGCTTGCTTATCTAAATAGCAACCTAATCCAGTGGGTGTGAGTGCACGACACATACATTAGTGCTAATGAACTGCTGACCAGCCTAAGCAAATACCTGGGAGTATTGGGCATTAGGCAGGCAGGGCCTGCTCATGGTACTGCTGTGAAATACACTGGGGCAAAGCAAAAAGCATTTAGCTAAGTTTCAGGTTGCAGAAATGCTCATGTGGCTGTAGTTTTCTGTTTCCTGAGGGTTGAGTTTTGAAACATCAACTCAAAGGAGAATTTATGAATTATTTTTCCACTTTGTCATTTCAAGTCATGACCAGGCTAAATATCCTGATGGGAAGAGATAAGGATGTGTTAATGAAACCGTTTTAATGGCTGCCTTGTAGTGACTAGGCAGGATTTTTTCACCTTTTATGAATGTACGGTTTTCTTCTTTCCTGCTCTGATGGTTTGAAAACACCACCATTTGGAAGAAACCCAAAACAAAACAAAGGAAATAATCAAATTTCTTAGTACAAACCTGGCCCATTTTTTGACTGGCCCATGGCTGGCAAGATATAGTGATTTCATGGAGCTGAACCTAACTGTGATCTGTTGAACAAACATCAACTCCTTAATTCTGGAATCCTTTTTTATTCCAGTTCTGAAAGGCCCTGAAAACTGTACTGTACTGTACTTTTCTGACAAAGACCACAACAAAAGCAAGCATATGCACAGTGGTGTTCGTGCCAGAGCTGGCAAAGGAAATACAGCTAGACAATGATAGATTCAATTCAATTCAATTAGGTTCTCAGGAAACTGAATCACTTCACAGATTGGTAATGAGATATAAAATCTTTCACCTTTAGGTCACCTGTTCATTCTAACTAACATTTGCATTGATGACAATCTTTGCTTTCTCATCGCTGCTTCCTGACCTATGCCAGTGATATTATTTTCCTTCTCATTTCATTACTGAGGGATAATACTAGTTCTGGTTATTTCCTCTCAGTCGAAGCCTGGCTGTCAAACAAGTAGGACTATCAGAGTAGAAAAAAGCATTTAAAGGTGATCACTGTATAATTTTGGCCTCATTCTGTTATCCAACAGTTAGATGTCCACATCACAAATCCTGTCCTCTTGTTAACATCTGGGAAAGACAAACAGACTGCTGAGAGGGAATACCTTGCTGCCCCACGGGTGTTTTGCCTTCTGCCAGCATTAAGGTGTGTAAAGCAGAAGGTGGGGAGGCTGCATTATATCTATCCTGGATTCAAAAAAAAGGATGCTAGTTTGCAGAGCTGACATTTTTGTTATGTGTCATAACTGTTAAATTTATGCAAATTTGTTAGAGAAAGAAAAATAAATACAGTCCATTTCCAGTTACCAAAAAGATATATACCGTGTGCTGGTTCCCAGCTGGCATATGTTGGCATAGCTCTGTTGAAATGTAACTGCAGTTTTAAACTGTCTGAAAATATCTTGGATGCTAAGGAATATAACGTTGTACGTTTTGATCAGCTAAAACAATATACATCAATCGTCCTTTGTTACTACTAGAAATAAAGAGGGTTTTATAATCCAAAAAATTTCTTGCATGGATTTTAGAGTGCTTTTCTATGTTAATCACACCATTCCTCCAGGGCATACTTTTAGAGCCATCTCCTAAAGTAATGAACATCCTTGTACTGAGTACTAAAAATACTGCACTTTAGGATATATAATCAAGTTGATGCCTCCGGCTTGCTGGCTTTATGAACAGTGAGGGTAATATCAC
The DNA here is from genome assembly GCF_009829145.1 of Chiroxiphia lanceolata. Lineage (NCBI taxonomy): Eukaryota > Metazoa > Chordata > Aves > Passeriformes > Pipridae > Chiroxiphia > Chiroxiphia lanceolata. Next base: position 32,718,923 of record NC_045643.1, on the reverse strand, counting down.
ACTGAAGCAAGATCCCACTTTGAGAGTTTTTTCTGTGTCCATACAAAATGTTCTTTCCCAAGCTCAGTACAAATCTGAAAAGACAATAAGCAAACATCTGGGACCTCATTCTCTTGGACTGATCCCCATACACTTCTTGAGGATACAGGCTTAATCGCTGAGTGCCTCTAAATTCAGTGTCTTCCCCCATATGTTCAGCACAGATGAACTCTATAATCCCTTAGAAAAGAGTCCTACAGCAGAAAAATTTCCTCAGCGCTTGAAGATGTGCCCCCAAAGATTTGGCAATGCACATATGTGAGTGGAGTATTGGTGAAAACACGATAAATCAGAAGGGAGTTTGCAATAGTTCACAGTTCAGCTGAGTTAAATGGGACTGTCAAGGTCTGAGTTCAGATCAATGGGGTTTCTGCTGTAAACAGACTGACACAAATTGGTCAGGGAAGGCAGAAAAATGTCTACAGTTTGTTCTCTTGGTAACACAAAAATACTATTTCTGATGATTGGGCAAGCTGATTCCAAGAGCTTTTTACATTTCAAGACTCTTCCATCTGGAGAGCTATTCTCCTCTGCTGAACTTCCCAGTGGATGTGATAGCTCCATTTGGAGTTGTTGTTAGTCTTTTGGTTGGTCTCAGAGGAAGAGAGATTTACCTGTGAGGGTAATTTTTTCTCTGTGACAAGCAGTGTGACGCACAAAAATAATCATTCCAAGAGGGAAACTTGTTCTATTTTTCTTAAATACTTCACTCTGATGATCAGTTTTCTTTAAAGGCCTCTTGAGTTGGGTACTTTGAGGCCCCAACATATGTTGGTACAGGTGATGTATTGTATTATCTTGTCTGATAATTGCCTGTGATTCAAAACTTTAAGTGGGTTTAGCCTTAGGTGGTTAACTCTTCAGGAGAGATCTGTGACAGCCTGCTAATGGAAACGTGTAGAGATATGAGCTCCCATGGTATGGGGGGAAGAAGTGGAGCCTGCAGGTCTGAAGTTGCTTCACCAGTACATGAGTAGGTCCATGTGCTGTCCTAGGAATAGCTGCAGTAAAGCCACTCCCTGAAGTGCCCAAGGCAGCATATAAACTACAGGAATAATTAATATTAATCCTTTCTCCTTTTACTTCTAAACTAGAATTTGGGGTGGTTCCATCAAATGCTTGCAGACAGAAACTTCAGGCACTTATTCATACTAAATACTTGACTTTCTATGGGGATCACTGGTTCCAACTGTAGTTCTCACTCGCTCATTCCTAAGTGGTTCTGTGCTCAACAGAGGCTCCCTTGATGTAAGTCCTGCTCTCCAGGCATGATGCATGCACAGAAGAATGATACAAAGATTACATAAGGTCTTTCTTTTGCTAATTTCTGGCATAAGCACAAAAACAGTGTAATAAATTGCTGCCGTGTTTGTTTAAATCTATTGTGTTTCTTTTGAGACCTGGTAGCTAATCAAGAAACAATGGGAATTATGTGATAGCACACCACTGAGATTCCTTACTAGCTGAATTAAGTAGCATGCGCAGCTTTAGGATTGGAACTACAAAAAAGCTAACAAGGGCTTACAGGTAAATCTGGAACAAACCTATGAGGCAGGAATGACCACATTGCAACAACTGAGATTTTCCTACCATTGTGGGTACATGTTCTCACTGCATGTGTTCTTTAGATGAAAGGATAGAGAGGCTAATTGTTATCTGTTTGGGAGAAAATGGCCTGAATTTTGGTCTTGGATAAGTATAAATGAGAAGTATAAAAGAAGCATAGGAGACACCAGGTGCTGTTCAATAGAAGGCTGAATTCACGACTGGATGATTTGGTAGCTGGACCACTTACGGTTTCCCCGTGGGAAGTGTTTTAAAAGAGCAGTCCAAGTGTGATGCCCATATTGATCCCAGTTTGCATGACTCTGGGAGCTCTCTGAATTCCAGCTGGCTTCAGAGCCTGAGCCTGGGGCATCCTGCTCTCCTTGCAGGCGGCCTGTGCTTGACCCACATTCAGGCTCCTTTGTGCCCTCATGGCAAAACATTTGGGGTCAACTCGAGGAAAGAGTTGTGGTGGTTTTATCTGCTTGATATCCCCACAGCGACAGATGGGATCGTTCACAGGTGCAAGAGAAGTCAACTCTATCCATAGGCATGCAAATGTATCTGGAGGGCACATGCATGGCTTCTTTTGGGAATGCCAGCTGCGCTATCCTACAGCCAAACCCAGTGGTACTTGTGCATCACCTGTGTGTGACCCAAGCTAATGTTCCGAATAAGCAAAAAGGATCAGAAGCAGACCAATTTTACTCTTGCCTAATTTTGGTTTTTTTCAGTCAATGTGAGTTAGCCTAGTTAAGAGATACAGAGTGTTGCCCTCTGGTACAGTAAATACAGTCGTTATGAGATGCAGGAGAAAATTGTAGTTGGTTCTGTGTGAGCATGTCTGCCTGCCTTAATTTAGGCTAGATTCTGACTTCTGTTATTATTCTACTATTTTCTGTAGATCCTGAATAAATTCATTAACTTTGCCCATGTTCCTGAATCACAAACAATAAATATTACCTTTAAATACAAGCTAAAACTTTAGATAGATATATCAAACAAGAACATTTAGGGAAAGAGAGAGATGGTAGTTTTTACTTGTAAGCAGTGGCTTGGTTTTAGTAGAAACCACTGGCCAGGAATTGCCAAACCCTATGAAACTGGAAGGACTAATTTCCTTTTTGATACCTTTGTGGGCTGAATTCCCTGGCTGCTCTTTACAGGCAGTGGGACTGTCAGATTATCACAGCAGAATCTTTGACCTTAAAAACTTAAGGAAAGTGCTGAGGGCATTTGTCTCTCATTAAGGATAATGGGAGTTGAAAGCTTTTAGAACTCTTCAGGATTAGGTCCAAAATTTGTACATCACAGTAGCAGCACAGATGTGCCAACAAGCAAGGCTTACTGAGAAGTGCAATTAATGTGAAACGAACTGCTTCCCTCCCCCTCCCCAGCCCCAGGTAGTTCATTGGCTCTGCAAATCCAGCTTCCAGCCCAGTTCAAAAGAGACTATGAAAACATGGGTGCATTGATAAAGACAGTAGTAGCAGATTTTTTTTTTTCTTTGAGAAGCAACACAAACACATTGGTAATATTTCTGTTTGGAGAGTTTAGCATTTTTGGCACAGAAAATTTGTTTTTGGAACACAGCCTACTAGAGACACAAAGTCATTAGCTTCTGGGTTATTACAAAGTTAATGAGGAAAGACTGAAATTGTTAAGTAGAATATTGAAATGTGCACTTAATTTTTTTTTTCAGCGATGCTGGAAACAGACTGACATTTCAAGTTGATCAAAAGGAAAACAAATAATCTCAGCTATGGAGAGAAAAAGACAGCTACAGAAAAGGGAATTTGGGAAAAGACTTTCTCTGGACAGCAGTCTTGTGGTAAGAATGAATATTTACTGAATATATCTTCTGTCATATTTAGTTGTTAATAGGCAATACTAATAATTATGTGCATTTTAAAGGTGTTTATCTATTCATCACAATATGACAGCCTTTTGTGATTATTAAGATTCTTCAGAGAAAAAGTACTGGAGGAGTTTTACAGCATCCTCGATAGAAATTTGTCATTATATATAAACATGTCCCTGAATTCACTGAATTTACCCAAGAAAGGAACCCAGACCAATAGAACAAACTTGTAATTCAAGTACTACTCAGCCTCTGTGGAATCAGTCTGTATTGCTTCATACTTAGCTTATGAGAGCTGTAGGTTACTTGGGTCATATTATCAGAAATGTTTATTTCACTATCAAGGATACAAATAAAAATTTTTTCATCATAGTGAATGTATAAAGTTCTCTGATATCAACTGAAAGATAAACATAAATGTCACATGCTGTAAAATAATTGCTTTTGCTATGCATAGGATTTACATTAATTGGAGATTGCATTCTAATTTATTTTTAGTTAATGTTTTCAAATGCTGACTGAGATGAACAAGGAGTTTTTGAGCAGTACTATGGACACATGACTGGAAAATGCTCATGAATGCTGAACAGTTGTGTTCAAGGATAAATATACCCATGTCAAGTACTCAGCAGGCTAGTTTGCAAATACTGAAACAAGCAAAGCTGAGAGAGCTGAGGAAACCCATGCCATCTCTTTGACATTAATATAGTTGATCTTCTGAGGAAGAAGGTTGTTGTTAATAGAGCTGCCTTTTTTCTTTTTTTTTTTTTTGGTACTCATATGGCTGAGACTGATGCTGGGAAGTAATGAACACCAGTTTGGCTCCTTACATGAAGCACACAAAATACTAAATTTTGCCCAATGACATTCATAAATAACAAGTCAAATGATTCGCAAAGTAGTACTTGATTAGAGGAATAAAAGGACAGCAGCAGGTTAACAGGGCACCAGAGAATAAGCAAGCAGAATGTACCAATAGGCATTTGAAGTCGGCATTTGAAGTCCTCATCTCCAATGGCTCCTTGAGCAGGTGTTTCTCATCTCCTGTAACATCCCTTTACACACAGGTAGTGACTGTGGGACCCCAACCCTGTTACCTGTAATGCTGGGTAGCGAGGCCTCATCCACCCCTGTGCTAACCCCACTACCTGAGCTGCCCACAGCTCACTCTGGCCAGTCACTCCTGCCTCACCTACATTGCAGTCTGCTGCTGAGATTTTCTCCACATAAAAGGCTACAAAGACGTCCTTGAAAATGGAAACCCTTCTGTTTCGTCTCTTTGGTCTGACTTCTGTATTTCCATGATGTAAGGTGTTGCCCTGATTTATGGTGACCACATGTCTCAAGCAAATTTTAAGATGATTAATCTACCTTGAATTTTAGTCATTATTACAACTATGTAGTTTTCTTCATCTTATGCTAAAACTGTAGTTTGCGCTTTTTTTTTTTTCCCCCAGGGTAAAAGGCCCACTGACATAGTAAAAGCAGTGAACACATACCAAGCATGTTTCAGTCTATCCACTGATTCTCTTCATTCACCTGCTGTTCTCTTTATCAGGGCTAGTGGAGCAGTACCACCTTCCCAGGTTTCTGCCCCTTCAAGGACTCTGCTTATCTCCCTTGGGGCTTGGCTACAGGGTCTGCACTTCTCCAGAGTATGTTAGTTGGCCAGTGAAGAAATGTGCAGAGCATGTTTTAAAAGGGGTCTGCTTTTTATTTCACTGTTTCTGATGATGATGAATTACACCCCTTTATTTTGAAAAATAACATCAGTTAGAGAGATATAAAAGTAGGAAGAGTAGCAAGTTCTCCCCCTGAATCTAAGCTGCCCTCAGAATCCTTATGAGGAGCCGTCTAAGCTTCTCCTGTTCAGGACATGCAAATCATGGCTTTGATGGTGAGAGGTAACTGTTTTTAGGTTGTTCAGCCTGCAACAAAACCTGCCCTCTTAGCTTGCATGCACTCAGCAGACCATATCGTTCTCTCAGTGCTTTAAAACTGTTTCTAGCTTGTGGGTATAGAAGGCAGGTTTGGTATGAATTCACAACTTTATGTAATACACTCCGAGTCCAAAAAAAATCTGGAAGGTTTTGTCTGCTCAGAAGTATGTTTATTCCCAGGGCCAACCTCTGTTATAAGTTCTAGGCATGCACACCCCCAAAACAGACTTCAGCCTAAATCCTGCAGCTAGAATGTACTGCTGTGATTCAAACAATCAGCCATGAACTGTCAATATTTATGTGGAGAAAAGAATACTCATAGAAACTGGGTACTGAAAGCCAAGGGAAATGCTAGCAGTTGTGAATTTTGCACAAAGATATTGCTTACTGTGGCAAATCAGTACTGTTTTTCCCAAAATCCTTACAATCATGTAATGGACTAGATTTGGCCTTTACTAAATGTATTAGGATAGAAACTTTAATTTCCCTGAGGTGACTATGTGATCTGCTGTGTGGATGGGAACAAGGAACCTAGGTATTTCTGGCTTCCAGTCCCACCTATTGCAAATTTGGATTTGATTTATAGCCAAGATGGTGTACTATGTTAAATTCTTACCCTTCTATATCAGTATGGGCAGAGTAGAGAGAGACATTTGCCGATGTCATAGGGAATGCTTTGTAACACCATCAAAATTGCTAGTGCATATTAAAATGCTCATAAGGACTTAATTGGAAGAGAAACAGAAACTGTGGCTGTATGAGAAGCTGACACTCTCTCCCTACTCTTCAGCAAGTGGTAAGCAGGGTGGGAGATTACACAGCTGACATCAGGCTTCAAGCACTGGCTGGTGTGAATTAATGTTAATATGTCCCAGCTGAAGATCTGTGGCTAATTAGCCCATATTAGTGTGAAAGTATTGAAGGACATGTCAGGGAGAGAGATATTGCAATATTTCAATATTTTGTGCATATAAACTGATCATGTCATCAGCCTGACACACCCAGTTTTAAAACAGTGTCTTTTGCTGTGGGTGGCACTCACAGGTTGTGCTTGCCTGTTGGGTTTCTCAGTGCACTCATCCATTTGCTGTTCTGGTGTCTTGCAGGTCAGTGTCTATGAAGCTTCATATTGAGTCGGATATCTGTAACTAGATCAGAGTCATTCATACATAATTAGAAACTTTTGAGCACTCTTCATTGTTTTGGAAGAGACATTTTGAGATTCAAATGCCTTCAGCAGCCTGTTAGTAAATCACACCAGATGTCTTGTGACTCCACAAAGTTCAACCAGGCAAAGCAAAGCCCTTTGTATTCCTCTTGCTTTCCCCAAATTCCTGTTCTATCATACCTCATCTTAATTATTGCCTTCATCATATGATGTCTGTCTTTATTACCTTGTATTACCAAATTCTAGTTGAGCACTGTACTTTAGTCCATTCCCTTGCTTGTGTAAGTTCTTATGTCTCTCTTGTCCTTTCTCTTCTCAAATGTTTTGTGTTTTAACCTCTCAGGCATTCAGGGCTGGACACTTTGCTGGGGCAATTTGCTCAAATGCAGCTTGTCCTTCCAGCATTATTGTATCTCAGAAGGAATTATGATTTCTGTGTGTTTAAAGAAAACGTGTTTCTACTTTTGTACTGTGAGATACAAACAGGCGTTTCTGATAACATTCCTCACCCTGCCCAGCTGCACTGCTTTTCCCATCTGCATCAGATTGTAATCTTCTTCTGGAATGCTTTTTTCCATGATTTAATCTACAAGTATTGCATAGTGATGTTTAAAAAAAAATAAATTCCTCTTCCTACCTCATCTTTTAGACTCTGAATATATAGGCCACAGTGGTATTCTATGGAAGAGTGAGAAAAGGAAAGAGTTGTTTCTGAAGAAAAGACATTACTTTCAACTCCTTAGAATATGGATCCGGGTCTTCAAAATATGACTATGAATTTCATCAGATAGTTTCATATTCAGGCCTATCCCATCAAACAATGAGTTTCAGGCTTCAGATAAGGAGAATCCATGTTAGAGACATCCTTCAAACACAGAGAAATTTCATAAACAAGAAAACACACTTCCTTACACCACAGACACAGTAACTACCCTTTTTATCACCTCAGATACAGGAGAAGAGTTCAGCGTTGTTTTATATACTACTCTACCTCTTGCCAGCTGGTGTCTTGGAGGGATAAGCTTTACAAAGAAGGCAAATAAACTTTTTTAAATTAAAAAATATAGATGGGCAAAATATGTTCATAAAATGTGCTTCATAGAGGGCATATTTTTTTTTAACTGAGTAATGAAGTACCTTATGAATTAATACTTTACTGGAAGTTAGTAATCTGAAACTGTATTTTAACAAGATCCAGAATCCTACCACTATTAAGAAAAGGCAGAGAATGCAGCAGAGGAATTGATAGTACTGCGGCCTAGGTCAAAGGGGCATCTTGCTATTTGCTTCAAGGAAATTAGATCTCTATCAGCTTTTAGTCATAATATCACAGATGGTATTCCAGAAATTTCTGGTATAGCCAATGGCTGTTATTGCTGTGTCACCTTCCAATATTGGCAACATGTTTGAGATTTATTATACACCCACTCATTTACATTTGCAGACAAAGCAGGTAAGCCTGCAGTGATGTTAATGTTTCATAGCTTGGATTAAGGTGAAACAGCTACAAAATATTAATTTTATAGCAATTCTTACAGGTAATCCTATGAGATCAGTTACAGAAAAGAATATCTTTGTAATTTCTACCTGGTATTTAAAAACCAAAACATATCACCAAAGGAGGAGACACTTTTTACAGTTTCGATATAATTTTATACTACCTTACAATGCTATTGTATTTTGTGTTTATAAAGTTTTCTTCTGCTAATTGATTACAATCAAAACACCACAACTGTGAAAACCAAACTGATTTGCGATAGGAGGACTAAAACTTCTTTGGTTCTAAATAGCAGATCTTCATTCCATCATGTTGTTCTGACATTAACAAAGGTATTTTATTGTATATGTAGTCATAAGATGAAAAGATAGACAAGCATTGAAGAACAAAGTGGAACTCTGCCCTGTTGGATTGCTGTGTAAGAAGTGAGACCAAAGCCATTGCTGTTATTGCCACACTACTTCTGTTTAGCATGAAAGCAAACTGCAAAATTCATAATATTGTTGGAATGTATTTATTTGGAATACATTGCTTAGCTGTCACATACCTCTGTGTCAGATTGTTTTCTGCTAAAAGAGAAAGAGTTCTTTCTGAAGAACATTTTGCTTATTGTGTGGCTTAAATCCTTAAATCCTTTAGATTTAGTTAAAAAGAACAGCTTTATAAAGTGAAACAGTGTGAACATTTCATGGTTTTAATTTTTTTCATGTTAAATAATTTCAGCATATTTAGTTGAAAATAACTAGTGAATGAAAGTAGGTAAATACAGGACAGAAAGGGATTTTTCTGTGGTTTTTTTTTTGTGCTTCGAACTGGAATATAAGGAAACTAATATGAAAATTCATAGTAAAATACAAAATATACTTCAATAGCATTTAAGCACATGCTTTCTTAATATAGGTAAAATGAAGACATTTTTGATGTGAGAAGATTTCTTTGCTGATATTTGCAATTTATTATTCGGTGTGTAAGGGAGGCAGCTTAGACAGGGAATGCTATTAAAAAGGCTAATGAAAGGATTGATTGTATTTCAGGTTTTCCCTACAGAAGTTCTGCACTAAAAAGAAAACTGGAAAAAAACCCCAAAACTAAATAGACCCCAAGCCAAGCTTTTAAGTAATTTGTGTGGGATGAGGAGAGTGTTAGAACATATCACTGCCACCAGGGCTGCATTGACTACTCTATTCACTGGGGTTCTCCTTGAAAATAATAAAAAGCCCTATCCTTTGCCTGATCCAAACTGTCCAGTTGCCTCCCAGGCCCTTTTGATCAGGAAAAAGTCAATGTTTCAAACTGTGCTCTTTTTTTATGTGGATAATTCCCAGCCTGACTACACACGTGGTTGCCCCTTGCAGCTGTGGTGGCATTTAGCTAGGGAGATTTGAGAGCAGAGTATCTTTTAGAGGCAGCCAGCATTTATCAGAGCAAAAGCTTTTGTTTTATTTAAAATGAAGCTTTTACTTCTGAAAGCAAGCTGGGGTAAAGTGCTTCGCTGGTGGCTCGTGAACTGTGCCCTGCTGCTTTCATTCTGGTCACCCGCTCCTGTGGGACTCTGTAGGATGAGCTTTAATGGCACCACTTTGTTGTAATAAGGGTAGAGTGTAATGTAATGAATTGTACTGGGGCATGGGAGTAATACCTTCATCAGCCTGTGCTTCTACTGGTTTCATGGGCACAAACACTGAGTTGAATTGGAGGGTGTTGAGAAGTGTGCTTGTGTTATGTGGGGCTGGGAGCCAGGTGTTTGAGGGTTAAGCCTGACATCTGTCACCTCTAATCAATTTCTAACTCAGTTTAATAAATTGCTAATTCAGTTTTCTCATTAATAAAATTCTGATTCAGTTTTCTCATCAATAAATTTGACGTTGTAATAATTTCTCTACCTCATAAGTATTCTAGGAGCGGTCTGTTATTAGCATGAGTCTGTGGCTTGCTTTGATATCTTCAGATGAAAGGTGTCACAGTGAATGTGACGTTACAGCAAAGCTGTGAAAAGTGCTGCACCAGCAAGGCAGAAAGGGAACTCTTCCTACGTGGGAAATAAATTCGGTGAAGGGAATAGCCCTGATTTTTTTCCTAGATGACTGTGACATTCACAGTGTGTCTTACATCACTGTGTAACATAACATAACCCAGCATTTTCAAACAAAAGGTGGCATTAAAAATATTGCCTTGTCAGGTGTCTGCTAATGTTCTAACTTTTGTAGGCTAATAATCCTTTCCACCTAAAAAGTGCTGCCATATTCCCTGTTAATCTGCAAGTATTTTTTAATCCTCTCAAAACTTGGATTTTTATTTGTGCTTTAATTTATAATTTAGAATTTTGTTCATCTGGATACACCATCAATAAGAAAACCTGTGCCAAGGATTTAATCTGGCACTGCAAAAGCATTGGGAAAGACACACAGAATGTGAGTCTCGGACAAATAGATTTCAGTGTTTTGCAGAGGCAAGCTAAAACATTCATAACATCCAGTGCATACAGCGGGAGTGCAAGTCAAGAAGAATGGGGAATTTTGAGGTAGAAGACAGAATACAGAAAAGAACACTAGTGAAGTACAGCTTGTGTTACTAATTCAATAGGTTAAGGTTTGCACATTCACAGGGAAAAGCCTAAGTTAGGGAATTGACACAAGGACTGAGTAAACTGAATTCTAAGAAAAATCCACTCATAAAATCATAAGATGGTTTAGGTTGGAAAGGACCTTAAAGATCATGTAGTTGCAACCCCACTGCGTATTCCTCATGACAAAGTTAGCATCATGCTATTCTGCTAATCTGACAGTAAGGACGTCTATTCCCATGAAGTGCTATCAACTGTCTAAAAAATAGACAGTCCTGAAATCTGCTTAAAACTTTTTAGAAAAAGAAAATCCCTGTGTGGGTAGAGTGTGTAAAAACCATCTAAACAGAAGAACAGATTTTGTTGCGCACACCCAGTGCCTTTAAGACCAGGACTTTGAGGAAATGGAGCTATCTGTAAATGTAGTGCCAAGAGCACTGACTTGTCTGCATTTGCATTTTCAATGAAGTGAAAGTTGAGTCAAGAGCTCTGGTGTGTTAGGCACAAGCAAACACAGAAGAAAAGGACCATCTAAATGGGTCAGTTTACAGCAGAAACTGGGGACAGGTGAGAAGAAAAGAGAAACCACTGGTGTGGGACAGTAGTGCTTAGGCTTGATGTTAGCATATCTGTAATGCTAACAATGCAGGAAACTGTGGTCTGCATGGATTTAAGGGCATCATTTGCCAGCACAGCAGTACTTCTAGGGTACTAGAAGTATAATCTACATCAGCTTGGATAAAGAGCATAAAGTCACTAGTTTCACAAAGAAAGACAGATGAGGGCGCTTCCATATAGCAGTGGTGGAGATGAGTGGTTTGGATTTCATTTGTGGAAGACAGATTCAAAAATAAAGAAGTGTGTAAGGCAGTGGACATTCTGGGAAGCAGTTAAGTTACTCTAAGCCCCACTTTTGAACTCTGGAGCAGCCTGGCAAACCTACCATCATAACTAAAATATATGGAGGCTGTGAGTTCAAAAGGACTCTATGAACCCAGGAAATTATATTAGAAGATGTGAGTGCTGGATCTAATGTAAAGAAATGGCTCCATTAGGTGCCAGTGCCATGGAAAGAACTGAAAATCGTGCTTGAAGTGGTACAGGTAGTGACCTATTGCTTTGATTAAAGCTTATACCAATAGAAATCAGTGAGCCTTTTCAGAAAAACTGGAGATGTGGATAAACAGTGAGCAGTAGCAAGGTGCTTGAAGAGAGACTAAAATTAAAAAGCTCGTACACAACATTGAAACCAAGAAAATAGTGCATGGTGTACATTGTTCCTGAGCAACAGTTTGAATAATATTCCTGCTGTAAGATACCTCAATGGTTTGTTTATTGATCAAAAGCACTGACACCAACACAGGCAAAAGTGTACTCCAGGAGAGGAATTGTTTACCATTTGTTGCTGCACATCAGAAGTCACATCAATAGGTATATATGGTGACACGGTGACAGCTGAAACAGAACTCATGTCCCTAGAGACTGTGCTTTGACAAACTGCTGGCTTTTGCTTTCTCATGTCTTTGGCACATAAACTTAAAGTGACAAATATGAGACTTGAAGGTTAAAATAAAAGCTTTAAGAGAAATTTCTGCAGCTGATCTGCCCTTGTTCATTGTCACAGAACTGGATGCAAAAGTGAAGGAAAAGTAAGAAGTGCAGAGAACAGAAAAGATGGTTTTACTCATGCCTGCAAATTAGCTGCCAGATGGACCAGGAAAAAAACAGAGGGCAATGATAATCTGTGCCCTTTTAAAAAAGCTGGGAAATTGGTCTATGTTGCTACAGAATCTCAGCAGTTTCACTGACAGACTTTTAACATGAAAATATTAAATCCTCAACAATTTCTAAGAAGCTTTTAAAGACACAAATTTGGCTGCAGAGGAGGAACTAAAAATGAAAATGAAGGAAAAAGCAAGAGACAAATGTCTCTTGCATGAATTCTGAGAGTTATTCAGGAAGGAAATTTCAACCTAGTACAATAAAAAATTTGGGTGTATCAAGAAGAAATGGTGTTAAATGTTCAACTTGACAAACTCCAGAGACTGAACTGTGAGAAGTTCGTAGTGATTTGCATTTAGATAGGAAAGCTTGGAAGAAAACAGTCATAATTTCATCTCAGTACAGAGAAGACAATGTGCTGATACTTGGTTTTCTTAAATATTATTCAATCTGAGACATAATTGGGGGTACATCTCCCTCAATTTGGGAGAAATTTTGCTGTGGAACTATTTGACTGATAGTAGATCTGTATTTTGGATGGAACTCCATGTTTTGATTTGGAGGAGTTTTGATGATTTGCAGTGTGCATGCCAAGCTCTGCTCCCCAGGGCCTTTGGGAGAAGCTGGCAGGTGCCTGCCATCTGGTCCATAGCCAGCTCAGCAGCCTCCTGCCTTCTTCCCGAAATATGCCAGCGAGGATCAGGCTGCAAGCAAAGGAAGAGAGCTGAAGTGTTGTGATCCTGCTCCTGGCCATGATCTTGGGCTGCTTTCTCCCTTTTCCCTTTCCCTTCCCCATCAATTACAAAGTGTAGCTGTGAGAGATGTAAGTCCAGCCACAAAAGAGGAAAGGTCATGGAAAGCTTTGGATTTACTGCGAGTGTGCACACACGCTGTGTGTGCCACACGATTATGTGCCTTGCTGTGACATGAAGGCTGTGTATCATCGGACTAGCCAGGGATAAGCACTCACCAAGGGAAATGGATATACCAGGGACCCTTATCTAGGTCTGGTAAGCTACCAAATGCAGCAGTGTAATTGGAGGATTTGCCTGCCCAGATGTTAAGAGCAGAAGGCTGCCTGTAACAAGAGATCTGAGGAGATTGGGGTTACCTAAATAGGGATGTTATTGGCAAACTTTTTAAAATGCTTCATGCCTTCAGAAATTAAACATAATGCACACACTGAGAAGCACAAGTCTCCTCTTTTTCTCCCAGTTGTCTGATTCTACTTGAAGACAATCCTGGGGAAAAGAGACAGAGAAATTATGTCCTGTGTTGTTATAATTCCTTTACCCTGCAAGACCAAGAACGTATAGTGAATACCTCCTGCTAAGTCAGTCATGGCATCTTCTCACATGTCCTATTATGAATATTATTGCATCCTAGAAGAATCTACATTTCTCACACAGACTTGTGTGCATGTCAGTGTACAAAGGGGAAAAAAATGTTTGCAAAAAGATATGTAGGCATTTTCAGATAGATTTATTTTACAAATAGGTATGGTCAGCTTTCCCCGGTGATCTTGAGTTTTGCTAATTTTGTCCACTTACTCACAGTGATTGTGAGATAGCCTCAAATCAAAGCTACAGCTTTGAACTGTCTTCAAACCAGTATTTCCAGGCTGTGTTAAAAATTCTGAGATTTTTGTATTTGTTTCAGTTCCAGATGGAAAATCCTGGTTTTGTTCTAAACATATATATATACTTTTGTCCCCCTGGCTCATTTAATTCTGTATCTGTGACAGATAATGTACACTGTTTTGCTTTACAAGTTTACAATTTTCATCTTTAGATAAAATGTGTCTTCCTGAAAATTTCAGTTAAATCACTTAATGTTTTGCCTTTATGGAATTAGTGTTTCCTCATTAAAAATCAAGCTGCCAAAGAACTGGCTAAATATTTCATGTGGAAAATATTCTTCTTCATGCTGTCGACAGAGCTATGTAAGACTTTCCTGTGTAAATATGTCTTTTGCTGGGCACCCCTGAGGGTAGGTACCCCAATTCCAGGCATTTTTCTGTTCTAGGGAGTCTGTAAATGCTTATTGAGCTCTAATTGCTGTGAATGGTTCTGCCAGCAGCTTGTTCCTGCTTCTGTTCCTGCACCTCTGAGCCTGCGTGTGTGCTTTGGCTTTTAGGGCCTTGTGTGACCCAAATAGGAAATGAGCTGGGATCATTGCAAAGCATTTAAAATAATTGGGTATCAACAGCTGGCTTTATGGAAAGCTAACAGTGTGAATCCAGAGAGTTTTTATGATTTCAATGGGTATTTTTCCTAGCGTATAAGGCAGATCCAAGTAATTTTGGCTGGGAAACAATTTCCCAACTTATTTCTGTAATGATACCTCAGAGTTTTTCATTATAGTGAAAATCTCTAGTAGGTCTGAAGGGAAAAATTACCTCCACTGTTTCCAGACACCCAATATGTTTTCTCTGTGCTTGAATTTATGAGTTTTGGCAAAGATAACTCATGATATGATCATGTTTCAGGGTAGTGGTTTCTTGCACTGAATCCCAAACAAATGTGTAACTGTTCAGAAGGCTCCAGTGTGTCTTTGGTGATGTACAAATGTGGGAGATTGCTCTCCAAAATCCAACCAATCTGTTTTTGTCTTCAGCGTATTATTTACTGCACAGTGTATTGAAAGAGTTTTTTTGAAGTACAATTTACTTCCTAACTTCTTTTGAAGTTTTTATGTTATAAATTGCAGTCCTTGTCAAAAAGAGCAATATTTGACTCTTGATGACAGTTCTGTTGTTTGTATTGCTTTGTAAGTAGATTCAAATATGCATGTTTTTTAAAGAGCTTTCCTGGAAGACAAGTGCTTGAACCAAATGACTTTGCAGAGTGTAAAGCAGAATTCCTTTCAGATTGAACCATTAGACTGGGGGAGAACAGGTATTACCATCCTGAGAAATTTGTTTCATTATTTTGTAATTTTTTTTTTCAACTAAAATGATTTTTTTTTTTACTTAGAAATGTTGAAAACATCTCCTTTTAAGCTGAATTTACTTTCCTCCCATCTTTGCTGCATTGCTTTCAGTCATCATTTGTATTCCTTGCATTCCCCTGCTGCCCAGCTACCCACGTGGAGCAGCAGGTTACACAGCTGTCATCCTCTGAAGTGCTGTCTCTGGAGGAGAAGCAACCCCAGACTCTGACTGGTACACGGGATGGAGGAGGTGGAGGCACTCAGCAGGTGAACTACAGTGCTCTCTGTGGCCTTAAGCACACCAGGCTTGAGAGTAAAAACAAAAGGCTTCTGACTCATACTAAGAAGGGCTATGTGGGTACATGTGTGTGCATTAGATTCATGTAAACTGTCCTCAGAAATCAAACATTTTGTGTTATCCTAAAGGAAATCTGTTTTATAAGAATTATATTGTTATTTTCCTTCAAAAATTCTGATTTTCTTGTGGAAACCGCGGTTTCCTCTGGAGTAGTCTATGAAAAGTTCCTGAACAGCTTTTGTAAAGCTAGAAAAGATACTGTTTTTAACTTTAGCCAGTCCACTTAGTAGAAATTTCAGTGGCATTGATTAGATAAATATCTCAGGCGGGAAGGTACATACTGCGTAAAAGTTAAGGTGACAGAATCTACCATTGCAAGTGTTTGAATCTTATCTCACTGTGTCTTTTATATGTCTTGAACTCTGGAACAAAATGGGCTTTTTTCTGATGTACATCTGTCTAAGACAAAAACTGAGCTAATCTCCTCTGTTTATTCTGTAGATATTTTCATTCAAACATTTTTTAGTTATCAACTAGCATCTCATGCCTGTTCCTCCTGCTGTTACTGAAGGTTGGATAGGAGTTTTTTCTCATGTTGTGTCTTTGTAAATTGGATCATCTTGTGATACTGAACGATGCTGGTTGTCACTGGCTGAGCAGCAGGTTCATCCTAACTCTCTTCCATGTGTGGTTCTGTTTGATAGGATTCTTATATACTTTCCAACCACCTTGTAATCTCAGTTTCATCTGCAGCTTCAAGCTTTCCTTTGAACACCACATCAACTACACTGTCAAGGCTTTTTTTTTTTTTTTTTTAATCTGTGTAGGAATTCAGCAAAAGCTCAGGTCTTGCTGTCTCAGCAGGACAGAGAGAGTTTGATTTATAACTGGATAACAGCACAAGTTGAATTATTGCAGTAGCTGGCTCACAGCCTCCCAGATTGGCTTCTACACGGTATTCTGAAGTTTGTGCAAAATTCACTGTATGTTCTAAAGGACATACAATTAAATGTGTCTGGAAATCAGCACGCCACACTGACACAAGGCACTGAATTATTTTTGGATACGGAATTGTTTAAACCTAAAAAGTTTTAAATATACTTCCCTCCCCACGTGCCTGTGTCCAGCTTTTTTATGGCATAGGAATGAATTTAATGAGTATAACGTACATCACTGAAGAGGTTTGTCTCACCTTTGCTCACTTACTGTCCTTGAGGGACTTGGTCACTGCTGGTGTCATGTTGTTGTTTCCTTCTGGTGTTTCCCTCTGATTCCTTTCAGAGTCAGTCCTAAGTGACCTGGGAATCTCCTTCAATGGAGGCTATGTATTTCAAAGGAATTAGGTTTTTTTGCATTCACCAGTTTTATGATTAGTGCTTAGCAATAAAATTAATCCTTTTGATTTATAATTGCTTAGTTCTGCTGATTGTGAATTGACTTATGACTGCAGATGTATTGCTTTGGGCATTCCACTTTGGCTACTTTATTTACAGAAGTGGGATGCTGGAAACTTTCAGACATCTTAAGTCACTAGTTCCTTTAAAAGACTCAACTAATGTGTCTTCACGTCTCCAGAAATTACATTTACAAATATGTGTTTGACAGAGAGTTGCTAGCTGCAGCAGTGCAGCCTTACCTACCATATCAAGGTAAAGATTTGCAATTATGCACAGATCAAACTATTCTTCATCTGCCAAAACTTTGCTAATGCAGATTTGACAATTAAAACTACTTTATTATCTACATAGAATAGTTTATATGGCACTGAAATTACAGCACCTATTCTTTTGAGTACAGAATTAACTTTCTGAAATGAGCAATTATATTATGTAATTCATTTTTACATCAAGATTAATTAAAAAATAAATCCTTTAGGTATTTCAGGACTGTGAGATAATTTTAAAAATTATTTTAATAGTGGAATTTAAACTTTAAAAAAGTCAGGCTTACAGTAAGTACATTTAATTTTTTTTCACACTGTTTTTAATAGCTAAAAGTTTCTTCTTCAGCAGAGATTCTTCTTTCTTCCATGTGAAAAATACATGCTCCATATTCCTACATTTGCATAAAGCAGAGGGCACAGGTGCTTTTTTCTTGAAAAATGCGCCATTCAGACTAATTATTGCATCCTATTGGGATGGGACAAGACTGGAAAGATGCCTGTTGTTTAGCCATGAGCACTGGGACTCCACTACCTGCAGAGGATGAATAAGTTCCAGAACTTCTGGAGTTGAAGGGCAGACTGACTTAAGGCATAATGTGTATCATGTTGGTCATTCTCACATGTAACACGAGGCCTTTCTAAGGAGGATGCTGTGACTGACTTCTCTGCCTGTTACTGTCACTATAGGTGTGGCTGATATTGAGTCAGGGACAGTGTCACTCACAGCTCCATACTGCTGTTTGGGACCAATTCTGGGCCATGCAAAAGAAAATCCAACACAGCCTACAGCTTTCTTACCCACCATGTCCCCAGTGGCACTCAAAGATGTGGGCTTCTCTCAAAAGACCAGTTTAACCCCTTTGAGCCTGACTTCAAGGTAGTCTTAAACAGTTGTAGTGCCCTGGACTGTGATAAAGCAACGCAGCCAGGAAGAAAAAGTTTTAAAAATTAAAATAACAAAATACAGATAGTTCTGTGGACAGAACTATGACAGATCACATTTATAGCCACATGGTTTTCACTACCAGAGATAACCTCTGTACCTGTGAACTTTACACCTTAATATGCATATATCGCCTTAAATCTTTGACTCTAAAGTTGTAATGCTTCTTTTCTAGATAATTAAGATATCCTTGCAATGCTTTTGCCTGTAGCCTTCTGCTGATAGTGTCAACTCTAGTTTTGACCCTTTTGCACTGGCTAATAAAAACTAGTTGTATAGTTCTGTGGCTCTGTGCAGATGTGCTCTCAGGTCAGGCCTCCCACGGAAAGCTCAGTCGATGTGGACTCTGTAGGAGGGATGGAGATGAGGGGCCCTGTAAGGTGCTGCTGGATCAATGTACTGATTTGAATATGCTTCTTGCACTTAGTGAGGAACGTTTGAAGCTCCTACCTGTGAACCTCAACTTATCTTGTAGAGATATATGAATTATTAACAACCATAAATGTTTCCAGTCCTTTTGTAAAACTAACCTCCTATATTTATTTTCGTGATCGTCTGCAATCTGGAGGTGTTAAGTGTAATCAGCTGAGGGTAATGGGGTTGTTTGGTGGGCTTTAAGTCAGGTGTGCTCATCAGGCTTTAGGTGTGCTCACAGATGCCCAAGAGAAGCAAAAAAACCAGTGTGATATAAAAGAGTTACTATGAATTAAAACTGTGTTGACCCAAATCCTCAAATCCAAACATTTCTTAATATGTTTAGCTTAGAGCCTATCTCAGATAAGAGAGGAAATAACTAAGTGAATATATTGTCCCCCTGTGGAATTCAGGAGGTTTCTGAGGTAAATACCGTGGACGAACTTTTAATAGTGTTCAATAATTTCCTAACCTTGGCTAATGGTGGTAACTGTAATTGGATCTCTTGCTGCAGGATATGACAGGGTCTCCTGGAAAGCTGGGAGTTTTTCCTTTCCTGGTACTTACCTTTTAAGAAGATCATGGTAGTGCAGGAGTCAGTAGGCAGTTGGTTTGATCTGTGCCTTGTCAAGTGTGTTCCTATGGAATTAAAAGAGAAAAAACAAATTCCAGAGGTAGAATTCAGTGTGTTAAATATATGAAATAAAACCAAGTTTATTACTACAACCAATTTAAATTTCTTTTCCTCAAATGAAGATTAAAATTTAGGGCGTATTTTGAGAAGTGTCTCAAAGCATAGAATTTTGGAGATAGAGGTTTCCAATTTCAAACTAGAGATGTACCTTATTTAAAAGTTGCAGAAAAAAAATAATCCAATTTTGTTGCAAATAAATAAGGGGAAATCTTATAACTCTTGTTTACCTTGTTTTGACTATGTGAGTTTGTAATTTCAGGACTGGAGACTGATAGGTATTTTTATCATTACCTATCATGCTCGTTAAAATACAAAGCACACTACTTGGGCTTTGAACTGGTTCTTATTTGCATTCATATACAAACATATGTAAAATGCTATGAAAATATCAGTCCCTGTAGGCAAGATAGGAAAAATATAAATATATGTTTAGACTCAAGCCTGGAGGCAGCATGCAAATGTTTGAGGGACGGTGTGCTGGTGAGTTCCTTCAGTCTGCCATCACAGTGGAGATAGGGGATGGAGATCCATGAGACAGCAAAGGCACAAGGGTTAGTGAGATGTTAGGAACCACATAAATGCCTGAGAATAGTCATGTAGGAATGAGGGCTTTTCACCCCCAGAAAAGGGTGGGATCAATAACCCAGCTGAAGTACATCTACACAAATGCACACAGAATGAGCAACAATCAGGAGAAGGTGGAAGCCATCGTTCAGCAATAAATAGTGTTGCCAGCAGGACCAGGGCAGTGATTATCCCCCTGTACTCTGCCCTAGTGAGGCCACACCTTGAATTCCATGTTCACTTTTGAGCTGCTCACGACAAGAAAGACATTGAGGTCTTGGATTGTTTCCAGGGAAGGGCAATAGAGCTGGTGAAGGGACTAGAGCACGAGACCCTGAAAAGATTATCAAGCATTGGAACAGATCGCTCAGGGAAGTGGTGGCATCAGCATCCCTGGAGGGATTTAAAGGACATATAGATGTGGCACCTGGGGACATGGTGGACTTGGCAGTGCTGGGTTAATGGTTGGACTTGGTGCTTTTAGAAGTCTTTTCCAACCTAAAGGATTCTATGATACAATATATGTGTTTGGAATAACTTTTTGTATGATCTTGGAGCATCAGAAGCAATTGTGAGATAACATGCAACCTGAGCCAGTTCTTGTTTATTTGAAAAGCAGGTGAAATGACACAGTAAGTTAAGACATGGAGAAGGAGAGAAAGGCCATAAAGTTAAATGCTAACCAACACACTTCCTGCCTTGTTAATCTGCATATTACAGAAGAATTTTTCTGTCAACCTCCTTTTCAAAATCAGCCTTTCAGCTTGAAGCTTCAAATTGAAGAAGAGACAAGGCCTGATTTGACCCCCATATGCTTCAGAGTAAATCAAGCATCATTTTAAGGAAGTCAGTGAACCAAGCTCTTATGTTATATAAATTGGCACTGATGATAATCAGGCTATTTCAGTTTATACTAAGATAGAATCAGCTGCAATTAAGAGCCTAACAGTCAAGTAAGTGTGACTAAAATCAGGTCAACAGACTAGAAACCTGAAATATTTCCTTTTGCTAGAGCTGCTTAAGGACAGCTTTGAGGCAGTTCCATGAAGGGCAAGGTGGTGATATTTCTACAGATCGATGCTGATCTGAGTGAAGGCAGGATCCTGGCCCTGTAGCTCTGTGAAATTGCTTTGTTCCATCAATGGAAATCTCATCAGCATGCTCTTGTCTCTGTTTTTCATGGATCTCCATCAGAGAAAGAAGTGTCAATAGCTTAAGCACTTAAGACTTTTTCAGTGTTTGGAACAGATTTCTTGGCTTGTATAGCAACTTCAGAAATCAAGTACTCAGTGCAAGTATTCTTCCAGTCATCCTAGGGATTCAGTTTGGGTTCAGATGTCTTATAACCTGTAGGTATTACAAGTCCTCTCCTGTATCGGTCAGCTGAGAGCATGAATATTTTCAACCCTTGGCTACACAGTCCTTGAAACAACTTATGGTGTCTTATCTAAACATCCCTTGCTCAGTCTCTGATGTATGAGTCAAGAGGATGAGTGTCACACAAGATATAAAATGGGTTACATTAAATTTCCCTTTCCTTCTGGGAAAACCCATAAAGAATGAAAATGACTAATTTCCCATTTTCAATTTCCTTAACAACTGTAATGATTAGAAAGATTTATTTAATTAAAACTGAAGAGATTCTCTACAGTTTATTGGAGGAGACCATTTCTTTTCTCATGGAGGGCATATGATTTTCAAAGATCAAAATTTTTACCACTCTTTAAAGGAAATGAGTTCCAACAGTTCCATGAGTTGCAGAAACTGGGCTTGGACATCCCTCAGTGTCTGTGCTACATGCTAGGTTGGCACGGGAGAAAATGAGTGTCAAGTTTAATGTTGCTGAGTGAAATGGTATTTGCGAAGTTGCTACATGATATTTGTCTGCATTGGAAGGACATGTACCATGTCAGGTGGTGCTGTTTAGCTTGCCCATAAACTTGACCTGAAAAAGCCCTGTTCCCATGCCACTTGCCAGTAAGGCCTTCTTGGACTCCTGGAAGGGAAAAGAGGGAACTCTGTAGCACTCTCACTTCCCGCAGACATCTACCCTGTATCTGTTTTACTTGCCCAGAGAGCCTGAATATTCTCAGGAGGGAGCTGGGAGCTAAACAGATGTGATGCTTTCATAAAACATCACGTGTTGTGCACTGTTGGGGGAAGGATGTTCCAAGGTCCTCAGAGGAATAATACTCTATTAAAGTTTGCAAAGTTCATTTAAATAAGGCTGAAAAGTAAAGAAATGATGTGACAATGCCATGGTTAACTTGGACAAGTTGTGTTGAATTGAACAAGTCAAGTAAGCGGTGTTGTTTCATTGCTCAGTTGGTGTTAAATATTCCCAGTGTGCACACAAGATGTGGCAGAGACATGTGGTAAGGAAGGCAATTAGTTGTGCAGAGGAGATAAGCAGCGAGCTGGTGCTCGTTTTGTATACACTGGGAATAGCAAGGTGCTGTAACGTGTGCTGCATTTCCACCTGCAGTGCTTCTCAGAATTCTTCACACTAATTTCTGTGTGTTTAGTCTGAAGATTTCCTTAAGAAACAGATTGATTACAGGCAGCCTGGATTCTAAACACTGCATTGGAGAGGGAGTTTGCACAGATTGAAACAACAAAGAACAAGGCAACGCTGAATCCATTGCGCACAAACATGCCTCAGTGAATAGCACTCCCTAAGCTTATTTAGCACTGTACGCTGCAAAATATGCTAAACAAAGAACAAATTGCTGCTCTGAAGAGCTTGCAGACATAAGAACCAGAATCCAGATGATACAGTGAATAATCTGTGCCAGATAAGCCTTCTAGCTGAAATGTTCAGAAGTCCTTAATTGGAAGGAGCAAGGGGATGTAAGTGGGAGATATGTGTATATCATTAGCAAGAGAACAAATGTCTCCAGCTTTAACTAATGTTGACTACAATAAATTAAAATGAAAATGAACAAACTGACATTTGATTTGAAGCCTGAGATGAGTGTTAATTTGAATTTTCTTGACACACCTGTCTTGTTTCGTAGTCTCAAAATTACTTAATTGGACTTTTTGTGCTTCAGTTTTTTTATTTTAAGAAATGTCAGGTTATTACAAGTTCCAGAACAAAATAATGGAAAAAAACCCCCAAAAAAACCCAAACCCTTTTCATGTTAGATGCTGTTAGAATTCCATGATTTCAAATGGAGTTTGATTCACCCTGCATAAACATCCCCAGCTCAGCCTCTCCTTTTTTTCTATCCAAGCCTTGCCTTCAGCTCTTCCTTCAAACATGTTCCTGCTGACAGGTACCCTGTGCTTCCTCTGAGGTGTGGATTTCTTGGGGGTGATTTGCTGCCATGGAAGTTCAGCTTTTCAAAACTGCAAAGTTTTGGGACAGAGGATGTGCTCTTATGTAACTTCTAAGTGCAGGTGATTTTCTAGGAAATGGACATACAATGTTCATTAACCGATGCTCAGCCTTGATGGAAGGATCCAGGACAGGGAAAGTATGTTTAAATATGAGCCAAAAGCCTGGACATTACAGTGGTCACTGCAGCATTGCATTAATGTGCTTTCTTGATATGTGTCAAGAGCTCATGGAGCAGTGCTGCTTAGGCACCCATTGAAATCAATTTTAAGGAATGTCAGAGAATCATAAGGTGAATTATACTCAGTTAAAGTACAAGGATAGAGCATTCAGGGTTTGCTTTTTCATATTCCAGTCAGGTAAGAAACTTCATTTTCTAGTGGGAAATAGAATTAACTTCTCTAAGACCTCTTGAAATCTCTTGTTCATTTAAAGTTTGTGTTGTCTCTTCCCTGATTTAGTGCTCCCTCAAGCTGAAGTTCCTCTCCCGCTGTGGGGAGGAGAATACAATATTTAGGGAGAGACCTTAGATCGAGTATTAACTCTTTATGTTTGGGGAATTTGCAGGTTGAAATACTGCTATACATAGTATCCAATGTTTCTCATCTCAGTCATTCTCCTCACTGGAGCTGGTCTTATCTTTTCATCATAGAATATATTGTAATGATGGGTGGTTGCGGGTATAATAAATCTCATGGCTGCTTTTTCTATAAGTAATCTGAGCAATTTGACTGTAAATAATGTCAAAAATGTGACCTTTGTTCCTAATCCTGCCATTTTGAAAAAGCATTTTGAGGGATGTTTTTAAATGTTTTCTATATCCTAAATTTATCCAAATTTACAGTTCACTGCTTGCTTCCGTAAGCTTTTAAAGCAATAACACTGACAGTTCAAGCAAGTAGAGTTATTCAGTTCTTTGCAGATCCTGGGATACAATGAAATTATGATGTCAGGAAGATTCAAGCCTTGCTTTAGTCAACTGAAAATATCAACAGAAAACAAATAAAATCCAGCTTTTTCTGGTGAACCCAAGCATCTCTTCTCATTCACCCAAGCATTCTTCTTGGGTGCGGGCATGTGAGTTGAGAACATTGTTTTATCAAACACCATTCCAGCTGTAGAATTCCATATTATGCAATTCAAAACACCTTTAATATTTTGCTTTCTTCAGGTTTTCTATGATGCCCACTGTAGAAAGTATTCCTGAGATAAACAAGCAATAAATCTGTCACTGAATGAATTCTGTTTGTTCAGAGATAATGATTGTCCTTGCTGCAAAAGCTGTACCTTCAGCTTTGCAGAAGATGCAACTGCAGAAAGAGAAATTGCACTCATTTTTCTCTAAACACTTGTATTTTAAACCTGAGTTTTTGAGAAGTGCATGTAACAAGTATAAAATTCAGAATATTTTTTCTGTAATGATAAAATAAATAAGTAAATGAGCATAGCTTAAAATTTGGATTTTTTAAATCTAATTTATTTAATGTATTCATTTTACATATCAATGCTTTACAGCTGAAATTATGGAATCCTTGATGGAAATTAGTCTTTGGATTCAGCATGCCTATAATTAAACCAGAATTGATGAGCTCAAGGAAAACTTTTGCCATGTTATCAATAGGAGCCAGGGGAGGACAAAATGATTAAAATTGTGTCTAAATCCATCCAGTACAGACAATGATGTTTACTTGCCAGTAATTCCACTACAGTTTGAGAAGACATATTGCAAATTGTGCCTGTTTTCTTTAAAGTATACAAAATATAAGTTAAGTGGGGGTTATTTGGAGGGTGAGCTTTGTTCTAAGGTGCACAAGTGGGATGAGACTGGAGTTTTTTAACTCTTGAACTGTTTTGCAAGTGGAGGAAGCCACAGAGGCAACAGGTTGGCATGAGACCCACTGACCAAAGCAGACAATTACATGGGCTCCTCACCTGGCAGGCTCAATAGGATTTTAGGTGTGTAACAGTTTAATTTGGTCAATGGACATGTGCTTACAACTTCACGTGTGAAAGCAATCAGGGAAAGAAAACAAAGCATCCAGCATCCCTGTGGGGCCTTTCAAACAGCAGACAAATGGCTAATAAAGCACTGACCCAAACCAATTGCTGCCAAATGGGCACACACAGAATGCATCCAGCACAGCCCAGCAGGGAGAGGGGGAAGCCACCTTTGTCAAGCTGCAGTGTTTCCACACACATAATGAAGGAAGTAACTGCAGTATTTTAAATATCACGAAGTTACAATTTTACGGATGAGTACAAGCCTATGAGTACGAGCCTATGGGTACAAGCCATTTGATATGGTGGAATGTATCACTTGGTAAAATAAGGAGACTTGGGGCATGACCAGTTATCATCAAGGCCTCTCTGAAAAGAAATTAAATTAGGTTTTCACACAAATCGCTGGAAACAGTAGGATTGGCAAAGGGACAACCACTATCATCATGGGCTACTGCAGGAGGATGGTGGTTGTGGGCCACCTTGGTCCAGGTAAAGGTTTTGGAGGATTTTGCTACCCTGGCAGAAGAGGAGAGGTCAGAGCTGTGGAAGGGCCTTTTCTTCTTGTGGATGTCCTTGCTGCAGCTCTGGGACACACAGGGTGTTTGGGGAATGGACTCCCCTGCCTCTCCTGTAGCCAGAAAATGACCCCCCCCAGCCTGGCCACAGTGAAGTGATTCAGATGAAAGCCCCAAGTGGGAATTAGGAAAGCTCTACAAGAGAAGTCTTGTATTTGGGGTAGCATCTGTTGCAGTGGGCTACTGTTAATTTGCTTAAAATGCAGAAAACTTGCAGATAGTGGTGAATCTTCTCATATGATAAATTGGCTTATGTTCTGGATTTTTTGGCATAGGCATTTCTGTCTATGTACTTGGTTGAAGGAAGGAGATAACAATGCAGTTTGTGCTGTGATTTTCTTGCTGTAAATTTGATACTATTAGTGTTTTCTTGTTTTTCATTTTGCTCATGCGTCATTGTTTTATCCCTACGAAATAAGGATAAATATATTCCCTATGAATAAGGATAAATATATTCCCTATGAATAAGGATAAAAGTAATCTTGGAAGCAAGGTTTATATATTGTTTTTATACTATGATGTTTTTTCTAGTATTTGAGATACAAAAGCCTTGCCAAACTTATTTTTGGACCGTTTTCCTCCATTTTCTTTCCCTTCCCTACTGATGTTTCTAGACCATACAGAACTGGAAAACAGCAGTAGGGAAAGGCAGTGTGGGCTGCATCCCTAGCAATGCAGCAATATCAGAATATTTTTCTCTTTCTGTAACTGTGAACAAAGCACCATTTGCTTTTTGTTCTTGACAAACAGGCCAAGTGTACTACCCTGGAAAACAGACAGTTGTTGGGTCTAGCCTCAGAACTCTTATGTTTTATAAACACTCCCCTTGGAGCTGCATTTTCTGTTAGACCTGAAAACGACATTAAATTCAAATGCAACTTTCAGGCAACTTTCCTGCATATTCTATCAGTCCCAAATTCCCAAACACTGCCAGGAATAAGAGTAATTCAGAATACAGAGCTGAATTGGTAGGGCAGCTGGTCTTTGTCTCTGCACAAGGGTAACCCAGATTTCACATTAGCAAACAAATACTTCAAGTCATATTAGAGATTTCTAACATCTCTAGTCAGACCTTGTAGCTCTATCAAAGCTGCTTATATGATTGTGGCCATCTGTGAATTGCTAATGGACTTTTTGAGCTCACAGCATATGTTTGTGCAAACATATATAAAATAGAGCATAGAAAAGTGTGTATTAGAAGGGTGATGGTGAAGAGGATTGGCTCATTTCCTTGGTGAAGGCTCCATGACTGCTGTATAGCTGAGGGCTTTAGGGCAATGGCTCTATGCTTGTAGATACAGCCTGGAAGAGTTGATGTATGAGCAGATAAATGAGGATTAAGGCTTATAAGCAAATACTGCCAATTTTTAAATTTGAACAGCACAGAGTTAACCTAGCTTTTGCTGTCTGGAATGGAGCAGCCAGCAGATAACCTTACTCTCCTTTTAACTTTACAACTACCTCGGTAGTCTCAAGAGTTGCTTCAGCAGGAAGAATCAAGCACCCTTATCAGTTCACTCCACTGGCTGAATTACTGAATAAAATTCTGTGGCCCTCATTATTCATGAGGTCAGGCTTGAAGATAATGATGGTCCTGCTGCCCATGAAATCTAGTACTTCTGCAGTTCTAGAGGGTTAAGGATCAGAAACTGGATTTTGGTGTCATGCCCTGGCATTACCTGTCTTTATTATTCAGGTCTATAATGCTATGAAGCCACACTATCCCTAGTGCTATTCCCAGAGGGAAAAGAGATTTGCAGGATTTTATTATTCTTTATAAGCCAACAAACAGGGAAAGCAAGATGTAGCATAACTTTTCAAAGATGATGGGCAAAATGGAAGTGAAAAAGAGAAACCAGTAATCAGTATCTGCTTCCAGTAATGTCCTTTTAGTGTGGCCAGTGCTGTGTCTCAGTTTCATCTTCAAGCTGGTAGTTTATACGTTCCTCAAAGTGCTTTGCAATTCTTTGAGAGTGCTCTGGAGGACAAATTATCATCATGGAATGTCACTTCTATTTTATGGGTAGAAGTTACTACCAATAGTTTGACGTATGGACAAACTTTCATCATCCCTAGTGGAAGGACTGTGTGAAGAGTAGCTGGAAGCAGCCTGTGAAAAGTAGCAAGAGAAGTTGTGTGAAGGGAAACAGGAAAGTCTAGGGAAGAACTTAGACAGAATTGTTTCACCATCTGATGCAGCAGCCAATTGCCTTGAGCTCCTCTTCTTTCACTGACATTTGGGATGGAGGGAAGAGCTGCTGTACTTTTAATAGAAATGATGCTACTTTAAAATTCCTTTGACCTTTAGGCCAGAAGGATATGCTGTACTCAAAATATTAATTTAAAACCAGGATTTTCTAAAAAAAAAAGTATGAATAGTGGGTCAATGAGAGGGCTATTTCGAAGAACAAAGACGCTTTTAATATTTATTTTGTGTTAAGCTGGTTTGTAGAAAATCTATCTGTTCCTGTTCTCTCTGGAGTAATGCATCAGATTGTGACTTGTCTTGTCTGCTTGCATTAATAGCATTGCTTTATCATAAATGTTATAACAAAGTATGATTCATCTGAGTTTTCTCATGCCTTCAATGCAGGACTGTCACAACGAAACCTTAAAGAATATGTACCTTTTGATTCACCATTTTATCAGCACTGTCCTGATCCTCCAGCCATTTTTAGAGCTATTTGTTTTATCTTTGCCATGTATTGCTTTGCTTTTGCTTTTAGAATCCCAATGGAATTTTCAAACTGATCTATCAAAGACCAAGGAGATCTGGTATGAATGAAAGAAAAATGGAAAAAGGAAGAAGAAAAGTGGGATGTTTGAAACATGTCAACTTGTTGTATTATGTCCTTCACATTAGGGCCAAAACTCAAAAAGGGAAGACAGGGGAAATCCACAGTTTCATTTTTAGCTATGAATTTTTCAAGGCAGAAAAGTGTTCCAAAGAACACCTGGGAAACCCTTTCTGAGGGTTGTCCCATCCAGTGCAGACCACATGATGAATCTAAGATCAATATCTTTATCACTTTGTTTTGTATCCAGTATAATAAGAAAATATAATTCTCTAGCTCTCTATTAAGATATAAAATACCAGATAAAAAACTAGGAATTTTCTTGCTGAAATATACCATGTTTTTATTTATAAAGGTCTCTGGCATTTCCCAGTTAAGCATAGGAAAATTCTGAAATGTGTTCTGAGACATTTCTTGCCAAGCTCCATTTGCAGTATTTACATCTACTGTGCGATATCTTAGGTTGTGCCATTGACAGATCACAGGAAAATTACCTTTTTCTAGGAGAAGTGGCATAAATGTCGTGAACATGTGCTGAAATGGGAAATTTCTTCAAAGAGGAGCTATAGGGCACGAGTGAGGTGAGCACAGAAACAAAAGCTAGGGGCTTATCTTCATACTGACTTTCTAGCTAGACTCTCCATATCCCAAAAATAGTTATACTTAACCCACAAGGATTTGTGAATCATATTCGAATGAAATTGCAATGTATGAATATTGTGCCGATTTTCTATTAGCTATTTTGAAGTTATACATTTTTTATCATATAAAGTATGCTAAAATTGTTCCCCATCTCCTTCTTGCCTGTTTCATTTAAACAATGTTGACAGCTACAGCTGGTAGAAGCATTCTGAATTAAAATTAAAGTCAGTGCAAAAATAAACCAAACTGTCTCTGTAAAATAATTAATTCATTTTGTTGATGAACTCCATTTGCCATACACTCCAAGTCTTGTTAAGTAAAGATAACAATATAATAGATTGTCACAATATTCAGACACCTGAGGCAGGCATTTCTTTATAAAATTCAGAGGGTAGACTCTCCTCTCATATTCTGTCTCCTTCACTTTCTGTATGTAGACACATACAATTATAAATTATAAATGACACATTTTTTGAGGGCAGAATTTGATTCTGAGTTAGGTACAATGTGTTTGTTGAACTAATGGCTATAATATTTCTTTTGAAATGCTATATTCTTTCTATTGTTTCTATTTTTTTTGCCCTCTAGGTAATCAAAACCATTTATAGTCAACTGATATTAAGTGAGACATGACTGTAGTGTTCGTACAAGTTAGGAAAACTGAAAGTTGGAGTTGAATTTTTTAGATTATCCTCTGTTCATCAGTCAGTGCATGTACTGTTGACAAAAGAAGAAATCACTCCTCAAAAGGAGAGGCATATATTTTGGTTGAAAGTCTTGTATACATGCAAGGTCTCCATGAAAGTGGCAAAGGACTTAATTTTATTGGCAGAAGTAGTAGTTTTGACACAAAAGCCTTTGAAGAGATACCATTACTCAAAAAGCTTGTGTGTTAGGCTGGTAATGCTTCAGTATTGAATATCTAAGGGTAAAATGAAAATCAAATAAAAGTGTGTTTGGAGCTACTCTACGGATCTGTTCCTGTGTGTGTTGGAAGTGTGATTCTCCACATGCTGAGGAAAATACATATCAGTGTCATTTCTGGTGCCCCTCATGCACTGTGTGTTACAGTATGTAGTAAAAGGTCTTCGAAATGACAGAATGGAAAATTCTCTTGTGTTTTACAATCTTTGTGGTCTTGTTGGGATGGTATCCCAAGACTGTGGGGATGCATCTGTGTGCATGCTGGGTTCCTCAAATCCCTATGGGTTTCCCAGTTTCACCTGCAAGAATGGAAGAGATATATGATGAGAGAGAGGGAAACCAAGGGAAATCTTGGTGTCTGAGACTGAGTAGCTTCAACTGTCATTCCTGTTCTAGATACAGTCCCTTGTCTCTGTCTGGGTGTGCCACCTTTTGCATTTGTGCTGGCTAGAACAGCGAGTCCAGAGCTTTTGGGACTTAGAAAAGCCATTTTGGCATTAAGTAATCCTGTTCTCTGAAGTGGGATTTGTCTCACAAGTGGAGGGGGTGCCAGGGACTCAGATATCCTGTTCCCTGTATGCTTTTCTCTACCAGTTATGTTGTTTGCTCCAGACACCTGAGGAACTTATCAATGTAGCTGTGTGAGAGATGGGAGCAAAGCACACATAAGAATAATGAAAAGTTCTTCTTACTATGGCCTTTGAAGGGAGTGCAGAGTCATGTGCTTGCCTTGATCTGCCCAATTATTTTAACAGACTTTTAAAAACTAATTTAAGATTACTTAGGTCACTTCCTATTTGTGCTGAAAATGTCTGCAATTGCATTTAATGCATTTATAGCATGTAAAACTGTTGAAAATAGCAAAAAACCTAATTGAGAGAGATGAATTTTGAGTCAAACTTAAACCAATCTAATTTAATTTTTTCTTCTTTATGATTGCCTACCTCCCTGAAGGTCCTTTTGCCTCCAGTAATTTGTAACTCCTGTAAAGACACAACATCCTTTGCTTGGGCACAGAAGGCACAGAGTTAGCAGAAAAATGTAGGCTGCCATCTGAGGCTGAACAACTGACAGCCGGATGCCAGGCCAATAGCCTGGGAGTTTAAATCTGGACTAGATACTTCAAGGCCAAGAGAAGCCTTGTTTGTGCACGTGTGTGTTATGTCCATGCTGTTGCAATGGCAGCTGCCTCTCTCTGTGCTAAGAAGTCGTGGGAGTGATTCACAGGCTCAAGGCAGGAGTCATGATGTTGGCTTGTCCTTTGATAAATTCAGTCCCCCAAAAGCCCCGCAGAAGTCCTTACATTACTTTCTAGTGGTGTTTATAAGAACTCTTCAGTTTCTTTTCTGTAATTAAGTATCCCATAGTAGGGTATTCGCTTGAGGAATAGGAAATGTATGGAGCAAAGATGCTGCATGTTTGGGTGAAGCTGTCCCTGGAACCTCAGTTCCTATGGCATTTAGGCTCTGTGATAATAAATACAGTGTCAGCACAGCACAGATCACATTGACTTCCAGCAGACACAGCTCACCTTCACAATTCAAATGATCCCAAGTAATTATTATCTTTTAGAATCAATTGGTTTTAAATGTTATTTTTTTTGCCCCATTCTATTGAAAAATTCAGTGTTTCAGCATGAAACCATGTCAGGGGATGTCACTCCTACTTTTGGGCGAGGTTCTTCACTGAATTTCCTTCCCATGCCCGTAAAGAAGGCATCTGTGCTGTGCTCTTTTCTGTATCTGGTGCAAGTTTTAGCATTTTTTTCTTTTCTTGTACTGAATGGAAAGAAGTAATACAGAATGCAGCAAAACTACCTCCTACTGCTTCACTAGTAAATTATTTCAGAAAAAGCTTGTTATTGCTCATGGAAGAGGAGTAATGATTTATTGGAAAGATGCTTTTAACTTGTAGTTAAAAAAAATCACATTAACTTGCAGTCAAGAAACACTTAGTTTTTTTATAATTAGTTCTCAACTCTGGATACAGATCGTGAGACCATTGCTCTATTATGACACCATCTTTGGAACATGTCAAGCAGTTAAGATTTGAACTCTATATTGTATAACTGTCTTTTTGGTGTTGATAACGGCTGTAAGAAGGTAAAATTTGTTTTCCAAACAAATTTTTATCTCTTAGATTTCATTTCAATCAAGCCTATTATTTCACAATTTTATCAAATGAATGCAGGCTATCTGCTAGTTGCTCTTTTTCCTGTGGGATTTGCTTCTTATAAAATGTAATTTGTATTCAAATAGTAGCTTCTGGAGTATCATTTTTACAAAGGAATAAACTAACTGTTGAATTAATGAACCTTGGACTGTGAGAACATACAGTTAGAGATACAATTCTGTAGAAACCTCCTACTTTAAAAGATAATTGTCACAAAGCTTCCCTGTAATAATGGGTGATATGCAGGTTACATGGTATTATCACAGCTCTAGAAATATGCAAAATCAAATGGTTAAAGAAAAATTATTAGGTGTTACTACTCCCAGGGTATTTTCTGTATTGACAGTTTTTTCAGGCCTGGTAATCCAAACCTGCACAGTTGATCTTGCCCCAAAAACTGAGGGATACTGGCTGTGTGCCTGCTTCACCAAAGAAAGATTGTTCTTTTCCTTTTCCTCCCACACCCCAGCACTGCACCAAGGCACAACTCTGGGGGGGGATGGGATCTGTCCCTTCTGGAAGAGGCGATGAAGAGGCCTTTCCTCTAGGTGACTGAAAAAAAGCAAATTTATTCAGGGGTAAGACCCTGATTTCCTTTCCTGTCTTAAGATCATGGGGAACACAAACTGTGTGTCTTCCCCTGCCTACAGTTCTCTAAAGCCCCACTGATTCCCTTTCCCAAAATGCCTAATGGAACTTTACTATTCAATAATATTTTAATACTTTTGTTATTAAAGATTTCTTCCTCTGGAGCAACACTGGTTTCTTGCAATTGCTGGTTAAGTCTTGCTCACTCAGCCTCCTAAACATGGATTTGGGGCACAGCCTAGAAACCAGGTTTGTGAGGGTATAGAAGAGTTTGTGCTCAAATTAGGTGATCTTGGGCGTAATTCCTTCCTGCTATGTGGAATGACAGGTTCTGTGCAGAATTACTTGAGACCTCTGTGCAGCCGGTGTTACATGTACATGGACAGTAATTGATGTTCTGACTTGAGGAGAGGCTGTCAAAAAAAATTATAAAGCTGTATAACTTTCAGAGGTGGGGAAGTCTGGAGCTGAGCTGAGCCAAGCTGAGCCACAGACTTCACTCTCCTGTGGCTTTCAGTGAACTCCCACCGAGGTTTTCATCACCTTCTCATGTTACTGCTGCCTGGGTGAGAGGAGAGGAAAAATATTGTTATAGAATAATGTGCTGTAAATCTTAAAAGAGAAATTTTGCTTTAGGGCAGGGTGTGAGATAATCAATGGGTTTAATATAGAGACTTCCAGATGATAACTGGAGTTTCTAGACTTGTGTCTGTAAACAAGCAACGAACTTGTGTGAGGAAACCTGTTGGTTTAGGAATTGTGTGTTTGAGGAGTAGAACACAGAAAAGCAGGGAAATCCTTTTTTTTTTTGCATTGTACGCAGGGTTCAGTGTTGGTAAATTTAACCCACATTAGTTAGTTAAAAGAAAGGCAACAGTAATTTTATTTATGGCCCAAAATGGATGAATATTCTAAATTAGGCAAGATTAGTGACATGAAGGAAAATGTTTCATTCAGTTGGTGTTACGAAAAACAAAAGCTTATTAGGAAGAAGTTGTTATAGGAAGCTAGGTTTAAAAAGAAAACAAAATTGGCTGAAGTGACTGCTGGTAAGAATGACTCAAGCAATGGCTGGGAATACACAGGCCCATGGCAGACACAATTTTAGAGTCAAGTTGCCACAAAATCAAACCAAAAATGTATATTATAAGGGGGAAAAAAATAATTGAAGATATGTGCAACATCCATTATACTAACCTGCCAATACAATAGTTTCAAGTGATGGGATTTGTTTCTGGTGAGCCATTTACTCAGCACAGGGACAGTAGCTGCAATATTTCTGTGGTTTATTACCTATAAACGCTCCTTTGCTGGCATTTTTGGGAACTGTTTTTCACTCTAGCTTAGCAGTTCTTATTTCAAATGAATTGAGTTGCTCTTTTAATCTACCCTTTTACTCCTCTTGTTTAAAACCATATTCAATAATTTCTTTGTAAATAGATTCAAAGCAGAAAAGCAGATGATTTCTGAGCAACTTGAAGTATTGATCTAGTAAATTCCTGGAACAATCACAGCTTGAGCCTGTGGTTCTGCCAGTGGCCATTGCTTGAGGGCAAGAAACACTGACATCAGTTGAGAAAGAGAGTTTGTTTGTTTTCTGCCTGGTATCTTTTAAGTCATGGCAGTTGATTTCAGAACTATTGCCCAGAAGCTGATAAGCTTGAAAGCCCTGTTTTACAAGTGACCTTTCCTGTGCAGGAAAGAAAAACTGAATATTTTAATGGGACTTGTCGTGGTACAAAATGGTTGTGGGCTTACTTGTTGTAAAGAACATCACAAGAATCTTTATCCAAATGAATAAATTATCAACTCTTGGCACAACATAATTATTGAGAAAAATAATTGGCCAGTAAAATTTTTATGGTTCTAAGGACTCTTCAAAATTTGTGAGCATTTCAAATGCCTTTAATTATCTCTGTGAACTCGTGAGACTTTAGCTGGTCTCATGTCTGCATAAATAGACCTCTAAATCTGACTGCTGCAAAACCAGGAAAACATAGTACTCTTCAGCCTTTCACCCTAATTTCAAATCAATGTCTCCTAAATGTTATTGTGTTATGGTTTAAAAAAATAATAAATAAGATTGATAATATAATTCTTGGACTCACTGCAGACTCTTCCTCCCTTTAGTCATTAGGAAAATATTTTCTCTAACTGATCATGTTGTAAAATGTGTTATTCCAAACCACAGATATTGACAATTATTATAAATCAAGCTGAACAGACATAATTAAAATTTAATTTTAAGTTTGTCAAGGCCCTTGGAAGCATATCCTAAGGGCCATCTATGTCTAGGTTGTGGCTTGTTTCCAGATGACTTTGGGCCAAAAGTTGACATTGTTGTTGAACCCTCTTTCAAAAACAATTCCCAGGCACTTCAAGAGGGTGAGTGCCTGCTAAGCCGAGTGAGAATTTAATAGCTTGTAGAATTTGCCATTAAATATGAATTGTGGGAAGAAATGGTTCTAAGAATTGAGATAATTTTAACCAATATTGCTCTCTAATTCTTCTGATTTCTTTTCCAGTGCTGACAAATTCAGTGCATTGCTACCATGCATTTTCTGACAGCCCAACTGAAAAGGATGAAGCATCAAGGAAATAATATGACTCTCTAGGGGTTTTTTACTGTGTTTGACATGTCTATCAACTAGGTGGTCGTGTGGAAAAAAGTGAGTCTGTATTTTGAGAGCATTCTTGAATTTGCCATACGGTTCCTCAGGTAGCTCTCTGAATCTCTCACTCCTCTGGTGCCAAATCTTGTCCCACTGCTCAGACTGAATAGAGAGGACTCTTTCATATACCCTTGTGTGAGTGTGTGCCTTAAAACCATACACTGTGTGTGAGGACTGTTGCATCTACCTAATAAAGGGATGCAGCTGTACCATGAACTCCTGCTAAGTCAGTCTAGCTTTTACACTTTATTTCTGAGCAATGTGATTTACAGAGCATCAAATGTTCTTGAAATGCGTGTGGGAATGTACATTTATAGTGAATATCGAAAATCTATGAGTTGAAAACAGTTTCTCTAGGCTTTCCTCCTACAAACTCTTCTATATTTCACTTTTTATTCCTTGTGCCTTTTCTCATTGGCATCAGCAGCCTATTTGCAGTATATAAAAAAGAATGTGCAAAAGCCTGCAAGTTCAAGGCTTTCCTGACACTAGCATAGTTGTACAGATAATATTCTGAACATGATATGCACTAGGTCAAAGAATACACAAAGTAATTTCTTGTAAGCTAAGATCTGAGCTGATACAGCCCCCAGATAGTATAGGCAGATGCCTATGTAGTTACTAAAATAATTTATTTGTAAAAATAAAAAAATCCAAACCCAAACTCTTGCCTGCTTTTAGCTGTGTATTTACTCCTATTGATTCATTCAAGTGCTGATATAAATTTTCAGTGTAAGTTTGCTTAGCTTAGATATAAGATATAAGTAAATTAGTATTATTATTCTTTCTTTCCATATGGGCACAGTCAGAAAGTTCTGTCGAAAGAAATTTTTCAAGCAGAGCAGGGAGACAACAATCGGAAAGTCTCAATGGCTCATAAGCAACAATATTTAACAAGTCATGTCTTAATTATTTTTTTAAAAACATTTCTTTGGGTTATCTTATAACTATTTATGACATAAAAAAGCAAGGGATTACTTATGAGTTAATAATTCCAATGCCTACTCTGTGATTTTCATGGGAAAAAGCCAACAACCTCAGAAACCAAAGTGAAATGCTCAAAATTCTTAGAACATCCCTTTATTTTTGGTTTTGAATTCTGAAAGCAACAAAGAGATCATTGGAGGTATTTATTGCTCAGTCATATTTCACAACTGTATTTTAATTTTTAAAAAATATGATTACTGTAGGACTGCTGATTAGATAAGTGTTCAGTATGTTCAGTATATTCAGATCAGAACTGTTCATGGATGAGGCATTATGGTTACTATAGATAGTTTAATGAAAATGTCAGCTCAATGTTCAGTAGCAGTCAAGAAAGAAAATTGAATTTAGGAATTATTAGAGAAGAAATTGAGACTAGAACTGTCTGAAAGTGTCCTATGAAGATATGAAGATATGCCTGCCATCTTCTTAACATTTTCCCTTTGCCAACTTCTGCTGACCACTTTCAGAGCCTTTGATCTCACCCAGGGTGTCTGTCCTTTACTTTTCTGCTCCTTGAAACTCAGACAGTGTTTTGTCACAAGTTACATTGCTGTAAGGTGTTTTTATCATATGGTATAAGATTTTCTTTGATTATTTCCTTCTTGATCTATTAAAAAAAAAAGGTATATCAAACAATGCTGAATGTAAGGAAGAAGGGGGATATCTCTTCTTGAAAACTTATTCCTAAATATCCTGTACCAGTTCTGGAGGAGAAAAACCACATTTGAACTAGAAGATAATTGTACTTTTGTGATCAGCCTGATTGTAGACAATGAAACTTTTAGTATGTAATGTCTGGCTGTTGCTTGGATGTCTGCAGCTGCACATTAGCTTGTAAAATGCTTTTCAGTTACTCTAATAGATAGTATTATATGCAGTTTAAATGAAGTTATGCATATTTTGTAGGCAGCAAGTATATTATTTAACTGGAAAGTCATCTTGTACTGATGAGTAGTCTTAATACTCTGCATTTGGATATTAGTGCAACATGAAAAACACTCCAAAACAACTGCTGAATTGGTTTCTTACACCCTGACTCTCCTCCTGCCCTCAGTCACAATCCATAGAGCAGAATGTTTGAGAATGTATTTGGTAGGACGGGGTCAAACAAATTACCCTTAGAAGATTAAAACTTTAATTATTTTGATTAAAGATGAAGATTAACTCTACCATGACTCCAATTGTGTTTATTAATTGTGGTAAAATATCATGTGGGAATTAGAATCGGTTGCTGCTTCCGGTTCTGGACCAAAAATAATGACTGAGTACACATTTGAAGATTGATTTAATTAATAAAATCTGCCACCAGTTAAGCATTAACCAGATAAGAAAGTATCTGTGAAATTGGTGTGGTACAAGATTACTTATCCTGCATTGATAACTGTGCTTGTAACCTGAGAACTCTGTCAGCAGAATTGGTAACTTGCGATTACATTGGCATGGCCATCGGAGTGGTTGAATGCCAGATGATTAGAATTGATGAACCTGGTTAATGGAAAGCCCTAAAGGTTACTCAGTCGTACTTATATCATTCAAGACAATCTCAATTAACTGATAAGAGTTATTGTTTAATTTTATTTTATTACTCAGTTAAAGGTAAAATTTCACTTCGTTTTCCGTTCAGTTAAGTGGTCTCTTTAGGTGGGATGAGTGAATTGGTGAATTTTGACAGTGCTTTTCACTCCCTCAGTCATCCACTATAGATAGTCTGATTATGCTCATGTTTATGCCCTGCATCATCCCATGGTCACCCCTGGACTTCTCTGGCTTGTTGCACTTGTAAATGAAGGAAGAATATGGCTTCATAACAAGAATGACAAACCCCATATTAGTTCATCAGCTAAAACGGTTGCCAAAGATGCGGGTGTTTGAGGCGTTTCATTGAGTTAACTGCTGTTACAGGAGCAACAGACATGAAGACAGTAATTTTAGCAATTAGGATGGTCTGTATGTGAAGTGATTCGTAATATGCTTGTTTGTATCTCATCAAAGCAGATACTGGGTGTTATTATGTATGAATGCTAAATACAGTGATTAATTACACGAATGTACAAGAAAACAAGATAACTTGCATTTTTATGATAAGAAAATGCTGCTTCCCTTTGTCACTATAATATATGGTTCTGTCTTCCCTCGCTTGCCTGTTTAGATGTATTGAGATAATACTAATTACTTTATAGTTAGTTATGTGTAGCAATGAATACAGCCCAACAAATACGTACATTTCAAAGCATCTCTTTTCACTCTGCTGGGAGCAGGAATTTGGAGCTATTAATCTAGATTCATAGTGGAAGAATAGAGAACCTAGTACTCTTCCTGTGGTGCCAGGACTCCTGGCATATACTCTAAGCCCTGAATACTGGAAAATTAGAGACAGAAAAAATATAATCCACCTACTGTCTTTCATTAAGCCGCTTAGAAGTGTTAAGCTTTAACTGCAGGGAATTGAATCTGAGATGGGGAGTGCAATAATACCAGATACTCGTGCCAGGCTGGCAGAAGGCCCCTCCAAGGACCATTTGGGAAACCTGGCCCCTTCAGGCTTTCCTGGACCTGCACTTTCACAGCGAAAATTGCCTGTGGTTTGGGCAATTCATGCTACCATTGCACAAGGTTGTGCAAGTTCTGCGGAACTGGAGGGGACACTTGCACGGCTAAATAATGTAGACAGGGAAAATAACCAACATCTCCATCTTAAAGAGATTATGGGCCTGGTTAAATTTTAACCCTTAGTATGTGGGCCACAGAGAGTGTTTTTTTATATCTCACTTCTCCACTGGTACGTCTCAGACTGATTGTTCAGTCACTGGCAGCCTCTGCCACGCAGTGGGAGAGGAGCAGCCTGGGCTGTGCCCACCATGGAGCTGCACAAAGCCTGCACCATACAGAAAGAGGCCTTTTGCAGCTGCAGTTTTACATACTCATTAACCATGTAATCTTTAATTTTATCCACCCTCTAGTTTCTTTAACAGGAATATGTACTGGAGCTGGTCTTCGGAAAGAATGCGGTTAATACTATTCTCATGCATAATTGTGTATATTCATGGGAAGCACTTTGGTTTATATTCTTGTGGCCAGATATGACTTGGATCATTTTTTATCAGCACATTGTCTGTGGAGGCCAATGTTCCTTAGGAAAGTGGACACTTCAGAATTTCATTGTCTATTTGAAGGCGACTGTCTCCAGATCACATGCACATCAGTTTGAAATATGTCTGAATCAATGCAGATCTTAATAAGCATTAAAGCCTCAATTTTGGTTTTATAACTATGAAACTGAGGGGAACAATAAAGCAGCGCCACAAGCAGCAAATAGGCTATTTTGGAATGCATGTGATGTGAGCATGTTCTGCAGACTATGTCATGCCTCTACCAAAGACAAAATATTTTTTTCAAAATATTTGTTTTTAAAGAAGGAAAAGTACGCAAATGAAGTCTATCAACAAGGCAAATAGCTACCAAAAACATGCTATGCATTTCTATAAGATATAGATACAAATTTACCGTAATATTCTTGCACTTGCAATAAGAAATAGAGTGGCCCGAAATATGACAGAAAATAGAACAATATGATTAGGGGAGTTAAACCCTGATTTTTAGATGCACTAAAAAATGTAGTGTATGCTCATTTATGTGCAAATGTAATGGAAAAAGGCTGTAGGTAAAGTGGCAAGAGCCTAAACAAAATAAACACTTAATTTTCTTTTATTGTACTTTGTGACTATTAATAATATTACGGTACTAAGGCAGAAACATTAAACTAAGCAGGGGAGCAATAAATGTTCCTAGACTGTGCAATGCTGTTGATATTAGTGTCTAATAGCTCCAGAGTTCACATAAAATGCAGATTGGAGTACAAAGGAGATGTTTAGTGGAGTCAGCAGTGGCAGTGAACTGTTTACAGGTGAAACTAATAACCAGAGGGCAGACACAGCAGGGACATTTTCTGCAAAAGATATCTTACAGGAACTTTTTGAAGC
Source organism: Chiroxiphia lanceolata (assembly GCF_009829145.1). Taxonomy (NCBI): domain Eukaryota; kingdom Metazoa; phylum Chordata; class Aves; order Passeriformes; family Pipridae; genus Chiroxiphia; species Chiroxiphia lanceolata. The sequence goes on along the minus strand of NC_045643.1, from coordinate 32,678,404 downwards.
ACTTAATCAGATTGTCCTCAGGGAAGAGATTTGATAATTCCAATTTATTTCTCTTCAAAACTAGCTTCTGAAATCATTAATTATAATGTGCCATGTTTCCACTTATAAATATCATGAAAAATGCAAGGACTATAGGGTATCCTGATATGAAAAAAAGTCCACATTGATATAAGAACATCATGCTGAAGTTATGAGACATGACTTGATACCACACTGTTGGGTACATGAAAGAGAAACTGGATTCGTGGTTAATGAACCGTAATTAAGTTCACTCACTGTGACATACAGAAGAATGTAATACTCGACAGTAGTCACACTGTGTTTTGTTTTGCCTTGCAAATCTGGACACAAACTGTTTCCCACATCTTTATCTCAGAGACCATAAAGAAAATACTGGCCGCAGAAGAAATAAATAGCCATATATTTAACTGAAGAAAGGAAATCCCCTCCTCTCCTGCGCTCTCTATGCTGAATGACAGGGGGCAATGAAAGTGCAAAACTGACATAGAGAGTTAGAGAGTACTCATTTCAACAGTGATGTATTTTACCAGTGTCAGTAGGAGAACTGAAAGGAAAATGGGTGTAAAATTATATTAATGTGTAATGTGATCATTAGAAGTTTTTTTATTCTAAACAGTATATAAATAGTTATTATTATTATTAATTTTTGTACAATATATTCTGTATTTATTGCCCAAATTGAGAGAGAAAGTATAATTCTTTTGCCTGATTTGGAGCAGCTTATACATTTCTCTAGCTTTTCCTCACTTGATTTGATTTATGATTGGAATAGTGTGATAGGTTGCCTGAGTCATTAACATATCTTGTCCGTGTACAAAGTTGCACAGTAGATAAGTATTGATTATGGCATCTCTGTAGATGTATGGTTTTTCAAGACGAAGAATACAGTTTAGGGACTGGATGACCAGCAATAACAAAAACCACAGTGAAGTAAACAAAATAAATTGTACAGATTATTTACAGTCCTATCCAGTTCTGCAATGAGCTGCCCTGGTGAGTTTCTCAATGCATGAAGGAAGCAGAAGCTCAAGCAGGGGATTTTTTCAGTGAACAAAGAGCTGGGATACAGTTAACCTCTTAGTAGTAATTTCATATAGCAGAAATGGAAACAAGAATCTAGATGGTGGGGGGGGAAGGATTCCCATCACTTTCAAGATCCGGATCATTATCCTTTGGAGATGAAGGTACATCCTGGTGATAAGTATTTAGTGCTTCCTCAGTGGCAGAAAACTCTCCTCCCTGCCTGTCAGAAGTCACTGGCTGTCTCTGCTTTGTCTCGTGTTACAAGTGCAGTCCATTAAGTTTTTACAGCAGGACGGTACAGTAGCATCTCAGAGGTTCGTTACATGTTCTGGCAAAGTTCAGTTGCCTGGAAACTGCTTGTGAATTTGGGTCAAATTTTCCTTCTCGTTTCAGAGAAAAAAAAAGCAAATCAGCAAAAGAGCTCTATTATCGAGGGAAAAGGAGATGATTTTGTCCTGCTTTTATGAGGCTCAGTTCTCTCCTCTGCCCGGAGAGCATTGTGGCCTCCAAGCGATAGGTCATTATGTTGCAAGGGGCATTCACAGTCCCTTCTGTTGACTCTCTTCTACTTTGTATAAATAATTGAGTGTCCATTGGTACAGGAGTAGGAATCTAAATCTTCCACTACAGAACAAGAAAATCTTTCTGGCTAATTAAGTATTCTGTGCCAAGTGGGGAAGCTTGAACACAAGGGGAGGGAGACACCCATTCAACAATCACTTAGCTCAGGCTCATTCAAATTAGCAGATCCAGTGGTACCTCTTCAATTCACCATTTTTGTCCAAACTACAACTTTGTTCCCAAGCATGGGATGTCTCCAGCATTCTGGGTGTTATGCTTTCTATAATTTCATCTTAGGGTGTTGAAATGAATGTCTGGCCCTACTGCCTGGAGAAATGAGATGCTGACAGGGATAGGCAGCTGCGATACACTGTCACATCAGTACAAGAAGAACCTGAGTAAAATGTAATATTCAGTGAGTATTCAATTGAAAAAGCAAGTTAGGCTTGGCCAGTGCTGTACCGAAAGACACCTCTTCAGATCCCAGAGCATATTACACCTGAATAAACTGAATGCTGTTTGGCCTGGTCAAACTCAGGATTTCCAACACTGTCAGTCTTAAAGGAGCCTGTGAGCATTTAAAATAGCAGCATATTTGTCACCACATACAAGCCATCTCTTTGTCTAGGTAATTCATTCAGATTATTGAAATGATACTTCATGAGCAATGGCTTGACTCTGCATTTATTTATGTTCTTAAGCCACAATCTGTCTGGTATGCTGCATTTTATACCTTTATTTTTTAAATATCTTCTTATCCTGGTTACATGATAGCACTTGAACTGCAAATTGTATTCATAAAAACAGGAAGCATTCCAAGAACATTGGCATTTAATACGTTACGTTACAGGTTTTGATTTTAAGCCAAACTGTTCTTTTTTTGGCAACCTAATGCATTTGAAATATTGATGCATTAGAACTAACTGTGTGGTTCCAGCCTGAGAGACTTATTCTGCTGGATCACCTTCCTAAATGTGGTCCTTTTTTTTTTTCTCATTAATGATGCAGGACTTGCACGCACAGGTCAAGAGGTGACTTGACCCTCTTTTGCCCTCAGTAGTGCACACTGAATTTGTGTAGAATCAAACAGGAACTCCATACTGGAACGTAGATATTAATATAATATTTCAACAAACGACACAAATACTGATAATTTTAATGCATCAGGTTGTGAAAAATAAGGCAATGGTGCTTCTAGAGCTCATTGTGTCCTTGATACTCACGAGAAGGATTCATATCTATTTCATCACCATTTTCCACCATCAGTTTGATTCTTTCAACTACCAGCACAATGAATCTAATTTCAGAGCTGACAAATACACGTGTTTGCATCAGAGACAAATGCTGCAGTTACGAATTTTCTGGCAATTGTTTTGTTAGTGTTTGAAAGAGAACAGAGTGGAGATCTTTCCTACAGGGCTGTTGACTCAAAGAGTTAAAAATAATAAATACATTTTTTTCAATAAATTAGGCAAATGGGACCTCGGATTAAGTAATTGGATATGCAATTACCCTTATAGTGATTCTGGTTATGAAACTGCACTTCTTAGTTGAAAATTCTGTCCTAAGCAGCTTCTTAGGCATTCATTTCAAAAGTGCTTTCAATGACGGATTTGAACATCTTTGACCAACAGAAAGAAAAAATTTGGTTATCTCTTTCATATAATACATAAAGCCAACACTGTAGACAATTTGGAGCTGCAGTATATGAACTTGATTCTTCTTTTGCTTATGTGTTCATCTTGAGTTCTATATATTCATCTCTGAGCCCACCTGCACCATGCAGCACTTAGAATCTACTAGCACACAGCTGTGTTTGAAAGTTAGCACAAATGTGCTTTATTATTTATTATCAGATACAGTTTCTCTTGGATATATCTCAGAACTGAAAATAGGTAGGAATGAAGACCAAAGCTGTGAGATATGACTGTGGTGTTTAAGTGAAATTCATCCCATGGTGAAGATGAGAGGTACAATGTCCGTGAACCACTTACACCCTGCTGATATTCAGGTCTGAGGACAGAAGGGAGAATTTAAACACTTTCCTGCTGGCTTTTGTTAACATTCAATTTCTCACAGCTGTGGACTCTACACTGAACATGTTCATCATTTGGTTCACAGTTTCTCTTTCTAGAGAGGTTTCTCATAATACCATGCTGCAAAGAACAGAACTGAGGGGTTAAGTATCAAAGCAGGGAAGTAGAGGAGGAGGAGGAAAGAAGTCATATTGGAAATTACAAGACTCCGGAAGAATGAGATGTAGCAGGTTATTTATAGTTATGCAAAAGTGGAAGTCAAATACAGCCAGGAATCTGCTGTAGTTGGCAAGGGAAACAGGACCTGACCCTGCATGAGCAGAGCACAGGATCCCATCACTGACTGAATTAATCCACATTGCTAGAATGTGAGCTGGCCACTACGTCTTTTTTAATTTTGCTCTTGGCTCTTCTGATGTCTTATGAGTCACAAATCTTTTATTAGCCTTGTTTCACAGAACCGAGAGCAAGGGAGCGACAGTGTTTACCTATCTCATATGGAAAATGTGAGGCTTAATTAATGTTTGCAAAGACCTGATGGATCATCCACCAGAAACGTTACATATGTGCTGTGTTATTCTTATCCATTTCAAAAAGTTCTCCCTCAACCTTTGCTCACCTTCTAATGACCTTTTAAAACTGAGCAAATATTATTGCAAATGGCTCAGGGCTTTATTTAATATGGATTACATACTTTTCAGGGCCAGTGATGTGAGGACATATGTCACTTAGGGGCCCAATAAACTTGTATTCTGGTGCTTTCATAACAAGTACCATAAGTTGTCCAGACCTGCATGAATTGCATGATGACACTTTGAAATGAGGATAAAAACTTTAGGAAGCACAAGCCTGTTAATCTGGGCTCACAGTGTACAAGGTGGACTTTGAATGCTGTGGATGAGAAAAAGTATGTTTTCAATTCCTGATGCATCAAGACTGAGTGTTTTTCCCAAAGCATGGTAGAAAACAGGAAATTCTCATTGATGGGAAGAAATACGTCTAATTGACATTACTGATATCCTGTGGAATGACTTGAATTATTTACAATGGCAAAATCATTGTTTATACTGTACTCACAAAATGGAGGCAAGGAAGGAAATGTGAAGAACAGTGCTCCTTATTAGGCACAATAACCATCTATTTTTAGGGATATTCTTAAAAGAAACACAAGGTCTTTATATCCAAGATATGTTTATATATCCACATGTATGGCTCAATGCACTAGTTAGCAAAGCTCAGGAAGTGGATCCAGCAGAGACAGGGATAGAGGGAAGTGACAGATGAATGTCTGAAAAACCTAAAAGTAGGGTGAGTTGCTCTCTGTACACTTGTTGGTACCATACAGAAAGGAGAATTGTGCTTTTCTGTGGCACCTTGGTTTAGGATCAACATTCTGGGTATTTGTGGCAACCAATGTTGTACCACAAGATTTTCTAAAAATCACAATATATAATTTTCTAATCTCCAAATATCCCCCTTCCCCAGTGTGAAGTGTGTCAATTTTTGATGTCACTGTGCTGGCTAAAGATTAATTAATGAGTGGGCTGGAAGCTGGTGTTTGCCCACAGACCAGTGACCAGAACCTAATTACATTCAGTCTGCGCAAAGCGGGGCCAGTGCCAAGGCTGCATCATGTCAGTGCATCTGAAAATTGTATCTCTCATGTATGCTGGAGTGTGAAATCCTTTTGTTACTAAGAAAAGCTGCCTAAACAAGCAGAGGGCAGGGCTGGTTAAACCCAGTGGAGAAACCTTTAGACAATGAAATTAAGCTCTTCCCAAGTGTTGTTTTTTGTTCTGGCCTTACCAAGTTATTCCCCTTGGCTGAGCAGCTAAAACCACTGGATTTGTGATCTGCCTGTGTAAACACTTGTGTTGCAGAAGTCAGCCCTGCTCTTTCTTTGTCCCCTAAGTGAATGAGCCCTGTGGGCCTTCTCCAGCCAAACTCCCTGTGGAATTATTGAACCATATTCTTTCCTGCTGGTTCATGAATCTATGAACAGCATCTCTGTGCACCTGCATATGAGGCACCTCATGTTCCCAGCTGGATTTGGGTAAGTGAGCCCTGTAAAGTTGCTCCTTCCCCTGGGGTAGCTGGGATTGGAGCTGCAGGCAGGAGGAGCTGCAGGAAGGCAGGGGGTCAGGCGCAAGCTGCAGCTTTTTTCTCTTTATTTTAAGGGTGTGCCTGTCTGATCCCTTTTTCTAAGTAGAATTCAGCCTTTTCTTGTGTTGTGGGTCTTCTCCAGGCATGTGTTACCTTTGCGTGTTTTTCTTAGAAGTTAGCACGTCTCCTAAGACAAATGCAAACAAGTGGCTTAAAAGGGCACAGGTGTTATATAAAATAAAGACCTTTAGCTAAATCCATGGTAAATGAACACTGCTGCTTTTTTATCATTTAATAGGAAACACATGAAATGGTGTCGCATGTTTACAAACTGGGGATCCCCACACACTCATGAGGCCAAAAGAGAGTGCTGCTGTGGTAATGGGATTGCCCATGTACTTGTTTTTCCAAACTCTGAAAGTAATGAGCACTATCACACATTCATAGATTATTTAAGCAGATTCCCTCCTGATTTACAAACCTCTCAGAAAGTTCTAATAATTAATAAGCTTCCAAAAAGAAATTGGGGGAAGTATCTGCACTGTGTATGGCACTTTTCATTATCGTAGTATTTCTTGGGATATAAATGATGGCTTGCTTTCGGTGAAGAGCCATCCATCAGAGATAAATTTCTCCCATCTCTATGAGAAGGAGCAGAGTCTGCTAAGTAGAACCTCATTTCCTCAGAATGGCAATATGGGTGTTTATGAGCTAATCAAAGGCAATGCATCTACTGCCCTTTATTGAAATCCTTGATAGCCTTGCAAAACAGATAAATTTTTCTTCTTCTCTTCATGACATGCATTTTGTCCCTTCCACTTGATGTAGGCAATTTCCCTCAGCACAGATGGCACTCACGAGTAAGTCTCCATTGGCAATGTCCATTATGCTGTGTCAAGAAGCTGGGCAGTGAAATGGGGACAGACGCTGCCTGTTGTCACTGCTAGATGAACAGAAAGGATCCTCTCGTAAGCAGATGTGGCAAATTGAAAATGGGATTAGAAAAATGCATTTATATTTTCTGTTGGAAGAAATTCCCAGTGTATTTGGCTGCTCTGAAAGCTGGGGGTAATGTGGCTTTTGTCCCCTTTGGTGGGATAACCCTTTAGTAAAGGGAGGCTGGAATCTGGTGCACAAGAGCACTTAAGGCCAGAGTTCAGTAGTCAAGGAAAACAACAAAAATAAAAGGTCACAGATAAAAAGAGGTGATTTTCTTTTCTGAGCTCTGAGTGATCTCGTGATCCTGGTCTATACTCATTAGGATAGAGTGTCGTGTAAATTCTCAGTAAGGAACTTGGATCTGAGGAGGTTTTGATGGCCTTTGAATGAGACAGTGGCACTATAGCTAACAATAACATACCTGTCTTCTTTCTATGATCTTCCAGAAACCCTTTAAGGAAGCAAATAATTAACTAAGACCTTTTACCTTGATTACAGCAGTTACCAAAACATGGTGAGAGCAGAGAAGAGCACATTGAGATCTACATCAGCATATATAGCAACATATAACTGACAGGGCCTGTAAGGGACCAGAGTTCAATTCAGAAAAGCAATGTATAGAAATTCAGAGCCAACAAGGTCAGTATTAGAGAAAAACAGGCAATTGCTGAGGGAAAGTATTTATTCTTTTTCCAAAATTTGCAGCACAGTCGTTATTCTGAGAATGGAGGATGAGGCTCAAGAGAGAATATGTGACAAAGAAAAGTCAGATTTCTAGTGATTGTAGAGATGAAAATGTATTGAAGATATTAAATTCCTAAGCAAAGATATGTGCTTTACTGTGCTTGTGGTCCTGGAGTAAGATTGATCTTGCACATCTAATGCAGAAGATGATATTTGATATCTTCTCCTTGGTTACAGAGAAATTCTTTTACCATTTTAATGTTTAAAAGATACAATTCTTGCAAATATTGTCATATTTTTGGAAAATATTGATAAATATTTAAATGTTTGTGATTTGCTTTTTTTTCCTAAGTTTCTATAGAACATACTAAGTTGGCCAAATAAAACTTTGCTCTCACAGAGTGGAAGAAAATTTTCATTTCAGGTGTTGCAGTAAAGATTGATTTCCACTTCCTGACTCAGATAAATCATTTGTCTTTTAAGAGGAAAAACAATTCTTAAATATTTAGTCCAGCTTTGGGTAGGACTACAGGAGCAGGAATTCTTTTTTTTTCTTGCATTTGTGGGGAATACTTACTAGATTGTAGGTGCTGCAGCAAACATATGTAAAAACCAAATCTTAAAGTAGCTGGAAAATCCTTAGACTGTATTCGGGAGCAATCTCAAATAGAAATCTCAATTTTGATCACATAAAGGTTGAACTGGAGGCTTTCAGGCTCTTCAAACTCAGCTGGGTTGGGAAATGCCTCATGAAACTTCTTGTTTAGTCCATGAGACCAAACACTGAGTCAATATTTAGACTGGGGGCTGGGTCTTCAGCTGGCACAATATCACTTCTCCTACTGATGTGGAGCTGGAGCTGGACCGACTTTGCAGCCACTAGCTCTCATGTTTTTTTCACTTGCCTTGTGGTGTTGGGTTCAAGGTTTTCCTTTCATTCCTTGAAACCTAGACGTGGGGAACTACATGTAGTCTGCATTTGCATGAAGTGTGACTAAGTGTCTTGCCTATCTGATGTTAGAAAGAGCCTTGAAAACAATGGCCTGGAAGCCCTTAAACTATAAGGCTAAGAAAACAGATCCCAGATTTATTATCTCAAATAATATGGTTTATACAGTGATGTCAAGATTTTTTCAAACATAGGGCTAAAGATGCTCAAATTTATCCCAGTGGAGAATCTGATCCTAAATATTAGTCAGGGGACAAAAATGAACTGTTTATGCAATAGACATAACCTCTCTCTTTCTCACTGTCTCTGTGTCTCTGAGCTGACTATTCCTATGGAAATCACCAGTCTCTTCTACAAGTTCATCTTATATTCTGTCTTAGATATCTACTTACAGTTGAGATCCGCAGGATGCTGGCTCATTCCCGTTTACTTTGGAGACAGCAAATTTTGGCCATAGGACAACTTTAAGTGCCAGCTGGCATCAGCCTTGACACAGCTGTAGTAATGGGAGAATTTACTTACAAACAAATCTCACTATTTGAACTCTGTGTTACCATCCTGACAAATTGTGAATGTGCTGAAACATTTTTGCTAAACTCAGAGGATGCTGCCGAAGCTCAGATTTGTATGACTCAGAGTCCAGGAGGCAGCCAGTTAACTGAATCCCTGCTTTTCACTGCCCTTGAAATGCTTTATTCAATTCCCATTTCCTCACACGACACCCTTCCACCTTGTTCATAGACCTATAGGAAAAGTAGGTATTTGATTCATGCAGTTCTGTGGACTCTCTAGTGGAGACCTGCAAGAACCAACAGTTTGCTTCTGACCTGAGGTGCTGTCTGCTCTTAGATATTTGTTAGTTACTGGTAAGACTCACTAGGGAAGATGATGCATTATCCAGCTTTGCCTTACATGGCTGTGTTCTGCTGTTTGACTTGGGTGTTGCAAATAACCTGCTGTTTAAAAACATGCAGAGGAAACAGCAGTATTCCTGCTTAGTTTCTGAGGCTGAAACATGGAAAGCAAAGGATACAGATCCATACGTGAGTGATCAGCAAGAAAGCAAATATTTCTTTTATTAAAGTCAGTCAGTTAATATTAAGCTTCCTAAGGGCATTCAAAAATAAATATATACTTTACCAATACTGTTATCATACATGTCTTTTCATTGCCATGGACTTATCTCTCTTCTGTTGGATTTTCTTCTAGAAATAAGAGATTAAGAGAACACAGCCTCATTTAAAACCAATTCCCTGAGCTCAACTCACCCCTTCTGCTTTTACTCATTGGAAAAACCCTTTGTAATCTGGTAAAGCAACAAGAGAGATTGAGCAAGGAACTTATTTTGTGTAAAACAATATATTCCATCCTCAAAGCTTCTCTAACTTTCAGTCTTTGACCACTTTCAAATCAGCCCTTTTCTCTGACTTTACAGAGCAATATTAAAATACTCATTTCTTCACATGGTGGAAGCTGTCCTGCTGCAAATATTCTCTAGACATTTGCAGATTAGAGTCTTCCCCAAAGGGAAGAGAGTGATAGAAGCTGAAGTACCTGATAGAACAGGGTTTGAATTTAGCAGAATTGAATGGAATCATCAGTTTTCTACTCTGTATCTGCATGGTCAGAATGAGAAAAAGTGATAATTAACAGTACCATGCCAAATATTATAAAATTGATTTACAAAAAAGGAGAATGGAAGCATATATTTGAGAGTTGTCATGTTTGCCTCATTGCTCAGACCTTTTGGTTTGTGCATGGATGGTTTCATGCTTGCTGAGAGTCCCAGATACGTCTCCTCGGGAAAGCAAAGAGAGAGCAGCCCGTGTGTCCTGCCCAGCCCTGAGAGCAAGGGCTCTGAGAGAGCAGGCAGCTGTCACTAACTCCAAGCTAGGAAAAATGCTGCATCTGTACCATGTGCTTGTTGTAGTTTTAGAAAATAGTTTGGTTTCAAAGTCTTCGAAGAGTTCTTACTGGCCTTGATCTATGCTGCTTTAGAAACAATAGTCTGCCAGCTAGAGCTGTATTTATTTTTATATACAGCATATGCTAACTGAGAGACCTGTCAAAAATCTGTCTAATGGAGGTCTAGTGGTTCCTCAAGTCCCGGGAAGCCCATTTTTAAACCCTGTTTTACAGCTTCTTGATTCTCTCTCTCCCAAGGGCAGCCTAGTGGTGAATGTGAAGTGTATCATAATGGATGTTTTCCCTCAAATCCTTCAGCTTTAAATCCTTTATTTTTTAATTCTAGTGTGAGTTCATCTGCACTTCCCCTTTTGTGCTATTATGTGCTGTCTGTGGAGACCTAGATTTGATCTAGTAAGAAAGTGCTGTGTGTCACAACAGATACTTTACACATCCTTTAGGCTCCTGCTTGGCAATAAACAAATAAATAAAGTCAGCATCGGTAAAACTTCCCAGACAGAGACCAGAATTATTTTGTTTTCCTTTTAACTTTACAAAGAAGCTAAGGAAGATAATGCAATAGCAGTATGTTCATAAATATGAACCTCTGTAAACATACTTATCTCAGTGTTTATGTGAATGTACTAAACTTGGTAATTTCAGCATAGAGGCTCTTTGCTCTTCAGACTTTCTCAGACATTCTGCCATCATACCCTGGGGCCAGGTGTAATAGATGCTTCTTATTTGGTCAGTTTAGGACCTCTACTGATCTTTCCTGCTGTTTTGTAGCTACTAAGGAAAATTAGTTCCTTGATAAAGTATGAAAGAGTCACAAGCTCAAACAGCTTCCAAAGAAACTAATTTGTCCTCCAGCTATTCGAGTGCACATTGGCATTTCATTCTCTGTAGCTGTGTCTGTGATGTGCATCTCTGACTAAAAGGTTCAGCTTCCCTGAATTTGTTTTGCTACCTTGTAATTTTAAATGAATTTACCAGTTAATTATTTATAATATTTTATCTTAGTATATATATAGGAAGCATACCTTGGTCACAAGAAGTGTTGTGTCTTTTTCTCCATTTTATTTAAATCCAGCAAATTTCTACTCAGTCCAGCAGTGGAGATGAAAAAATGACTGGCATTTGTACTGCCAGCAAGCATGGATTTGAGTTTTGCAGGAGACAGTGGTCAAATTAAGCAGATCCTGTCTATTCAGAAGCTATTTCATAACACAGTGACCTAAAGTGTTGCACAGCTAACGGTGCCTACACTTAGATCTGGAGACCCTCCTCTGCTGCTTCAAGGAGTTCTGAGTTAAAATCTTGTAGAAGAAACCTCCACATCCCCTCTGCCTCTTGTCAAAGGTGACTATTCACAGTCAGCAGGCAGCCCTCTGACAGTAAGTAGTTTCACATTTCTTGAACTCTGCTTACAAAAGCTGGCAAAGGAACTGAAGCACCGTAGAAAGTTTGGCCTTTTTATAATGTTTGTGCTGCGAATGCTCTCTCTGGGTGCTGGGTAAGTGATATGCATTGACAATAGTCGCTCCACTGAACAAGGATTTTTTTTGTTGCTCCTGGTAATTCATAGTCTGTTGCTGCTTTGCTTGCACTGATTAGGCTCACCATAATATCCAGCATTTTCTTTGAAACAAAATCTTTTTAAATCTGTGTGGTTTCCTCCTAGTCCACCGTGCCTCCCAATGGTGAGTATCAGCCTTTCAGAGCAGCCTAAAGGAGAACTAAGGGAACTTTCTTTCTTTCTTTAGTGACCTTCGGCTAACAGTGTTTGGTTCAAATTTTGTGAGTATAACATGTTGCTAATTACACAGCTATTTGCATTTGTTGCCTGCAGCCATCCTTCCCTGGGCTGTGATCTCTTTCAGTCTCACATTAAGCCAAATTTGGCTTGCCAGTATTTAGATGCTCGATTTTCCAGCCTTTCACAATATGGATATCACAGGAAATGGTGTTTGTAACTCTTGGATGACACACTCACCTCAGAGCCACTACAGAACACCAGAATGAGCTAATACAGCACTAGCTGACGTGCTATCTCTTGGGTGAGATAAGTATAGGATGTATAGGATGAGGCACTGAGGAGATAAGCTTCTACAAGGGCTACTGTGTCTGCCCTTGAGGAATAGGGAGATGTGGCTGGGAATGGGGTGGGGGAGAAGGAAACAACAAATTTCCTCATCATTGTCCCTTCGCATCCATGAAAGCAGAAAAAATAAGAGGGAGGTCAAAGGAGGGTCGTTTCTGCCTTGAGAAAATTAAGACTGCCTTGATGGAAGGCAATGAAGTGCAAAGAATAAAAGAAGTGTCCACTGCTCAGGTTACAGTGTGGGGCAGAAGGCAGCAAAAGTTTGACAAGGACATGGTGATGCTCTGAAGAGAAGTTGGCAGAGGAGGAGAACAGCTTCCTTCTTTTCTCTGTTAGTTTAAAAAAAGCTTAGTGGCCTTGTAGCAAATGGCCTTGTAGAGAAGGATGACCTTCAGGTCACTGTGAGCTGCACAGGCAGAGTGTTCCCACTCATGAGAGGGAATGCTGGACTGCAGGACTAATTACCCTCTCCACATTGTGTGCCATCAGTTTAATTAACATTGCCACATTCAAAAATATTTTATGTTTCAGAGACTTTTTTTCCTAATTGATTCTCTCTGCAAAGATCAAAAAAGAGGATATTGAGAAAGTATTATTTATTTCTGGAAATGCTGAACTGCTCACTGCATTCTGGGAAAAGCAAGTATTTATTTTTCAGCCCAAGGGCATAGCTGTGTGTAGGACAGTGGTGAGGGTTTTGAATTCCTTCATGCCTAAAAAAAGGGAACTATAGTTGTCAAACAATGCTGTAAACAAGGTATTGGAGTGGCTGGGACTACTATAAGAAAACCAAAAAATTTACTGTGAGTGACATGTAGGAAGTGATGTTTTATTTTCATTGATGCAGTTTTTTCAACCATACATACTGAAAAGAAAACTTTAATAATTGATGAACATTTGTTATTGTTTCTCATGAAAAAGTAATGTTTGGTTTGTTCTGTGATGGGACAGACATGGCAGTGTTGGCATGGCAGTTGTGTCAGGTGCTGCATGAGGTACACTGTTCAAAGTTTAATGAACACATACTAAGACAAAGGAAAACATTGCAAGCTTAAAAAATATATCTTCTTATTCAGCCTATGGCACTAGTTGCAATTTATTTAAATGACACCGAAAACCAAGGGCATCTATTCAGTCTCTTCTGACATATACTGCAAAAGATGCATTGCCAAGAGATCTGATGAGAGAAAAAGGTTTATAATAGTGCTTGGAAAGGTATGTTGTCCAATCTGTAAAACCTGCATACTTGGATTTTAAAATGCTTAATGTGATTTTAAATCTGTTCCCACTGAGGTCAATGGAAGTTTAATCAGTGACTGATTTCTCTGGGAACAGAGGCCAAAAGTAAGCACCTTCTAAAATCCCCCACAACAATTTCTGGCACACAAATGTGGCAGCTACCAAGACAGTTCATTTTTCACCCAAATGCAGAGCATGGGCCACTTTTTGGTATTTTTTGTTGTTTTTTTTTTTTAAACTTAATTTTGTACAAATTTCCACTGGGAGCAATGGGAGTTTGACAGAATTAGCTCAGCAGTCCCTGTGAGATGGTAAGACCTCAACTGACATGTCTAAGTGAATCTGTAGTTCCATTTGCGGTGTGTACCAGGAAATGTTCTCTTATGCACGTGAAACCATGAGCATGCTTAAATGGGTTTCAACAAAAGGATGAAAAATTTTCAGTGAGACCTAAAGGTTAGAGGTTACTCTTATTCCCCAAACAACACAGAATATTGAATAACATAAGTATAGGTGTCAAGGTCCCCATTTCTTAAAATATTTTTTTAAGAATGCAAAAATGGGGATTTGTGATGGAAGCACTGGGTAACTCCTTGACAAGGACGCTGTGGCAAAGGCAAGTTTTGGAGACAATTTCCAGAAACCACATGACCACTGAAACAGCTGCTTTGTACTATGCTGAACTGCTCCACAGGCCCATTTATTAAAGAGCTAATTCTGCTCTATGTGAAATTTTTGGTCTTCAGCTCTGAATACCGTCAGGGGAGACATCAGTTGGCAGCAGATGTGGAAAGCTATTCATGTTGGCAACCTGAATAGCTTGGCTGGGGAAATTCGTGCAATACTTAAATAAATAAATAATGAATAAGGAGTCAGAATTGCATTAAGTAAACAAAGATTTTCCTGTACCAGGTTTGTAGTATTTTCTTCTGAGGACCATAGTATTTTATATTACTTAAAATATTAGGCAGATTGTGATTATTTTCAGGTTTTCTGCACTCCTCTTTTTGTTTACAAACTTTGAATATAATTATTGATTTTTGAAAAAGCAGAAAACACACAAATTCCAACACAACCCTGAAAACATTCTCAGTGTTTTGGTTCCATAGTAAAAAAAACATTTTAGGCTCAAGAATGTAGTCTTTTCTAAAGACTTTCTGATGTCTAGCAATCTTGTTCAAATCTGCAGATTTCAGGTGTTAAATAATTTTCACTGAAGTTACATTAAATGATAGTTTTTTGAAAATAGTAATTCAATTACACTGAAGATGACCACCTGACTAATTGATGTACATTATCTTGTAATCCCAGCAGCTAGGTGAGCTCTATCACACAATATCCTTGTAAAAAAACTCCCCATTATCCAGTATCTGCTCCCTGCCCTTGACTGTGTGTGCTGATAGTGGCGAGTCTGCAGTTTCCCCAGTGAAAAATAACAGTTAATAAGGTATAATTGGAATGTCTCTATTTTCCCCTTTTTTAACCAATTAAAAGGATGTAAAAAGCCACATTAAAATCTTCTGTCAAGTGTTCTCCTATGTATTTCCTTCTGTTGAGGCCACAGGTTATCTTGAACTCAGTGATCTGAGAAGGAATTTTGCACCAGGATCTGGCTCACAGCCCCCAGCAGCTGAGTCCTTCTAATGATAGTATCAGAGAAAACTTCCACTACAGAGCTCCACTAGTTATGAAATATGGGTCAGCAGCTTTGTCTATGACTATTGCATGTCAGTTAATATTTATCAAAGACAAAAATATCTTGCTGCAAGAGGGTAGCATTTGTTCCACTAGTTCCAGAGACCAATTGTGCATGGTTTGGATTTCAGACTACACAATCTCTTTTGACTGTTTGAGACTCAGCATCCATTTCAGTGCAGGCTGAGGGTTTCAGAGAGCGCTGGGGAAGGGGGTGGGGATTTAAGTCGCTCGAGCAGTTGTATATAGGTTAAGAATCCCTGTATATCTAGAATAACCATGTGTATTGCACATCACTGGCTGATAACTGTCCCCTGAAGATTAGTGCCCGTCGAGCTGAAGGGCAGATGTGAACTTCTATGGGCTTTTGGTGATCTGAAATCATCTCAAGCTGGACAAGACAAGACCCTGTACATCAACCCTGAAACAGGGAGTTTATTCTCTTGGAGCCAGAGGTATGGGAATGGAACTAAGCAGTCCTGAGTGCTGCCAGTGCATGTGTGCTGATGAAGCCTGGCCCAGCCCAAGGTCAGAGAATGAGCAGGAAATCTTCCCATTGCTTCGGTGTCCTTTGGGTCAGGCACAGTGACATAATGATCTTAATCTGATAACTTATTATGAGAACTCAATGTGTACATCCATGTGCAGATAGATATTTTCAGACCTTAGTTATTAATACTGACTAGATTACTTTAAATAACTTTACAGGGATATAAACTTCCTGTATTATCAAAGACAGAGGGAAAATTGCCCATCAGCCACAAAATTCCAGAAGTTCAGCTGGGGAATACAACTAGGTGGACTGCACCTTCTTGTACTTTTGCTGCTCCTTGAGTCTCAGTTTGAGTCTCATTTCTACCATGAATTCGTTGAACTAACCTCTTTGGCTGCAAAGTTTTTTGTGAAAAACTTAGAGGGAGGAGAGGGAAGTAGAAATCTGTGAGGAATATTTGTATCTATTGTTCTGAAACTTGTAGCTTTTTGGAACAATCAAAGTTAAAAATCATCACTCCTGGCCACAGCTCCCCTCTCCCTAAAAAACCCCCAACCCACAAACAATGAAACATCAAACTAAGACATTGTAACATTCTTAAAAAAAAAAATCTAACTTCTGAGACAAAATATTGCATTGCACTGGTAATAATTGACTTTTTGATGTTAACTACTGTGGCTAGAAGCGCCATATGGGATTTGCATTATTGTTTTTGTTGCTTGATATTATTAGTACCTTTAAATTTGGAAAGCAAAATTGTGTTCCATTGAGGACAGTGTTGGCAGATTGCCTGTGCCTAAGAGACACACTTAATGTGCAAATAAATGTACAGAAGTGGAACAAAACAAGAATTCATACGAACCTGTTCGTAGCAGAGTGTAGCTGCATCTTCAGCAAGTCAAACAGAACTGGCTTGTTTGCAATCAGCAGAATCAGCTCTGGCCATGGTAAGGTAGCAGCAGGCAGAGGGTGGATGCAGCCACATCTGAGGATGGGATCAGCCCTAAGGAAGCACTTCCTTCAGCCTCTGTTTAAAAAAAAGTCCAAAATACCCTATTATTTTATAATAGTTTGTTGAAAAGTATGTATAAATTGGAATTCCTTGTATTGCTGTGTACGATGTTTTTATTCTGTGGCCAATAGTAATCAACAAATGCTGAAAATCCAATGAAGCCCTTGTTTTATGTGGGTGTTGCTGTGGAACACAGAAATCACAGCTGTTTGTTTACCGTGGTGGTTTCTCCAGTGCATTGGTTTGGCAAATGTATCACCTCTATATGATAATGCATTCAGGAGGAAACCTTTCAGGCCAAACAAATGACTTCGATAAGCTATCAATATGTGATTAAGAGGCTGTGTTGGAAGCACACCCACTTAGCTGGAATTAAAGGAGTAGGGTTTAGAACGAGAGATATAATCCAACTTGACAAACTAGTTAAATATTGACAAGAAGCAGAAAGGCAGTAGCACTTGGGCTGACGAGAAAAGCACACCCTTGCTTTTCTGATTGAGCGCAACCAGGATTTTCATAGCCGCAATGAATGGCTGCAGGAACCCAAAAGATCCAGCCTGGCCTAGTGACCTGCATGGCTTATCATTCCTTCAGCAGTTAAAGGTAGGTCTGCTCTCCCAGAAAGGCAGCTCCTTGTGAGGGAGCTGGGTGGGTACCTCAAAGCCGGTTTAACTTCAAGGGGGTATTTTTATTATGGGTCGCACAGTTGCATGCAGGCTTATACTATTCAAAATTTAATGACTGAAAAATAGACAGTAAATATAATGCTGTACATTTTCTGCCTTGTAAATTGGAACGATTATACGCATGTGTGTGTGTTCATTTTAAAATGTTTGTTTAGTTGATAGAATTATTATAAGACTGTGTTTTAAGCCAGCTATTAGTTAATGGAGAGAACTCATCGTCAGGGGTATTAGGAGATTATGGCTTCATTTTCCATAATGCACAGAGATAGCCCAAGTGTTCTGCTCTTTATTTATGTGTTTGTTTAAATTATTTACATACTTTAACCCATTCCCTAGCATTTTGTCTTTCAACAAAATCCTTTTATAATCCAAAAGGTTGAGCAGAGATACTGTTTCACATGATAACTGAAGAGCCATGCAAATAAGACCTGACATATTAACTGCCTTGGATTCCTGTAACTTCATATTTGGAAATAAGAAAATGTAGTGTAGATATGGGCAACAGCCATCTTTGCTTTTCCAAAAAGGTAATTAGTCAGCAGGCAGTAGGAACTTCTGAAACAAAATAACCAGAGCCAATCGTCTTCTCTCTATTGCCCCAGCAGCAGTGAAATTATGGCAGAGAGGAAAATAAAAAATATGACGGCATTTTGCGTTATTAGCACAAATGGTTTTATAAACAAATAAAATAAAAACTAAATTGAAACAAGCATGCAAGAGAGCGAGCAATAAAATATTGATGGTTTATTTTATCATGCAGTCTCTTTGGGAGATGTTTCTTAAACACACAATGATGTACATGTCAGAAAGTGATTGTTCCGTACCCCCATAACTACAGCATTGTGCTGTACAATTCTGTGGAGCCATATGGCCTGAACATACCATACAATTCATTAGTGAACATATTACAGCTTTGTATAGCCTCAGAGAAATGTGGCAACATGTGATGTAATGCTCACGGACAGTAGTTTGTTGGCCCATTTACCAGTGCTTTAAATAGGACGATGCTGGGCACATTAAATTTTATGGGTTTGCTTCCAAAGCTGGGAAAGTCCCTGCACTCTTTTTTGTTGGCAGTCCCTCTGTATGTATTGTTACAGGGAAAGGAGGGAGTTGTGGAAACAGGAAAGTCTAACATATATATGCAAACTGATGTACAGTGGACATCGCCTGGCTCTGCAAACGGGATGAAGCGCTGAACTCCAGTTGTGTTCTTAGGCAGAAATCACAAGCATGTTCTTGATAAAAAACTTGGAGCCTGTCCCATGGTGCTATAGCCAAGGTACCAAATTGAGAAGGAAGCCATATGTGACACTATTTGATTAAGGATTAATAAGTTGTGGCTTCATCTAATCAGGAACATATAATCAATTTTGCTGCCTTATAACATGATAACCTCTCAAATACCTTCAGGTCCCAATGTGTATAGATCACTAACACCAAATCAGTTTTTGGTTTTTTTTTTTTGTTTTGTGTGAGTTTTCTAAGTGTACATTGGCATACTGAATCCATGTTTCACAGAGTAATGCAGCCAGCATTTGGTAAAAAATGAAAAGCATTCGTTGATTGCCCTTTGGACAGATCCAGAACCTTTCCACATGTAGAGCTGCCTGGGTGTGACTCACTTCTATGTTACTGGAGTTTTCTGCTGTTACAGCTTTATTGAGATCAGGGGAGTTACTGCAGCTTAACCCAGAATTTCACAGTGGTGACATCAGCCTTGTTAATCCGGGAGGGAATTCTGCACATGGAGAGGCTGAATATAGTTTTTCCGAAAGGAAAAATGGAGGTAGGAATCCAATCCAATATAAGGAACTGACATTATTATGTATAGAAAATAATGGAATGGTATCTGGTCGACAAACAATTTTGTGATAGAACATTCCTCCCCAAGAGAGCCTGATCATCTTAGGTGAATGGTTCAAATTTGAAAGACTGGGATACCAATCCCCCTGTCTAAATAAAGGTGAATAAAGAGAAAAAGAAATCAACAAAGTTGCTCTGAGTTGACTAGAAATGAAGGAAATATCGTATCAGGAGATTTCTGTCTGTTAGAGCAAGAATCTTACAATAACCACTGCTAGGGACCTCATTCCATGCATACTTGAATGTTAGCTCTGATTTGGCTTTGAATCTGAACTCAGACTTCGTTCTCATGCTGATTCCAGAGCCCAAATATATTTTCTCTATCCCATTTATTTTCCCAGGCCTTGTTAATTAATAAGATCTGTGTGCATTCCAGTCCAAGTTCCAGATTTTGACATCCTATGGACTTCAGTTATTTAAAGCTCAATTCCCGTGCATAAGTCATAGTAAACAAGAATCAGCAGGAAGTTATCATTTGCTGCTCAAAAAAATAGTGAGTGCTAAATTAAATAAATAGCATGTCTTTTCAATGTTCTGTCACACAGACTAAAATCAGTTAGGACTTTTATTGAATCTGGCCCAGAGGTTACGAAATAAAATAAATATAATGAAGTTGATTTGATTCTTCTGTTTGTTTCACTGTAGTTGGAGAAAATGTTTGCTTATGGATGTGTATGAAACATTTTGAACAAACCCAGAAATACTTTTAATCTGCATCTCAGAAACTTGTAAGAAAGTATTGTAGCTTGGGGGAAACTTAACTTTGAATGATCAGACTTAACATATTATTTTTCACTGCATTGTCACTTAATGTCATACTCCTATTTATGCAGTGAAAACCCTGGAGCTATTCTGTGTGATTGAGCTAAACCAAATGTTTGGCAGGAGAATGGGGATTTTCAAAATTAGAAGTTGCTTCTTTTGGTGTCTGGTTTTGTTTAACTATGGAAACAGAAGCTTAAGGGGAAGAAATTTTACTTTATGATTAAATGGCTGAAAAAAAATGGCATGTAAAGTGTCCTCAGTGAAGCAAGATAGTTTGAGTTTTCATACTAGTCTGAAAAATAATAAAACATCTGTTTTGGTAATGGTTTTCGTGGGGTTTTTTGTTTGTGTTTTTTTTTAATTTATTTTATTATTATTAATTTAAATAAAGCCAAGGAGAACAGCAAAGATGTAAGAACAGATTTCAAAGCCAAGTTCCCAAATTGGCTTTAAAAGTGATTAATAACCACTCAACGTAAGCAGGCAATATAATGTAATCACACTTGTGTAAGACATCGGGGCTTCATCAGGTTCTCCTGTAATTCTACAGAAAACAGTTGTTTAGTTATATGTTATGTTTCTGGTGTTCTTTTTGTTCCCTTTAGCACTGAAAGGAATTTTGCCGTGGAAAGAAACACGGAATTGTCCGTTAATGCAGTATGTTATCCTCACTCAGAGCCAGCCACCTTCCCACAAATAAACAGGGATGTCCTTGGTTCTGTGGCAATAATTTAACACTGATCCAGTTGCTGCACTTTCCTGATATTCCAGTACGGTGTACTTCTCCCTAATAATAATATCTCTGATTGGATATAGTTTCAATTCAGGTTGAATTTTGAGGAAAGAGTCTTGCAATTTTTATTTTCTTTGGATTGTGTTCTGATCCTTGCCTTGCTTAGGACAGAAATAAAATTGCATGGCAACTCCTCCCTGAGACTGGGGTTTTAAAATCCAGTTTGGGGATTTTAGTTTGAAATGTGACTTGAATCCTTTTCAAACTTCTTCATCTACCGTGTTATTTCTCCTATGTAATCCACACTTCAGGCTCCAAAATATGACATAAATTGATGTTTTTAAAGATGGATTACGTGGAATATGTTGAATATCTTCAGAGCTTAATAGGAAAATAAATTCAGGAGATAGCAATGTGTGTTTAGAAGCAAGAATGGAAAGGCAGTGTTTCAGTAGTGTATATTAAAGGCATTTACTCATTAAAATAAAAAAATGGAAGATTTTATTTATTTGTTTATTTGTAAATAAATCTTAACTGGGATTAAGGACTCTTTCTGTTCTAAATGAGAGGGAAAAATGGCTTTGTGAATTATTGTCTACTTTATAGAAGACAATCAAGTAGCACCTTACAGGTACAACTATTGTCACAAACAGCAGGCAGAGCCTGTCTGAACCTTCAGTGTATTCACCCTAGATAGCCATGTCCTTCTGATATACAGTTTGCTGGGATTCCATATGGTGTATCTGCAGACTGCCAGACATATGGGAAAAGAAAAGCTTGGATTGCAGATATGATGACAGACCAGCTAAAGCCTTCAGATATTCTCTATTAAGGTCCAGTTGGCTCAAAGGGTTTGTTTTTCTCCATGTCACATTGGAATGTGCTGACAGTCAGGTGAGTCACTGCAGAGATTTCTAGCCCTATTTACTCATTATTGGACCTCTCCTATTTTTCATTCACAGGTATTCAAGAGCAGAGAAGTTCTGTTCAGACACCTCACTTTCATGCTTGGCGTTTGTTATCTTTTCTCTCTCATGCCGTTCTGTAGTCTTCGCTCTCTTATTCAAGGTCTTGGCTGTATTTCTGTGGGATTTTTAAAAAAAGTTTGACCTCCTGAAATCACATTTCTGACATCAGCTAAAACTCTTTGCCCCTCATCACTGTCCTTGCCATCAGTCACCAACACAGACAGCTACACTCCCAGCATTGGTCCACCTCTTCCTCAGCTCGTATCAATTTACATCAGTTCTCTACATCACAGAGGGTTCAACTGTGGCTTGACATAAGGCATTAATTTAGAAGCCTTCAAAATACCTATGAACAGCTTTTCTATGAAATATTTTGTCATAGTAATCAGAACTTCTTTATCTTTCCAGGGAGTTATTAGGAAACCTAGCAGATCTGCTAATGTCCGTTTCTTGTGTTGTTTGAAAGATGACTTAGTGCACTGGCATTTTAAATGTAATGACCTAAATACTCTTTCAGCTGACTGTAAAGTAAATGGGCAAATGAAGCACATTGTTGTTTATGCTTCATTGTGTAATGTTTTAATTCTCTGTCATGTTTGGTGACAGGGACTTCAGCTTAACCCATACTTTTAATAACTTTGTTGAAAATCTTAATTAGAATTTTATAATCCTGAGGAAAATCTACCAAGTAGCTTTTTCCCCCCTCTAAGTTCTCTGAATTCACCTACCTGTGACAAAAATTCAGATAAGAAGTAGATTGCTGTGCTGTGCAGTGTTCCCCAGTGCTTTGACTGGGCCAGGGTAAATCAAAGGCTGAGCTAGAGTTGTACCTTTTAGCCTGCTCTTGGCATGTAATGTCACCTTTCTGTCACCAGCCCAGGGATGATGTACAGATGCTCTGCTGATTCCTGGGCTTGAAACCTGACCCTCAAGAAAGGCTCAGTAGTGACTCACCTCTTAGGTAGAGAAAGGTCTTGTTGCTGTCTGAGCCAAGACTCCAAATACAAGGAAGGATGAGATCCCACTGAGCTTCACAAGGGAAGGGGGAGACCCTGTTGGGTGAACTCTCCTCCATTCTTCAAGAGGGCATTTAAGACTGGGGCACATAAAAGTCTGGTGTCTGCCCTCCATAACAGTGGGGCTCAGAGCCCTGAATGAGGTTTGGGGTTCTGCATTTCTGGTGCATTTGGAGCCTTCACCAAATAAGGAGGGAGGTGACTCACAGGGGACTGCAAAATAGCCAGTGGTTGTGAAGGGCCAGGATTTGGACTCAATGACTCTGATGGGTCACTTCCAACTCAGCATATTCTATGATTCTATAACAGAGATGAGAGGTGCCTTGCTCTACTCACTGTATGTTTGGTGTCTGATTTGGGGGCTGCAGGCAAGCAACATCCAGACACTTATCATCCCGAGTCCAGAGCTGCCTCTGGACAGCGATTCCCCCTGTAATAATGATCAAACAAACATGTTTGACAAAATATTCACTAATCACTGCCATTACATAATAGATAGGTAAATTCTAGCTCTGCTTTATAGGTTTTTCTGAAACTGAGTGGTTATCTAAAGCAAGGTATTTGCTTCATCCATTGCAGCAGAGCATCCTTTAGCTAGGATCCTGCCAAGAAGTCCATGTTGCATAGCAAACTGTCTATTGTCCTGCTGAAGTTCCCAAAGAGATTGGTAGTTTGTGGGTTTACCTGTAAATTTTAACTTTGGCAAATGCTTCATGGATTGTAGTGAGGAAACAACTAGTGTAAGAACTGTGGAGCTGGGGCCCTGTAATAAAGATTTGTGTGAAGTACAGAACTTCAAGGATTGAAATGTTAAAGATATATATATAGCTATAGCTATAACTATTGCACAGCATTTATTGGAACATGCCTCAATAAATCTTCCTTTTATTGGATAATTAACTACAAGGAGAAGGGAGAGTGGTAAAATTATAAATGGAAAGTCTTTTATTTGCCAAAGCTCTGTGTTCTAGACATCTTATGTAGATGGTTATACACTGTGCAAAGACAGACCAGGGATAGAAAATCCCACTGGCATCACTAGGGTTTTCTGTTCTCTCCTGACAGTAATCTATGCTTTCCTTACACCATGATTAACAGTTTTCAGTCACTTTTTGTGCTCCCAGCTTGAAATTAAATAAGACAAATCATGTTTAAAAATCAGAATGCATTCTGGCAGAGATACACACTGGTTACTCTTTCTGTGCTGTGCACAAAGCCGTGTGATCTGCTCAGCAGGATCTCCAGAGAGCAGAGCTAAGACCACAAGTGGATCTGTGCAGTGGAAGATGTGAAATTGAAGATACTGACTGTTTAGCACAAGAAAATAACATGGTGTATTAATAACATTGTTTCATATGTTATTAATAGTTTCCTCATTTCCCTCTTAAGGACACAAAGCAGTCACACAACTTCTGGTCCCCTGCTCTACAGAGTAACTTATAGACATGCACTCTGTTAGACTCTTTCAAACTCTGCTGCAGGAGTAAATAAATGGTAGCAGCTTTATAAAACCCTTGACACTATTCCAGCATTTAAAACCTCTGTTTATCCAGGATTCAGCAAGGACAGAAATTACTTTCTTGACAGAACTCTAGTAATACTCCCTGCTAAAGCTTGAGTCCTTGAGATATCATTCATTAGCTCTGAAATTTATGTGTATTGTATATTGGCTTCAGGCAGAATAAGACAAACACTTTTAATGAAGGAGAACTGGATTTTTCTCCTTGATCCATGTAAGTCAGTGTCTGATGTTATCTTGGAGGTAACTAACAAACATTGAGTTTAAAATAGAACGGCAATAAACTGCTCCCTCCAGGTCAGGAAGCCCTACAGAGCTTTCCAGTGTGCTGGTCTGCACCCAAGGGGGCTATGCTTCCATGTGAATGTAAATATGTCCAGGGAATTGTAAAGAAGAGGAAGTTGAAATGCAAACAAAATAGTAAAAACAGCACAAAGAGCACAGTGAGTTACCAGGAAATGACAATACTTTCAAAGGAAATTGAAAAGAAAGAGATAGAGAGGGCACAAATGACTGCAGTGTGTCAGTGGACATGAGTTCCCATGGGGAGAAGGGTGAGGATGGAATGGGAGCACTGAGCCTAACCCTTCTGCCTGCCCATCCCAGCAAGAATCTCTGCATATGAAGCAGTCCTGGAAGTCTACTCTAGAGAAACTTGTTTTGTTGTTTTTTTTTTTTCTTTTATTAAGAGAATTCTCAAAAGCATGTGAAGTGAAACTCTAGGTGGTATCAAGCTCACAGAGAACACCAGACTAAAATGACAACAATACTTTCTGTTTTCAGTGTGCTTTTCCTCTATCTGGAAGTCATCAGCCTCTGGCAGCCTAGGCAGTTGTTTTACCTTAGCTGAGTTCAAGGGCCTTACTGTAAGGACCTGTGTGTTCTGGCTTTGCAAATATAAAATAAGATGCAAGATGGCCATCTCCTAAGTCTGAGCTAACAAAATTGTAGTTTGCCATGATGTGAGTGTATCCACAGAGATGAAAGAAATTCCACACAGAAGAGCAGTTAGTGCTTGTCATATTTCTCTTCATAGCTTGTATTACACTTAAGTACTTTGCAGTGCTTGAATACTTTTTAGCCAGCAGTAAGTTTTTCTAATATGAAAAACGAGTGATAAGTTAAAAGTTACCTAATGAGGAAGTGTCCCATCTACCTCCTGGGATCCATCGCTTTACTTCAGCACAGCTCTTGTCTCTTCGGATTGATCAGACCAGAGGGTCTGGATACCCAGGTACCTGCTGTCATATGTTTAAATTGTCTCACCAGTAGAATGTAATCCTCAGTGCATCACTGACACTGGCAGTGCTTCAGTCACACAGTGAAGGAATTAAATACCTAAAAGTAGTTTGTGACCATAATAAAGAAAAACCACATACCATGGGATTCAGATTAAATATAAAAATCTTCATTTGATGAAATATCTAGATAATGATGAAGGAACTCTTCTGTACCACAGACTCTTTTGAAATGTGCATTTATCTGACTACTGTATTAATTCATTGTAACACATTTTTTATTATAGCAATGGATGTATCAATCCAACTTTAAAATCTTGTCTTTGCTCGAGTCAAGGATCTTAACTGTGTATCTGAGGGTGCAGAGAAGGCAGGCTTTCCAAAGGCAAAGAAAGACACATCTGGATTTCCCAGCCATGTTTATCAGTTCACTGGTCTGTTCTAACCTGGAAAATGAGAGGTTCCAGAATTAGTCTGTTTTGTATAAAAAACAATTTACTTCATGATGAATGGATTATCTCCCCTCGTACAGTAAATGAATATCAGCAGGGTATCTGTAGAGTACATACTTTACTGACGTATCTTATAGAGACACTCAGTAATCTCTTCACCTTTTCCAGCAGTATTTCAAACACACGTAGACAGATCTAATCTGTATCACTGAGTCGGACTGTGTTGATTGTTTTCTAGAGTAAATAAATTAGACTGTTCTGATCTGCAGATGAATTGTCCTGGTGGGGCCTGTCTTAAGCAAAAGCTACGGGAATCTCCTGAAGTGTGTTGCAGTCTACACAAAAGGTGTGATCTCCAGAGGAACACAGGAGCTTTACTGACTTTTCATATTTCTTATTTAATCTGAGTTAATGTGACCGAGTATGCAGGTACACTGAAGATCCATTTAATGCTTTTTTAAAATGCTGTGTACAGGTTTTGTCCAACTCATTTCAGTGATACGGGAGGTACATTTGGCTGTCCTTTGTGCCCCAAAAGATGCTCTGAGAAAAGAGGTAGATGAATGAGAAGTGTAACAAAGGTTTTGTGAGCTCTTGTCCAACTGCCATTTGGATTTTTGTGAGAACAAAAGTTTGCTTGAGTTGGAGTTTTTAGCTATTTGTGACAAACCAAATTCAGGTGCTGTACTGTCCTGCACTTTCTTGGCTGTCTTTATAGTAATATTTGTGATCTTGGCACACCTTTCATTTGAAATGAAGTGCAAAATCTCCAGCACTGAGTCTGGTTTTGTGTTTCATCACATGACTTTCAAGCCACCATAATCTGAAGTGAATTTTCACTAAAATAAGATACATTTCCTTGGCATTAGTGAAGAGAGTAATAAAATGTGGATTAGCTGCTAAAAAGTCTTACGAAAACTTATTTTCAGTATATGAAAGGGAAAGAAAATTATTACTCTGTATCCACAGTGAAATGGAGAGAAACAATTTTAAATCAGCTCAGGCCCTTTCTTGCTATCTCTAACATCTATGATGCTCCATGCCCTTTGTACTCGTGTCAGATACAGAAAACTCATGAATGATGCACCTTTGTAGGCACAGCTGCAAAAGCTTCAGCCCTACACGTTCTTGTGAAGGTTAAACAAATAAAATAAATAAACAAGTATCTAGTTCTTGAATTTCTGCTGAAAACCAAAATTTAACACCCTTTTGGCAGTGTAAGGTTGAATTTATTACAAGAGAACTTCATGATAAAAAAATCCTCAAAATTTTCTCCGAAGCTACTGAAAATGAAGATTTTTTCAGTTCCTCAACTTCTTGTAAGGTTTTTGCCTACCTTCAGGAATCACTGGGCAATGTTCTGTGTTTTAGCTTCTTTCAGTTTCTTAAAAGATGCTTGGATTACATATTGCAACTACCAGTTGTGGTGATGGTGGCCATATGACATTAAAATAAAGCAACAGCTCAAATTTGGGCTATTTCCCCTTCACAAATCACATGTCGGTTTACAAACATCATAAGTCGAAGTGTCCTATTGAAATTCTTGCTCCTTTTCCAGTACGATTTTGTGTTTTTTTTTTAATTTGCTTTTTTGTGTTAAATCCCACAAAGCACTTCCTGGCAATGACAACACAGATATGGCACACTTGTGTGGAACATCAGAACAATATCACCAGACATCTATGTAATCTATCAAAATTTCCTCAGTCCCCCTTTCACTAATTATCTCTGCTAATTCACTCTAAAGCGTGGAATAATTGCAAGTTTCCATGTGTCCTGATACTATAGGTCACTATGATTTTCTTCTTCTCTCCAGTGTGTTTATTAGCCCTTCAGCCTTGTTTGTGAGCAAATTTGACCATGGTTGAACTTATATCAAAAGGAGCATTCAACAAAGTGCTATTCGTTAGCCCTTAAATTCATTGTTTGTTAGCTGACTTGCATTCCTGCACAGCAATCCAATCAGACAGAGAGGCACAGAGGGAGCCTTGGCAGGAATCAAGGGATTCTGCTGGAGGACTGATGAATGCACAATTGATGCTTTCTGCAGCAGCACGACTACCTCTTCTTTTAATTGCACTCTACTGAGCGGAGCTGCTTTGTGCACTTGTGGAAAGTGCTCTCTGGCAGCTAATTTTTAAGCTTCATCTCCCCACCAGTTGATAGGTTGCCATCGAAGCTATTGGACATACACCTGGCCTACATGATGTACACATTCATGATTCATAATATTGATTATTACAGAACATTATATATAGGAATGAAGCTGAATAGCCTGAAAAATCTACAAGTGGAGTGCCAGCCCACATAGCAGCATGTGTCATTATGGGCATTGTCCTGGTTCTCCATTCTCTATGTGACTCTCTGTTGAACAGACAGATCGCCCAAGATCTCAGCCTCTCATCTTTGGAAGACATCAGTTGACTGGCATCTTCTACCTTTGATATCACTTCTTCTTTCAAAACAAACAGCTGCATCACAACGGGGAGAGAAGCTACATTTTTTTCCCCAGAAGTCATGTAAAATATAGATACTATAAAGTAAAGATAATATCAGCTCTTTCCAGAATTAAAGGTCAGATTTGCTTCCTCAGTGTTGGATCTACATCAGTAATTTCATCCCACATGTAACCTACTCCAGTGGATCAGTTGAGTGCACAAATGGGCACACAGACTATTTCTCCTGTAGAATGAGAAGGGAAAGATAAAGTAGATGCTTTATTATTTCTCCTTTTATATGCCCTGAATTTCTTGGATAAACTGGTTGAGGGGACTATATAGATTGCAGCTTAGGGAAGAAAAAGCTGCAATTGTGTGTTTTTCCATGATTTCTAATTCCTACCTGTCAATGGGCATATGTGCATGTATGGGATGTGAACAGGGGATACTAACGAATCTCAGCAGTTCGTTCTTTTTTTCTTTTGCTCTTTCTGCTTGCTTTGATGAAGCAATCTGGACTGCATCACTGAAGACAAAAATGTTAAGCCTTGTAAGTGAATAATAGATGTAAACTATTAATTTTTCTTAATTAACCCAAAAGACTGAACTGTGGAAATACTTTCTCTCCTGGTGACATTGATCTAAGAATATGAATACAGTCCTGACTTGCAAAAATCTCGTGTTTAGGTGGAAAATATTTAATGTGCTATTGCCAATGAGATCAGACTACTCAGATCCTCTTGTCTGGGAAGGGCCAGGCAGGAATCAGCAGGGCTGTCACCTCCAGGACAACAGAGCTGCCTATCACTGCGTGCTTGGTGCCACATTGCAGCTGGCATTTCAACATGAACTTTGTTTTGGAAATGTCAGTTTTGGCAGGGTGGCCGTTCCCAGAGATCTTCCTGTTTAGGATAAATATAACTGTACAAGGTAGGAACACAAAAGAATGGTCTCAAAAACCAATGTTGGTGCCTATATATGAGGCATGTGATGGGTTCACCTGTGTTCAAATGTTCATTTTTTGGTTTGTTGTTTTAGAGTTTTGCATAATTCAGATAGAGAGGTAGTTAATGCCTGTACCTTTGAAAGTAGGGTGCATGTGTGGATCAGGGCATTGGCTGAGCCTGGGTGACATGTACAGTTTTCCTTGCTGTCACTTTAATCCTGTAATTTTGAGGCTTGGAAAGCTGATACTGAGCAAAGACGATGCACCCCAGAACGTTTGTTCTGTCATGAGTAAACTAAAAGTTACAAGATGTTATTAAAAGCTGTGCTCTTTTCCAGGTCAACTTTCATGCATATGCAAAATGATAGCCAAAGCCTTTAGCTTCTCCTTATTGTGCTCAAAGCACTGAGGTGTGAAATAATACTTAGAACTGATCACAAATGCATACCGTAGTCCACCTAATGTGATAAACTCCTTTAGGTATAAGGTACGATTACATGCAATCCAAACACAAATACATGATGTGTGTAATTTATAAACTGGATTATAAAATAAGTGTTCATTGTTACTTTAGAACTCTTGTGTTATTCACAGTGTCTATAGATCTTAATGGAATAAATGTATTATCTAAAGGTGGAGAACACTAGAGCTTATTTTGGCATAAATTGCTTGATTATTGGAACTTCCTATTAGAATTTCCCATAAAGTTCATTTATGGAAATAATTAGAAACAAACTCTTCAGATCCACTTTGCCAAACTAATCTTCTTTACAAATTGCCACTCTAAAGTAATTTGTGGCTCTCTGTTCTGAGAAACTTTATCACAAGAAAGAAATGCAATATTAGGTTTGAAAATTAATACATGATAATCTTCTGATGAGTGTTGGACAGCATGTAATGAGCTTATGCTTTTGCAAGTGAGTGAGAAAAATATTGCCAAACTGAAGGAGAAGATCTGGGATGGGTCTGAACATTTTTGAATTAAATTTCACACCTTAGAGGATATGTTGAGTTCTACTGTCTGGTTTGCAGCCAAACAAGGTAAATAGTGTTGTGACACTTTGAAAAGGTACATTCAGATTTTAGGGAACCAGGGTTGAATAGAGACAACCAGGAGTAGTATTTTAGAGACTTGAAACACTAGTAGAGTGTTGTCCCGTGGTTCAGACTGAGGTGAGATAGAGCCGTAAGAGCAACAAAAACTCTCGTCATTTGGCTGAAAACCTCTACAAACATAGCTAATTCCAGCTTGCCACTGGAAGTGTAAATGTAGATGTAAGTATACAGCCCTTGCCATAGATGGGATGCTCATCAGCAATTTCTCGTATATTTTATTTTGTTAAATACTTTCTCATAAGAGGTAAATAATTACCATTTGCTGCACAGCAAAACGAAGGAATCTAATATGCTTACTGAAAGGAAGATAAGAATTTCAAAATATAACTAAGTATACCTCTTGAGGAGGAGAAAAGATCAGCAACCAATATCATCACTCTGTGCTTTTAAGAGAATTCACATATTTGTTTATTCTTTCCATCTTGAAGTCTGGGTCTGTGATTGATGTCAGCTGGTAACATCACTGTCAGTTGCACTGCAACTTAAACCAGACATCACCAGGAGTTTTTAAATGTCATTTCTGCAGAGTCGTATCACAAAGCCCAATTTCTTACAGAATAGCAAGTTGCCCTCTTCACTCAGCTCTGGCACTTTTCCAGTGTAGCAATTAGCACTTTTGCACTTTGGCACTTCAAATTCCACCTTTTTTCTTTTTTCCAGACTATAGTTTACTTAAGAAAAGGTAAATGAAAAAATCTTGTGCCATATGCAAAATGTTTCACTGATAAAAGTACCCCCAAATAATTGGTCAGAACAAAAGCGACCTCCTGCAAGTGTGCTGCCTGGTGAGATGTGCCAAGAACATCGCCCAAAAAACTGAATCCCCCTATTCAGAGATGAGGTGGAAAACTGAGGTTATAGATTTACTTTAAATACCAGGATGATTAAAGGGGATCTACAGGGACATTTCCCAGACTGACTCAACCCTACCTAGTGCAGACCCTTACTAAAAAGCCCACTTGCTGCTGGGGCTGAGGTGAGATCTCCCATTTCTGACAACCTGGGTCTCAGCTGTAAACAACTAGCTTTAAAGAATTATTTATAGACAGTGGGCAAACGCTTCACAGAGCCACAGGGCAAATGGTGTCCTCACATTACCTGCTGATTTCTCTTTCATCCTGGAGGTATCTGCTTTTCTGTCCTCTCTCAGTGGAGCCTGAATGGCAGCTTTCCTGGATAAAGCAGAGGATGAGACTGTCCCTCTTGCTGTAACCTGGAAATACTTCACCAAATGAATTTTATAGGGAAACTTATGATCAGCCAAATAAACTCTTGTTTGTGGGAGCTAGGGATGGGGTATGACATTGTGACCATGCTGAGGCCAATGTGGCTTTAGACATTGCTCTATGCAGGGATCAAGATTTTATCCCAGACACTGATCCTTACCCTACCTCCCAGTAGTTCATGATTGCTGTCTACAGAAGGCATTTCTGAAGCTGGGGCAAAAGTAGATTTGCCATTCCAGTATCTGCAAATGACAGCAAATAGTTCCTGTGAATGGATATTGATGCCAAATAACATATTTTTCTAATTTCTCTACTGTAGAACTACCTGTGACTTGGGTTTCATTATTTCTAATCATGTGTAGATGCGTCTTATTCATAACTCTTATTTTCTGCTCAGAACTTACTCTTTTAATTTTTTTAACCATCAAGTGACCAGGAATTATTTCTTGGAAATCCAGAAATAGTAGCTGCTGCTTAGAAAGAAGTGTAGGAGAACTTTAACTTGTAGCCTCATTTCTTCATTGCAGATCAAGATGGGTCTCTTTGTCTATATGAACATGCTAAGGTGTAAAAGTCTTCTCCTGAAGATATCTATATACGTGATGGTTCCCCTTTGAATATTTCTTTAACATTTGGCCAAATATGAAGCTTTTCCTGAAGGGTTTTTTATTCCAGTATAATGACATAATAGGATCTGAATACTGGAAACAGCAAATCCTTCTACCAGGCTTCCAAGGACTGTATGGACATGTTTCTCAGTTGTTACAGATGTAAGTGATGGCTCTGTGCTTCTTATAGGTTTGTTTATTTAAGCCACTGAGTATTCTACGGGAATAAGAGATTCACAATACATTTCTAAAATCCTGCAGAAAATACAATTTTCCATTAAATTTCATGCTTCTTTCCAGAAGAGCTCATTCCTTAAATGGAGGGCAGGTCAAGGAAATAAATAGTGAAAAGAAGCATTAAGACCTCTTTAGAAAATGAGACTTCAAAGCACCAAATATACATTAGTAAAACTTTAAATTGGCTTCATTAACTTCTCTAAATTATGCATGCATTAATAGGATTCTTATTATTAATTCATGTAATTGTTTATACTACTTTTTTGATGGGGCATTATTTATTTATTTATTTATTTATTTATTTATTTATGCTATTCCAGCGCTGCATTGATGAGACTCATTAAATGTAATGGCATTTGGCAATTTATCACACAGATTAAAAACCCTTTCCAGATCACCTCTACTCACCCTTTCTTTTGGAGAACATTTTTGGCATATATCTTGGATGCAGTGAACTGCACAATTTATTGTATGTTTCATTTCAAAACCTGTATGTATGAACTGTATAAGGAAGACACACAGTTAAATTTTTAACCAACATTCTTCCTTTTTCTGTCATTCATTCTTATTTTAAAAGAACTCTTTCAGGCTTCTGTGTTAATTCTAATAAGAAAAAATGTGCTTAAAAATGCAGAGTAGTATTTTATCAACTTCCTTCAAAAGGTGCTGTAGAAGAGCTTTTCCAACACTAAAAAGCTCTATTATTCAACACCATTGTAACATCAATGATATATAGAATAATGTATTCCCAGTTATGTATAATGAGGTTGCAAATTCCTTCGAGGGTTCTGGCAACATTATGAACCACCAGAACAAACTTGATTTTTTTTTTTTTAATGTCATCAAAGTCAGGGCAATCAATTTATGCAACTTTTGAAGCAGATTACCCCTTCAGAGCATGGTGGGGCAGCAATCAAAGTGTTGCAAACCTCAGCCAGGCTGGACGGTAAGCGTGCAGTGTAGGGGATGGGAGATACAAAAGAGTCATTCAAAGTCCTGTTGCTTCTGAAGTGTAAACCACTGAGTGAAAGGGTGTCATATGGATTTTTTTTTTCAAAGTCTTGGCTGTAGTAGCTATATTTTTTATCAAAAGTCAGTTTTTAATTAAAAAATCCCCATTTCAGATGTATTCCTGTGTTCATAAAGAGCAGTCCTGAGCAGTAGGTTAATATAAGATCATGTGGGGAAGCTAGCAGTTGCTATGCATAAATATACATACACCTCAGGGTGTGTTTGTCCTTCTGTTACAAGCTGCATCTTAATGTTTTTTTCTATTACTGGTGATTTGAGAAATGCTTAAGCCAGCAAACACTCAATAATTGCATAAAAGTAAAAATTGCAAGGTGATCTGTAGGAGGGCAGCAAAAATGATGAGGGTCCCTTATGAGGAATGAAAGAATGGCAGAAGATGATGAATGTTTTGAAGTTTTTAAAGATCTCATTATTTTTCTGCCTCTATACTTTTTGCCCCTTCCCTTCCATTCTGTGATACCAGGGTAGTAAAGGACATCACACCTTCACTAAGTTAACGGCAGCCACACAATGATGATGTGAACTGCAGAGTCTGTGACTGTTGGAGGCTTTAGATTTTATTTTGGAGTTGTCACATGAACAGGTTTTCTTAAAATAGCTCCTTCAATTGCAATTTCTTTGCTCCCAGAAACTTGCTGGTTTTGTGCTCTAATTCCTCTGCCAGAAATGGGGTGGATTTTCCTACCAAACTCCTGTGATTTCTTTGGTTGGATCTTCCAAGGTGGAAAAGTTTGGTGTGTTTCTGTTTTCCTGTGCGCTTCCTATGCAAATATGCATGCTTTCTGAGATAGTCCCAGGCTGAGGAAGGAGGGAAGTTGCTATCTGGGGTGAGGAAGGGCTAACCCATGACCTTGGCTGAAAGCTGTGTGTTACCCTTCAGCTATTGTTCAGCCCGAGCTGGACGGGCTGAATTGCTTGTGACTGATGTGCAGTAATCAATCACACTGTGAGCTTGCCCAGCTCTGAAAGGACACAGAGCCGGGAATGGAGAACTTAATGCTTCAAAGCACTGGTGTCTACATAATTTTCAAAGTTCTGTCCACTCAGTTGTACCTAGTTTGAATTTATACTGCACCGGATCTCCTTCATGGGAAATAACGAGTGTTGACTATAGACATTTTCACCAAAGGAAAAAATTAACTTTATAGACACTTGAAAACTGCCTCTGATGCATTCTTCAAAAACATGGACATCAACATCTTGGGAAACCATCACCTTGCACGTGTTCAAATCCATCTACCTAAAAGAGGGAACATCCTTGTCCTCTGTGCAGTGCACAAACTTTTCTGTTTATGAAATCTGTTTGGTTTGTAGCTTTGAATATGAAGGCAGGTAGTTTCTCTTAATCCCCAGGGCAGGGAAGGAGAAAGATTCAGTGGTCATTAGTGTGCAGAATTATCTCAAACACAATAGATTTTCCTCATGACAAATCACACATAATCTCCATAGCAACCTCACATGATTATGCACAAGATTTCAATGTAGCAACAAAAATAAGCATGGCAGGAATTGTAAAGAACACTTATATAGAGACAGATGTGGGAGTAGATGGTGTATAGAAGACTGAAACATAACTGTTCTAAGATGTAAAAAATGAACAAAAGGCAGAAAGCTTGCCTACTTTGTATTTGGAGAGTAGTGATTAAGTCAGTACATAATCTTGAAAGTGGAGATGATGGGCTCAAATATCTCCTCATAATATAGAGGTTCCTGATAGTGCCAAAACAGTCTGAGGAATGTTAGCAGCAGTTTTATCTCACTTTCATAGGATTATTACAGCTGTAAAAATGATCTCTGAGTTGTAAATTGGCATGCGAGAGCTAATTGCAGCAGAGTTTATTTGTTGGGGTTTTTTTTCAAATTTTGTCTCAGTTTGTTTGGACAGATTGATTACAAGTATCTTAAAAACATTATAGGGAATTTTGTAATCATCCTTGTTTATATATCTATATATCTATATCTATATTAATCAATCAATCAATTTTTTTTATCTATCTATTCTTTGGAATTCAGAGATTGCCAATACCTTCCTCATGAGCAGATTTCTAGTGAAAGAAGGACTTTTCCGTAGCTTTTGTTTCCGAAACTGCACCAGGATTTCGAGAGAGAATGGGAGAACAATTTTTAAAAATTTTTTATACTTAATGCAGTGGTTTTTCTTTCTTCCTATGCTGATAGTATTTTATACAGCATCCTAAATTAACAGCCAACTCACTTGTGATGTAATCATTCAGTGTCATTAGCAAATACATTAGCAGTGTAAATGCAATACATGGATTATATATTCTGCTTCTGTATTCCTGTGCTGACGAACCAAATGATCCCTTTGTTGGAGTGAGTCCACCTCAGAAGTGGGGGCATCTCAAAGGCCCTAAGTATTTCAGCTTCAATAGTATTTGAGAATTCTCAGCAGTAGATTCCCTAATTAAGTTCATGCTTTGAGGGCAAAAATTCTGTGTCAAGATGTATCTATGATTAAATCATTCTGATGGTGATTTTCTTTCAATTATCATGGCCTGATCCAGAGCTCCACGTCTTACCTGGTTCTTCTGAACCCAGTCAGCTTGACTTCATCTGATTTTGACTAATGTCAAATTACTTTAATTAAAAGTTTGGCTAAAAGTATTGGAGAAGAAGATATAGCAAACTGATCCATAACATTTTATTCAACTATTTCCATTCAAGTAATGTTATGTGCTTTATTTAAATTCAGATATTTATTTCAATTCAGAACAAATTTAAGACATAATAATGGATAACTTCTTACTTTTAAAATTTTATGCAACTTCATTCCAAGTTTACCTTCCTCAAATAGCAGATTACAGGAATAACAGAGGTGGTTTTGGTATGTCACCCCATTAATGTCTCCACATTGCTAATTTGTCTTATTGAAGATTCTCAGTTTTGCTCACAGATGAGAAAAGTTAAACCAAGTTTTGGTCATCATTCCTAATCTGTGTTTTTCTCGTCCCTGAGTAATTAATAATTTTTAATTGGAATAATTTTTAATGCTTGTGAAAGTCCTGAGTGAGAATCAAATCAAGACATCTTTCTGCTCTTACACCTTCTAGAGGTGTAAGGTCTCTTCAGGTCTACCGGATCTTTCCTTTATTTAAAAATGTTTGTGTGAGTGAAGTGTGTAGGCTAAAGTGGAATAGCCTTGGCTTTCTAAAGATGAGCTCTGCTAACTCTAAGCAAAGTTTATCCCAAGATTCTCTGAGTTTCAAGTTCACTGACTTGCAGTAATATGAATTAGTTGTTTTGAACCCTCTTCAATAGAGCGTTCAAGATTACATTAGCTTCTATTTTAAATTTATATCACTTTGATTAAATTGGTTTACTAATATTAGGTATTAATGAGTTTTAGATACTTTTCTTGCATTCAATATATACCCTTTTCTTACTATTCAATTAAAATCCTTTCCAAATGAAGCAAAGGTGACTAAAAGAAATAATTGAAAGTTTGACTAAGATTTTCTAGAAACAAGGAAGCAAGTACCGCATCCTGTTGAAGTCTATTAACATTTCATACCACAAGATGTTCCATCTGCTAATATAAAACATAATAAGGTGATTTGTCAGTAGATATATGCTGAAGTTCTTATTTCACTCTCAGTCCATTTTATTTGCATATAAAGTGGTACATTTACACTCAACAATAACTAGTCCTGAAGGAATGATATTTAAGAGGAGAATATAATTAATCTATTCAGGTCATAAACATTTTCTTCAGGGCAATGGCTAACCATCTAAGACAACCTTAATAATCATTCATGGACATTACTAAAATACTTTAGAATGAGCTGGCAAATCTGAGGATAGGCAAAATATTGTCATTTTATTCCAAGGACGTATTTATGCTTGTCTTATGCAGCTTTTTGAAGATTATATTAATAAAAAATTCCTTTCTAATTTTTATATTTGGCTTTGTGTTGATGTTGCGTTCTGTGCCATAATGCGTCTAAAGGATGTAGGTATTGTGTTTCCTGTCATTTTATGTCAGATCTTGAAAAGCATACAGGAATTTTGCTGGTTTTCAAATATTATGACCACCTTACATGGAAACTAGTTATAAAGCTCCTTAGCAGCTCTAATTATGATAAAAGGCTCTCAGCAGGTTTGCCAAATAAGAAGGCATTTTTCAAGTACATTTTCATGTTACTTCATCTTGGCTGTCTTGACATGTTTTTATAAACTTTAACTACTTCAGAATTCTTGGAAAGTTGCTTGGATTGAAGAGGAGGAAGAAAGGAGGGAATTGGATAGTGTGTAAAGATATAGCAAACTGATCCATAAAATTTTATTCAACTATTTCCATTCAAGTAATGTTATGTGCTTTATTTAAATTCAGAGATTTTGGTTTGCTGGAGCATTATACCCCCTTTAGTACCATGCAGGATTCTCCTGTCCTCCTCACTGAGCGTATTAACTTAAGGTTTGAGGAGGGTTCATAATGATAGCAAATTACATATGGAGGGAATCAGTACAGAAAGACAGATTTGTGTGGCCATAAATGAGGTCCAAATCTGTTTAATATTTCCCATACTCCAGTTACCACATTTGCTCTAAGAAGCAGTGTTTTGCACTGGGATCTGATTTAAACCTTCTGGCCCATTTCCATAACTCCAGCCCCACAGTTTATAGTCATAAACTAATTTGTATTCTTGGAGGAAGGGTCAGAATATCTGTGGTTCACCCAGTGCACTCACCTTCTGAACTAGAAGACAGCTCTCTCGCCCTTTGCAGGCTGAGCACATCCTTTGTCTTCTGCTTCAGTATCTAGCAGACATGAGAACGGGGGCCCAAACCATGTGCTTTTGCAAGGAGGTGTCCCAAAGTTCAGCACAGACTGCTGACAGTCACTATGCATGATCTTTGAGAATTTAATGGGAAACCCCTTCAGTTCAGTTCTGCTGTTGTTGCAGCTTCCAAAATGTGGGCTATTCCTTCCATAGGAGGCGAAAAAATGCTCCTGTGCCAGGGTGTACAAGGTTTGGTAATGGGAGATGACAAATGGGTTAATATGTAGAGGGTGTGTGTGAAAACATGGGGGAGCCAGTCCTAGCTACTTGAGGTCATGTATACTCATTTTTACATAATAACTCAAAAAAATAAAATAAAAAAGGAAAACAATGCTAAGCAGTCACAAAAGCCCACAGTCAATAAAGCATTTTCTTAAGCCCCTATATTGCTGTGGCATAGGCCCAAGCCTGTGTATTCAGTTTCCTTTAATGCCAAAGCACATTGTTCAGGGAGCCCCATGAAATAAATGTTTTACTAAAAAGTATTTTTTAAAATTAATTTTATTTTCTTAGGCACAAAAGGGCCAACAGATAATGTTTAATCCCAGAAAGTGAGTAGACTGAGCCACTTGTGAGGCATTGTTATTACCCTATGATGAATTGGCTCAGCACACACAGATAAGTCACAGGAAAGTAACAACCACAAGAGTGAATGTGAAACAACTGGTAAATACCGATCACAATATAATGCAAACCTTTCACATGTTGATTAGTTGTAACTAATTTCTGTGAGTTTATCATCTTTATAATTGATTTTAGATATTTTTTGGGTGTAGCTAAAGAAAGCAATAGCCCACATTTGCCACTCAGGAACCACTCAGTTATTGCAGATGCAGCAAGTGATTCAATCTGGTCTTTAAAGTTCAGATTTGCTTTAATCTCATGTTCCCAACAAATTTAATCTGTGCATAGAGCAGAGTCAAAGGGCTGGCCACAGCAGATGATCAATTTGTCATGCTCTTATTATCGCTGCACTTCAACTTGGAGGGAAGCACAGTTCGGTCGGAGCCTGACAGACAGAGGAACCATGGCTGTATCTCCCTGTGTTGTATGGCAGATGGGTTGGTGCTAGCGTGTATATTTTGCTCTGTGTGAGGGAGAAAAAGTATATAGCCACTCTGTTTGAATCATACCATTTTCCCCGAGATTGGATTTTTAATAGTCAGACATCTAATTGGCCAAACAGACGACTGCTCAGATGAAAATGAGAAGACTGTAGGGACAGAGCTGCCTTTCTAAAGGCCACACATCTATTTGGGATTTAGGCCTTCTCTGAAAATGTGTTTCTAATTTTGGCATATCAGCGGGAAAGAAATTCTGAGCATAAGCGGGATGGAGTGAAATGTTTTACTTTATATATATATATTGAGTTCATGCTCTTGAGGTTTAGCAGCTTTTAAAAATATAATCACATTTATCCTGTGAGCTCTTCAGGTTCTCTCATTCTTAATTTTCCACTGACACCTGTACACCTATCTTGCCAGGCGCAGGATGATGCACACTCAGTGCCTCTCCCGAGCAGGTGTGCAGTTCTGATATGGCCAGTCTCCATCAGTGGAGGGACACTCACTGTCTCATTCTCTCTGTGCTCTGTCCTCTGCAATGGGTTTTTACCTTCCTGATGAAAAATCAAGCCCTTGTGTGAACACAGCGGGGTGGATTGCAGGAAGTAAATGGCAGAGCTGGCAAGGAGAATGGGACGGGATTTCCCATTGGCTCCATCTCTGAAAATTTCCACTGGCATAAAGTGAGCTGCAGCAGCAGTAAAACTCATTGCATCTGGACTAACCCTGCGGAAGGAGGCTTTGTGTCTGCAGTGTGACAGGAGAGGCACGGCCTGCAGAAAATCAATGATGAGGCAATTGAGAGCAGTGAGCTGTTCCTACAAAGTGCAAACTTTTCAATCACCATTGTGGCCAGATAATAAGAATCTTTTCATTTACACTGTAGAAATTTGTTCTAGGCAGCAGCAGAGGTGTAATAATGGACTTTACTTCTGGAACTGACAGGAGGGTATTGAGGTAATCCTCAGGTAAAGACTGGTCTCTGAGATTTTCCCCCTTATTTTATGAAAGGTCATATTTCTTTCCTGAAACCCAAGTCCTGTTTGAGCTTCCTGAAATCTTGAGCCTTCAGTGAAAGAGCTGCATGGAACCAGGGCCCAGGAGTGCTGGCACCTCCTGCCTAAAGCCTAAAC
This sequence comes from Chiroxiphia lanceolata, assembly GCF_009829145.1. NCBI lineage: Eukaryota > Metazoa > Chordata > Aves > Passeriformes > Pipridae > Chiroxiphia > Chiroxiphia lanceolata. Next base: position 32,637,795 of record NC_045643.1, on the reverse strand, counting down.
CTACCCCACACCATTGCCAGTGGCAAAGGTTATAGAAATGGGAGCTTATATGAATGAGTCACCTTCTCTTTGCCAGCCCCAGCTCCCTCGATGGCAGCAGCACAGGCAAATCTTGCTCCTGTATTACTGTTCACCCTATTCTTGTCCTGGTGGAAGGAGACAGCAGTGCATTATATATTGGTGACTTATAAGAAACAGAAATTTTTAAATGCTTAGTTCAAAGATAAAATTCAGCTGGATTCAGTGCTACCTTTTAAATATCATAAACCCTGAGAGAAATTGAATGGCTCTTCAAGGGAGTCAGGGATTTCCCGAAATCCTGCAGTAAAATTTGCCTATTCTTTTGAAACGCTTGTAGTCAGTACTGCTGAAAAGAGAGGACCTTGACTTCTCCATCTCTGTCTTCTCTTCATTTTATGCATTTTAGTTTGAAGAATTGGGCAGAGATCATCTGGCACATAATACTTAGGGAATGTAGGAAGATGGAAGACTTTCAGGTTATTCTGCTTGGAAGTCTGGGGACGGCCCAAGATTAAAAGCCTTTCAGAAGAGGTCAGCTGTGAAGGGTGTGCTCACTTGTAATGGGGTTCTCTTGAGAAATTTAAACTCCCTCCTGAGACCCTGATGATCTGCCTTCAGTGTTTCTTTCTGAATGCCTGCACTTTATTATCTCCTATGGAGCTCCCAGGGCTCCCGGTGAAATTTGTTCAACTGTTTGCAATCACACCAACCCGCCCGCCCATCCCCATGAAGTCATGCACAAAAATTGCAGGATGTGAAATGTCGTTGGCATTTCTTCATTGCCGCTGGAGCCCAGGATCCCTCTGCTAGCTCTGACCCAAGCCCAGGCTTATTTATGACTTACAACTAGAGCAACGTATTTGTTTTTTAATAAGTAAAAGCCCAGGGGACCTGTTTTAAAATTAAACAAAAAATACCCAAAAATGCACAGGAGCCTAAATATCTATCATTTTTGTAACAGACAAGGCTCTCCAGCAAATCATAATACAATTGATACATTGCACAATTTATGATACAGGCTAATCATGTCAAGATGTCTAAAATAGGCTGTTAGTTCATTTGTAGCCTTTCCTGTGTTGTCAAGGATCTAATATATTTGCTTTAACTATAATAAGGATGAAATGCATAGTTATTTCAAAAGGAAACCACTTTTATTCAAAACATTTTTGGTAAAGTAGGTATTTTGAAGTGTTTATGGTCCAGATGAATTGCATGACTATTGTTACTGGTCCTGCTGTTTCAAATATTTTATTGTTAGTGGAGTAAATGACCAAACTTTTCATCAAGCAAAACAGAAATTAGACACTTAAATTATTTCTTGTCAATTAAATATTTTTTTTTTTTTTAAACATAGGGTCTTATTGCATGTTAATATTTAACCTGACACTAACGGCCATCAGGATGAAATGAGACATTCATAGTACTTGACTTTTGGCTAATGTGCCTCAGAATGTCACGAGAAGACTTACATCTCTAACTACTGTGGCAATAAAATCTGCTTTTAATCTCAAGAAAGTGACCATTCCATAGCACCAAAGTTTAATTATCTGACCAGAGATGCCCTTATAAGCCCTGATTTTTGCAACCTATAGAGGAAACAGAAAATCAGATTAATTTAAAATGTTCCAAGTTGTTATTCCCAGACTAAAACTTCAGTGTCAATTATGCAAAATTCAGGTGCTTTTAGGGGTGTTCTGTAAAATTAGAAGTTTATATGAGCAAATTGTTCTACAGATGTACACAAAATCATGTATTTGAACATACTCAACTGCATCATAAAATAATAAAATTTCTTATAATGTAAGGATTTCTGAAAGTTGGAAAAAAAACCCCTAGCCTTTTGTTTGTATTACATATTTGAATAATATAAATCATCTGACCGTTGTTCCCCAAGGATGTATTGTTGCTGGGGGTGGGGGGAGGGGGGCTGGTTGTTTGCCGTAGCAGTTTCCAACAGGTTTCCTATCAAGCTGCTTCTAAGCAAACAAAGAAGGTATATGGAAGGTTAGGTAAGGAAGTGCCGTTACATTTGCTGCACCAACTTGCTTTTTTGTCTTGATAATAACACTATACCTGGGCTTGTCACCATGTGAAGATGGTGGTATGATGGCATTGTGGCATCTGCATTTAATTCAAATTCTAACTAGATTCACTGAGTGGAAAGGCTGTATAAAATAATGCAACTGCAGTCTAGTCTGGTTACTCTTACAGGTATGAGGCCGTATTTTGCGTTACATTGCTGGAGCTGTCTTGACTTCTGGACAGTTAATGACAAAAATTTTACTGTAATGACATTATCATTCGTAAACTGGCAGAAATGTTCTAAGCAATACCCAACATCATGTGAAGGTCTGAGGTTAAGCATCCACTTATTTTAATAGGTTTATTTATTTTGTTTGGCCCCTAGAAGCTATCATTGATGCTGGACCATTGCTTTTAATTGCCTCAGTTAAACAGCACATTTTGAAGCCTGCAATTGTTTATTGGGTTTATGATTGTTAACACATTGGTTGTACAACTAATATCAAGAAATTATTTCTTTTTACACCTCTTGAATTTTCAGCCAGGCAAGTGCTTGAACAATAAGTAACACTCAAGTGAACTGTCCCATGGAAGACAAATTTTCATAGTCGGTTTTCTTATGCAGCGCAGAGGCAGAAAATAGCTGCAGAGTCACTGGTATTTAATGTGAGCTGGCAGGAGCACAGCTGGTCCTGACATGTGTCAGAACACATAGACCCAGCACATATACAGTAGGCAGCCCTAGTGATCATGATTGGCCAGCATTGAAAAAGGCATTGGCCTCTTTATGTTCTGTCTGTGCATCTGTTCTTAGCATGAAGGTGTGTTTAGTTCCCTATAAAAAGGAATAGGATTCTTTCATGAATATATTTCCATGCACTGCTCTGTGACATAGTGACCACTTTCAGAACAATCCCATTTTTTTTCAGCAAAATATATTCTCATACAAACCTATATGTAAACTGTCTTCACTTAGATACAGAACATCTATTTCTTTTGTTTTGCCTAAAGTAGAATAGGTTCCTTTAAATAGAAAGTTGTGTTTATCTTGGATAAATTCCATGCTTAAAACTTCCTACAAAATACACTAAGGTGATATATAAACTTTTTCATTTTCCTGAAATAATGTAAAGGGAAAGTTCTTGACACTCTGTGTCAGGCCTAAAATGTACCCAGGCTGCCAGCAACAAACCTGCATCCATTGGGGAACACTTGTGTTGAATTGCACAGCCTCTGAGTTAAGTCACTCCAGTGTTCTGCTGATTTTTTTCCCTTCTTGTTACAAGGAAATTTTGTTGATATCTATAACTTTGTGAGTGTGCTCATTTGAGTCCCTTGTCTCATCACTTAGGGCCATTATGTTGGGTAATTCAGCAGTGTGTACAAGTAAACTGGTGCAATAAGTTCTATAAGTTTGAGATAGTGTGGCACTGACTTGGGAGTCTGTTACCTTGAACTTGTTAATAAACATCTGCCAAACACCAACAACAGGTTCTTAGCAAACAGTGTGGAATATGGAGAACCACAGAGATGCAATTTATCCATGACTAGTCTTCATCCTGAAACTGTACAAGTTAACCTTAGATATGCTGGTGAAGTTTTTTCTGATATTTGACCTGTACTGGGCAGTCGGGCAACAGTAAGTGTCGTATAAAATCCTCCAGTAAGTTAATCTTCAGTGGCATAATGTTGCTCTACTCTTTCATTTCTCACCCCCTTTGCAGCCTGTTTGTTTCCATGTATGCAGAAGACAAGAATTATGACATGAGAATGAAATGCAAAACCTTATCAAACTCATGCACTCAGTTGCTTTGGTACCTCAAACCACTAAATATTTAACAAATAACACTGTGACACTGGCTTTTTTCCTTTTGGTTAGACATTATCACTAGAAGGAAAGTTCTTGTAAGAAGTCTCAGATTTTTTGATGAACTAAGATTTATAAAGTAATTTAGAGGTGTAAAGAACTATATAAATGCTAAATGTTATTAATAATGAGTAATCAATTGAACGATTAACATAAAGAATGTCAGTCCTCTTACTTACACTTTTGATTTTAAATGAAGAGAGACCAATAATACATAATGAATGAAGATAAAGCCAAATGAAATTCTGAATTTTGGTTGTAGATGAGTACATACATCAAAGAGCCATCTGCCCATAGAGAAAGGATTAGTGATCTGCTACCATTTTTATTCACAGCTGACAAAAGAAGGGAAATATAGTATTTCTCCTCTGCAGTGTCCAGTACAAACCTGTTGTAGATATGACCATGATACCAGTTGTGACTCAACATTGGAAGGCCATACCAAGTTAGAAAGCTGAGGATACGAAGTGGTATTTCAAGAGCCATGGTAAACCTCATGAACTTTCATGGGCCATACTGAAATGTTTGTGATTCCCTGATCAAAGTGGGTGTAATAATGACTCTGGAAGTAAAAGTCAGTTTTTCCAGCATGTTTTAAGAAAAGAGAAACAGAAGAGAACCAGAAGATAAATCAAGTGAAATGAAATGAAATAAAAATACATCCATATGCTGTAGATTTTGGCAGCTTGTATCCAAAATGATTTGGAAAGGAAGAACCTAGCCTTGTGTTTATATTATCACTGAATCTTTTGGTATATCTCAGCGAAGACCATATGCTGTATCACAGCTCAGTAAAGATTTTATAGGTCAAGCTGTTACATACCAATTTAGTTCATAGGCTGCAATTTTGAACAGTTACCTATGCCAGAGTGTTTGAATTTAGTCAGATACTAAAAGCCCTTGTTTCTAGCAGATCATTTGAAGGAGAACATATAGTCTGTTATGTAATATTCCTTCTTCAACTCAGATAAATTGGGAAAGTATACATTGAATGTACATGCACACCATGTACACTCATGATAAAACAAAATAGAGAAAAGGCTGTCCATAATACAAAACACTTCAAATAGAATTAGAGATTTTTTTTTTTTAGCAAACAGCACAAATCTAGTGTTTTTCATACAGTTTTCCTTGCATATTTTAGTGTTATATATATAAATTTAAATGCTAAGTTGCAGCATGCTATGAATGCTGTAGACTGTGTAGTGGGTAATACATGTCACCTTCAGCCTTCAGAACTGGAGAAGGATTTGGGTCCTTTCTGAATCTTGACAAACACTATCAGCAACTAAACAGTGTTTTTATCTCCACCTCTATTAGCATTTCAACAGCAGAGTTGATAGGTGACTAGTTCTCTGCTGCTGTTAAAGGAGCAGCCTGCAATGTATCTCAACTGGGGAAGATTTTTCACTTATTATGTAAATACTATGGTCTGAATCTCTCTACTCAGTGCATAGGGGTGCAATTTCCCTAACGTGTATTCACTGAAAATTTGTGTGATTTTGTTACAATAGAGAAGATAGCGAAAGTATAATTAATATCTGAGTAAACACATACTAGACCTTTGTGGCCCATCCAAAATGGTTAACATAAGACAGATATTTAGAAAATGCCTTTAAATGGACAGCTCTTTATTAGTATGGTCACTACATTTAGTGCTTCATAAGAAGAAATGGCTTTCCCACTTGCACTTGCTTGCTTTGTTAGAAATGAGAATATGCCTAAAGGTGTATTTTCTTCTAGGATACCACAGTTACATAGACTAATGTAACTGAATGTGTTTGTAGATGATCCCTTTTTTAAATATTAAGTAATTTTAATTTATATTAGGGAAAATAATTCTTCATTATTGTTGTTATTATTATTGGCTGGAATCACATGGTAGTAAATATTGAGAATCCTTTTATTACCTGAAATGATGCCCAATACTGATTCTTTCCCTAGAACTGATTTGAGATCCTCTTCCCTAGATCTTAGGATGCTGATCAGTAGTGTTAGAAACTTCCTTTCATAATTAGTGGAAGACTCATCATCATCTTCATGGCTAGGCTTCGTGAATGAAGATTTGGGAAGGGCTCTACCCATATTTGCTATAAACGCGCTGGTGACTAAAAAGGCCAATATGGGATAGACAAGTCCGGTTGCAAAAGGCACAGCAGAAAGACTCCTTAGGCAGTAAATTCTGTGAGACGTGATTCTTTCTGCGTTGTCTTTTCTCCTCAAGAGTGATCCTGCGTGCGTTCTCAAAGGCATCAGCAGCGTTATAGATGGTGTGTCTGCAGGTCTCCCCAGTGGAGGCCGGAGTAGACCAGTTATGATGATCAATATGGCCAAGGCTGGTTTCGGGGAGTCCTTGTATCTCCTCTTCGGGGCTCCTCTCGCAGCAGCCAGTGGCAAGTTCACCATAAAGCAAGATCTTAGGGAGGTGGTGGTCCTTCATCCTTGAGACGTGCCCTGCCCAACGCAGCTGTGTTCTCAGTAACATGGCCTCAATGCTTGTGACTGCTGCTTGTTCTAGAACAGATGTATTGGTCACATAATCTGACCAGTGGACGTTCAGGATTGTACGGAGGCAGCGTTGATGGAAGCAGTGGAAGACTAATTTTTTTCTTAAATTTAGTCAGACTTCTGCTTTTTTCCTTTCAAGTGTTTATATAAGTTTTCTTCACTTCTATGGGAAAAATAATATTTAAATAACAATAGACTCATGAGAAACAAACTTTGTATATTGAAAACTACTTTAAGAGAACGCACCTGCACATCCTTCCATGTGTGAATATACATCTATACATATATATGCACACAATTTGTGAGTTTGGTTCTTTCATTGCTTTTGGCCAGCTGCAAATTTAAATTTCCTGTTGTTTTATTTCTCATTTTGATTTTGAGACTTTTTCTGTTTGGTAGCAGGAGATTGCACAGAGAAATAGCATCTGACAGTGTGCAAATAAAATACCTGTCCTTTTGCCAGACAGGTTTACAGACACATAAAAACACTCAAACGGAATGAAAACAACTGCACAAATGCAGGGTAGACATTAATCTTGTTTCAGTAAAGCTGAAAAGTATTAACTGGCTCCTGGAGTAAGGGGGGAGAGGGAGAACACAATGTTCTGAGATGTCCTGTGCAGGAGCCAGGAGCACATGTTAACTTTTACTTTCCAGTGATTAGACACAGTTACAGGAAAGGCACTTGTGTTTAGCATCTTCCCCTGTGCTTAACAGTCTCTGAAGGTGACATCCAGGGGGATCCCAGCTGGGATTCCTAAGTGCCTAACCACTTACACCAGCACAGAGCAGGATGTTTATATTTTTAAGCTCTAAAACTCTACACAAATAGGCCCGAGATTTAGCGAGGACACAATAATTGCTTTCCTTTCAACAGCAGGTGACATATTTCCCACTGAGCAAAATATAATCCTGCTGCTTTTAGTCATAACATGAGCAACAGGAGAAAAATAGACGAGGAGGTGGGAAATGTCACCAGTTGTGTCTTGGAAAGGATGTTTGCAGGCATGAGCAAGCCTCTAAGTGCACAAAATTAAAACACTAATTGACAGATGAAATTTAACAAGTCCAAATAATGGTGTGAACTCTTTACTGTTCCTTTTCCTTGCTGTTTTTGCCCTGGGTAGCACACGTTGACTAAGCAGGGAGAATTTTTGGGTGCCTCAAGCAGTGTGAGGACAAATAGCAGCTCCATGGGCTGGTCCAGAGAGAGAGTGAGCACTGAAAGGGCTTTGATACCACTCTTCACTTTTAGCATTACAGACACATGCTGTTCTATCATCTTAATTGATAGTAGTAATATTATACCTCTTTTACTGAATATCTGATATTGATATCCCACTGCATCCCTTTCTCTGACATTGTCTGCACAGACCCTGAACTCAGAATTCGTTTCCAAACTCAGTCCTGACTTCAGCCTCAGTTAGATTGAGGTTTTTCTCTGACCTTGGGCTGGCCTTCATACACCTAGTATTGTACTCGGGTGTCACTGGAATTGCAATGCCATCCACTGGAAAACAGCCTGTTTTGCAAACTTTCCCAAAGTGTTGAGGGGATGCAAATAATCATTATGAAACTATCCCATACAGATTGTGGGTTAGTAAATACTTCTGGAGTTTGCAGTCATGTTCAAGAATTTCCTCTTGATGGATATTAATGTATCTCATATCTTTGCTGTGCATAACCATTTTCAGATAAAGCAGTTAGAGCATATCAGTGCTATAAATTAAAAATTAGATGAGGAGGAAATCCTCAGATCTCCCAGGAGAATAGTACATCTCCACATTATTCCAATTCCAAGCTACATTTATGATGTACTATATCTGTTAAGAGTTGAATGCTGCCTATTTTAAAACAAATATTTTCCTCATGTAGCACTAATCATGTCTAAATGAATAATTATTGATTTGTGGAAAGAAGAAAACTCTGCCATGATTAATAACTTAGTATTGGATTTGAAAGAAGAAGTTCTAATCAGAAGCATTTTAGGAGATAAATAATCTAAAGGTCTTTTTCATTAAAATTCAAAATATAAAACAATTCAATATGGCTTGAGATCCATCAGCTGATACATATTAGCACAGGGAGTGCAATCTGCCAAAGCAGAAAAAATCACTTGTGCCCGAGATATTGCTGGAGCTGACTGTGTGACTCTCTTATGGAACGGGCCTCTCCAATGTTTGAGGCCATAAGATTAAGTCACTGAATCTGAACTAAATAAACACTTCTTGAATTAGCTTTTGTTTGGTTGGTTGGTTTTGGTTTTGTTTTTTGTGCATGTGTGTGTGAGCATGTATCATGCACGTAAACACTTGGGGTATTTAGGATGTCAGGTTAGGAAGATGGATGTAATCAGGCTAAAGGACTGGAAGGACGGAGGACATCTTGCCTTCAGCCATGGTCTTGCCAGAGAATGGGACTTGTTCAGTGACTCAGTCTTCCCCAGTATGGAGATCAATCTGATAATCTCTGTGAACTTCTTAACTTTTTTCAGCATTGCAGGAGAGCCTGAAAAGTTATGCAGTCTAAACCAGCAGACTCGTTTGCCTTGTCTTAATCCTCCTGTGCACTGTATTTACTTTGTGGCTAGACAGATTCTCTCATATTCAGCATGTCCTTCTGGCCCCAGGCATCTGATGCGTGAATATAAAGTAATATAAGGGGGGATTCAGCAATCCACATAAGTGATTGTGTCTTTCAAATATGTACAGAGGAAGGGTTTTTTTTACCTTATGTGGTATGAATACAGGTATCAAGGGACAGCTGAGCTTCCTTGTCCTCCCTCTCCCAGAAAGAGAAAAGTAAAGTTGTTTGGATACACAGGAAGGAATGAGGAGACAGATTTGAAAATTTACAAAAAGTGTAGAGGCATTTTAGAAACCTCCAAGGAAGCAGAATGAGTTCATTCTCATTAAAATCTCGTTAGGTGCCTATCTACATCTTTAGCTGTTTAGATGGTCTGAAGTTGTGTCAGAGGAGGTTTAGGTTGGATATTAGAAAAACGTTCTTCACCCTGGTGGTTGAGTGCTGGACCAGGCTCCCCAGGGCAGTGGTCACAGCACCAAGACTGACAGAGCTCAAGAAGTATTTGGACAATACTCTCAGGCACATGGTGTGACTCTTGGGGAGGGTCCTTTGTGGGACCGGGAGTTGGACTTGTAGGTCCCTTCCAGCTCGTCATATTCTGTGATTCTGTGATCTAACCATGTGCTGTTTTGATTTTTTTGTGATTTGTGCTTCTCCTTTCAACAACTGGAATAACACAGGTAAGAGTGGGTGGACTGAAAGACCCAGGACATACTGAGCCCCGAGATATGCTTGTTTAAGTAAACACTGCAAGGTTAGGTGTGGTCTGAAATCCTACCCTGAGCATCCTCATCAGAAGAGACTATGGCAGGAGAACTGGTTGGGATGCCAGGCCTAGGGCCTTAGCCACACCCCAGGTGCATGGAAGAGGCCTTCTCTTTTAAGGCCCTATCCCTTCACTGCTACCACAAAAACCTTTTGCTGGAACAAATTTCTTTTATAAGAATCAGAATTCTAAAGGATGACTGGAAGAAAGCAAGGTGAGACAAGAGAAATGGCTCTGCTAACCAGCAAAACTTTTGAGTGCTTCTCTACAAGTGTTCAATCGTGAAGTGTTGAGGCACCTTCCTGCTCAGAGACTTTGCCATGCTTTCATAGCGTGCCACTGTCCCCACATCCAAACAGTGACTGTATGACACTTAAGTTTGTGACAAAATTTCCATTGAGTCCCATATGACCAGAGGATAGTACTGTTGTGTAGTGAGGTGTTTTCCAGACAGAAAAAGTTGGAAAGGAAAAGAGGAGGAAGGTTGTTATTCAACGTAAGGGCTTTTTCTTCAAGAGGGAAATTGCAGAAGCCCACTATATACTTTTATACAGAAATAATTCAAAAGCTTTATACTAATTAGCTTGCTTTTGTTCTTAAAGCTTTTGTAAGTGATTTATGAAAAGTGTTATTTCTATTACTCAGGCATATGAAAAGAAGCAAATTAACTTATTATATTATGTGGACAGTCAAAAGAAGAGTTAAATGGAGCATATGACTTTCCCTTAAAACATTAATTTTCTTGGTTTTTTCTTTAATTTCCTTCATAATAAAATGTTCACAATAGCCACTGGGTATTACTCTATGAAAGATAAATTAGATCATTCCTGTTAGATGTAAATCCTCTCCTAGACTTGTCATCAGGATATGATTATTGTAAATTTCTCCATACATGTGAAATGCCAATCCCTGAACACATTTCCTGTTGGAAAACAAGAGATTTTCAGTGTCTTTTCATTTAAATACTGTCAAGTTGATGGCTACAGAAATGCTTTCTACATGAATGATTAAAGACTATATCTAAAGTTTGGAAATTGGTTTTTCTTCCCTGAATAAGTTTAATTCTGCAGCATCAATGAGACCTGCAGATGCTCAGCACTTTTCACAGCAAAGCCAAACATTATATGGGTACGGCTCAGCGGGTGCAATGGTTCAATCTTATGACTACCTTGATGTCTGTAACACCTGAAAACCACACTGAACTGGAAGGCTTCTCTTTATGCGAGAAGTGAGAGCTGAGAAGCTTCTACCATTTCTGCAGACTTCCCCAGGTGGGAGCTGGACATCTGGGAGACCTGCCCCACTGTACACACCATCTGTGAGAGGCTCTGTCAGGCAGAGCCTTCCACGTTAATCAACCCTTTGAATAATAATACCTTTCAAGGGCATGTTAGTGTAGATGATGAAGGTTTGAGAGGAAAAGAAGCACTTTCTGGGCTGGGATCTCTCTTAGCTTTTAAAGTTTATTGAAGTTGGTATTTTATTTTTCTCCCGTGAGAAAAATAATACATGCTCAGTATTTCCAATCTAGTGTAAGCACGCAAACATCCTAAGGCTTATGGAAACTAATCTAAATCATCAGCTCTTGTGAGGATCATCCAATAAATTGTCTGTGATTCATGCATGGAGCACCTACACAGTTCAGATGCAGTATTTCAGCCTTTCTGTCGTATATCAATTATTGCCGCCAGTTTTGAATACTCAGAAACATGAGATGCTTAACAAATTCTAAATAACAGCAGGAGGTCATTATATACCAGGGTGTTTTTGTAAAATAATTACTATCCGCAAATGATGACTTTTTTAAACCAGTGTTTGAAAACCTTTTGGTCCAATTACTCTAAAAATCACGCACTAACAGTAGAGAGAAAAACCTGATTACTTTGTGTATCTCATCTGTCTTCATTTTGGACTGACATGCCCTCAGTTAATTCCACCAAGGTCGGCATGATTCCAGCTGAAACTGACCCGTAACACCCCTACACACTGGAAACAGGATGTCACCCTAGTGGAAAAAATGCTTTTAGGGGCAGGATTGATATGTGGTTGTTGTTTTTTTTTTTAATTTGTCCTCTGTGTCTCAGAATAGTGGGAGCCAAGGCTTCTGCAGGAAATTGTGTCTATGTCTCTGGCTCCCAAGAGAGACACACTGTCTAAACATCCAAAAGTCGGCAGTAGAGCAGTGGGTACACTAACAGGACTCATCACTTGTTGCCATAGATTTTCCATCTGATGATGATAAAGATCTTTAAAATGTAATTCAGTTAAATATTACAAAGAACTTTTCCAGTAAGCTGCAGCTAGTGAAAAAATTATATTACCAGAAATATGAAGGTTTACATTTATATTCCCACTGTTAATTCACATTAAGTTCCCTGTGAATTGAAAGATTCATGTGGAAGAAACATAGACAGCTAAGTATATCACTTTCTATTTCACACATAAAATTTAAGGCATTTTTAAAGTTACATTTTTGAATGCTAACTGGCAAGACAGTATATAAAACAAAAAGCTATAATGTAGTCTGAATTGTCACTATATATTCTGTGTAGCAGCTGACAATGAATATTTATCTAAACAAATATTTTCAAGCCTTTCATACTACAGTTTGTGTTTGTTTCAGTCTGATTTGAATAAACAGAATGTTTTGCAATAACTGTAACTAATATCTCTAGGCACATAACATTTGAGATGGATCTGCAATTCAGTGCTGCGATATTCAACTGCAGAAACATTAGTGTTAACCAGGAGCTAAATTACAGCTTTGATTTCAGTGGTACTTCATTGTACCTGTGAATTCTATGATGCTGAATGAAATTAAAGGTTCACTTTAATTTTTATGAAAAGGAAATAGAGTCTCGTTAAATGGAGCAGTGTCATTATATTTGTTTAGCAGCTACCATACATGGCACGCTGAAGTCACAAGTGTTCAGGAGACAAACCATTAATAGCGTGTCAGATCACTTATAAAAGCACGAGACAATAATGATTATTAATACAATTGTTATATACAGGAATCAAAGAGGGCGTTTTTCTTTGCAACTTAAGTGAAGAGGAAAAGCTTCTAATTTCTATTTTATGGAAGTCTTTCTGTTAGGCTGTTACTCCTACACATTAAACTCAGCAGTTGGCATCCATATTCACCCAAGTACATGATCTTCCTGCTCCAGTTCTGATGGCAGGTCAGTAAAGGCTGTCCCACAAGATCCCTTCTCTGTGCCTCACAGCTGCTCTGGGAACATGTCTCTAACTGTCAGATTTCCATCACAGGAACCTTTTATCCTCACCTCCTTCCCTGGTGCACAGCTCTCTCCAGCTTTCAGAGGGACACAGAGGCTGCTGCATGGCCACTTAAAATGTGCCTGTCACCAAGGCAAACTGGAGGGGTGAAGAGTTGTGCTCATATAAAAATCCACAGGAACTGTGCCTGAGCCAATGCCCCATGGTGCCATTGGGCATCTCCCATTTGTTCCAATATTTGGAATTGCCACTATCCCAGACTGGTATCTATGGCTGGAAATGTTTATAGCATTAGTGAGGATAATGGGGTTGGAGTTGCAACCCGGAAAGAAATTGTCCTTGCAGTGCTTTTGTGCTTTCTGTTCCACTCAGAATTTATTGGGAATTAGTGACTGTAACTACAGGCACTGCTTTGGCTTAAGTGTTTAACAGGCCTACACAACATAAGTGTATGCTGTTTGCTGACACAAATGTTCCAGTTCTTATTTCCTTTCTGGGACTTTACTGAACTCTCTGCTTACAGATTGCCATTACAGCGAAACATTTTCCTTCCACTAAATCCACTTTCACTAAATCCCTGCACTATACGCTAAAAGTTTATCTCCAACCAGTATCACATGATGCTGTCTGGCCTACACACCACTTAGGAAATGCCAAACTTCTTATGACTAATCCCCCAACCCAGAAAGTCAGGTTTCATTGTGTGCAGGGATTGGGAGCTTGTCTTATAAGTGGCGACCGTCAGTGGCTGTCAGAGAGCTGCAGCACTTGGGATCAGAGTTCCTCATGGGAAACCTGCTTTGCAAAACTCTTCAGGAAGATCAACTTCCTCACGTATTGAATTGAATGGTTACCTACAAGAAAATATATTGAATGTGGTAGTGATTTTTTTTTATTTGCCTACCTTCAAATACCTTCAAGCAGGGCCAGTCCTGTTGCATTTATGAATGTTTTTATTTTCTTGGATATCTCATGGAAATTAGTTGGAATTTTGGTTGAAGAAAAAGAGTGATTCATGCAACAGTTTACAACTGATTCATGCCTTAGGCTCCTTTGCCTACTGCAATCAGTCAATACCCAGTGTTGAACCCACTGCAAGCCCTGGTAGTGACAGCGACAATAATTTGCTTCAAGCAGACCACAAGCTGACAGAGCTTCCTGTCAGCATAGCTCCTGCTTTGTTTGTAATAAACTATGAAAATGCAGAGGTATATTTGTGTGTTAGCTTCTGATTAATTTCTTTTTTTTTCTGTACAAACACAGAGTGAAAAAGCGAACCAATGAACAGGGGATATTTAGAAGCATATTTATTTGCATGTTCCATCATTTTTCCATGTATTTATGTTTACGTTTCATGCAGATGAGATGGATGGATGTAAGTAGTTTCACTAAATTCCGTGTACCAGGAAGAGGTGGAATACTGAAAGCAGCTTCTGAGATTTCCTGAGCAATGCTGCCTTATTAACTTGGAGATAAATTTTTCTTGACTATATATATGACTTGATGATCTTGGAGGTCTTTTATAGTCTGGTTGATTCTATGATTCTATGATTCTATGCATCGGTGAGACGTTGCAAGCAGGGTCATAGATATAGAGATTAATTTTCAAAATGTACTATAAGAAGTTTAAGAAGTTTCCTCCTCTGTGTGAAAAAGTTTGTGGCTAGACCAGAGTGTGGCAGGTGGGCAAAAGACGGTGGTAGGAGAAAGGAAGCAAAACCTGTCTGGGAAAGAGGTTCCAGCCTCCAGTGCAGTACATCAACTTCTCTCTGCTTATCTCCAGATTCCCTGTTTTCCATCAGAACAGACACTAAAGGGTTGGTAGTTCAGATTTTGCTAAACCCCAGGTTACCTTTGTCCTTAGAGCAGGGATCAGAAGCTGGAAATCCTCAGAACGTTTTCTTCATCTTGTTTTGTCTGCTGATGATTGGACATATTTTGGGATCATCAGATTGATATGCCTACAGTATTGTGTTGGACTTTTAAACTTATATTTATATATTTTATGTATGTGAAGGGAACTTACAAGAAAGAGGGAGGTGGGCTTTTTACTAGAGCATGTAGTGACAGGACGAGGGGGAAGGGATTCAAACTGAGAGTAGGTTGAGATTAGATATTAGGAGGAACTGGAATAAGTGAACCCAGAGAAGTTGTGGATGCCCCACCCCCACAAGTGTTAAAGGACAGGTTGGATGGAGCTGAGCAACCTGGTCTAGTGAAGAGTGTTCCTGTCCATGGCAGAAGGTTTTGGAACTGGATGGTCTTCAAGATTCCTTCCAAAGCAGGCCATTTAATGATTCTATAATATATAGTGCATATTTTATATTTTTTACTATGGAATTTTACTGATTGAACTAATGAGCATCTACTGCTTCTTTATTTAGATTGTTTTTAAGGAGAAATAAACCCATATGGAAATAGGCTTGATTTGTGTGCATGTACATTGTTCCTCATCAGAAGCTGCCCGAATAAATGTGAGGACAAGTGATAACAAAGCAATTAAAGAAAACGGTAGAGAAAACTTCAGGTCCCGAGGTATTTGTTGTTGGATGGATGACAGTGGTTATTCCAAGTGAGTTAAAAAGTCTGATACACTCCGAGAATGAAGCGTCTTTATTTGTGAATCCCAAATATCTGTAATAACCTTAGAATTCAATTTCCACAACTCTACAATAGATTTGAGGAATGTTTTTCTATCCTTGTTATAACTCCTTGTCTTCTTTAGACAGTGGAAGTCACATGCAAGTGCCATATGTCTATGTAAGTCAGATGCCTCCTATCAGCAGTTCTTCCATGTGTTGTGGTTAATTTATATTCACAAAAAACATCACAGAAATGATTCAGAAATTGTAATTACTTGTTAATGTCAAAAACTGATTAATTAAATGCTCTAGTGTTTACTCTGCATTATTATGGCTGCTAACATTTCTGGGCATTTTCATACAGCATTGGTGTCTTTGCTGGGTGAAGTTTATTAATGTAAATTGGATTTGACATAAACAAGACTACAGCTAATTATTTCATGTAAATATACATACTGTGCAGCAGCAAACTCATAAAATCTGCACATCTTCTTGCACTCTTTTTTGTGGTTGTGTTTTAACTCTGAATGCCTGTTTTAGCTATAGCAAATTCCTGTTACCCTAAATAACAGTCACCTTTTCATTTGTGGAATTGCCGGGCTACAAACTTTTGTGCCACTCTAACACCTCCTTAACTTACACACAGTCATCAATAACTTTTAACAACCAGGAACTCTCACATGTACCACTATGCTAAGCTCCACTTTGTTCGTTTTCTATTTCACTATATAGAGAAGTTTTATACTCACTGAGGACAAGAACTTTCCATAGGCTGAGGTAAATGGGAGAGCAGCCCCAAGCCTGTACAGGAGACACCATCAGGGTGTTCCGATACAACCACTTGTCCATATTCCTGGCAAAAAGGCATGTTTTTCCAATTTCCTGCTGAAATCTTTGGCTGCTCCAATGTTGCTTTGTGACTTTTTGGTAGTTTAGAAGCTCAAAGAGTTCTTGGTGCTTTTCCTTCCTCTGAGACTAGCACAGGTGAGCACAGCCCATACTCTGCACTGTCATCTGCATTTGCCGTGGTTCTTATTCCCTGCCTGTCACCCAGGATCAGGCCCTAACAAGCCACCTGAACCTCATTCACGGTGAGTGACACTCAGGACAGATGGGTATCCATGGAGACTTGGCCTTTATGGAGGCTGTTTTTGCCCCAAATATAAATCATTGACATCCACCTGTCGATGCTGTAGGGGACATTTCCTCCTAGCTATTGCTCAAAGAAGCTGTTAATGTGTATTAAAAGCTCAATGACTTAGAGGATGACTAATAAATGCAAACTTTATTGCTATGATATCATCCTTTTCTATTTCAAGACGATTCTAATAAATCCCACATTTGTATTTGCTTTTACTGATTTATACTTCTTTTGGGGAAAAAAAATCAGCTACAAATAGCATGGATTTGCCTGTTGGACAAAATATCCAGTTTCCTTTCCTTATACAGCCAAACAGAATAATTTGCCCAGTATTTAGTACAAATGACAAACCTCCCATGGCCCATAGATACTTTCAGGCTCCAGGAATGCTAAATTTTTTGAGTAAAAGACATTTGTACAAAAAAATCTCTTTATTTATAACTACCCAAACCAGCCAAACATCTGGAAATCTGAATAGTGGTGGTGATGATTTTTGCCAAAGAACCTCCTTGTCTACTAAGGCAGGGAAGAGCCCTTGCAGAATAGTGGTCCTTACAGTTCTCCTGCACATGCATGCCTGAGCCATGAGATTTGTTGGTTGAAAATGTCTTACTGGAAAACAGATTGTTTTATGGAAATATAGCATAAATGGAAAATAGCATAAAACTATAGCATTGTCTCTCTCCATCAGGTGTCACTGAGTAGCAGGGTACCCACGTTTTACACCCCAGCCTGAAATTTTTTTAGGGACAAACTGGCATAAACTCAAATGCAGCGGGGTTCTGTGTGCCAGCTGCAGATCTGGATAGCATTCCTCTGAGAACTATCCCTGCATCCCTGCATTCAGAGAGCACAGGGTGAAGAATCTGTCCATCAGTTAACGAGCTCGTGCTATTTCAGGCTGTATTAAACTCTGCTGCCGTCTCTGGATCGTGCCTGTTAATAGAGTGCAAAGCAGAAGCCAGGCAGCAGCAGGAGGAAAACCCAGCTGATTTTTTACAAAAACAACTGGCTTCAGATGAGTTGGTAAATCACTTTTGATCACTGCAGCTGAGATGCAATATGAACTGTTCACTGAGGCTTAAGTGATTTTGAATAATTAAGATATTTGCTCAACATATTTATTAAAATAATCATTACTGTTTTTACCAAAATGATGTAATGTGCATGAGAGCTCTTGTCAGCCTTCTGCTCCACTGCAGAGGTTCTCTCATGTCAGTTATTAATAAAACTGGCAATTAAAATAGCATGTTGAAATCAGGTAGGAAAAGAATATATCAGAAATAATGGCAGTTTTTAGAGATCATTTTTTCCTAAGCCACACATTTCATTGCTATTTAAGACCAAAGCTGAGTGGTCTAGCCAGGTATGGTATTGAAGAGAGTGACAGAAATATTAATCCAAAGAGGTTTTATCCTTTTTTGTACCTGATTCATTTTTAGTGTGCAGCAGATAGCTCACTCAAATCTCAATTATATTTGTTTCATACATGAAAAACAATCCAGACAAGAATACATTTATATAAATATATATATGTGTCCTCTTAGGCTGCTGGAAAAGAGTATTTTCTATCAGAGGTTTATGCAGCAGGATGAAAACAAAAATAAATATTTTACAGAAGTTATAATAGTCTCTGAAGTCACTTTCCCTAGTTCTAAAGCTTTACCCCAAGGCACTCTTCCAAGATTCTTCGAAAATGACTTGTGTCTCCACACTTAATGTAACAGCTTATATATCCCCTTTGTTGCTTTGTTAACATCATTTCCTAATTGCAACAGTCTGCTGTTTGACTGCAGACAGCTTTGTTGTTGTTTGATTTCTAATAACCATTCCCTGTGAAAATGCGACTTTCTGAACTGTAACAGATGATTTTGGGCTCTCCATGGAGTTCCCGGTCTCGAGGGCTGGACGGCTGCAGACACTTGGGGGAACTTGTCTGTGTGCTTGTCAGGTTGTTCATTTGGTGTTTTTCTCTACTCCCCAGTGCCCAGTGTCTTCCTCTGTGAAGCACAAGAGCCTGAATCCATGCTGGTGGTTTCCTGTCTGGTCCACATACAAATATTAAGGGAATAAGGGGTAGTGTTGTGGAACAGTGTGTTAGGGCCGTCTGGGCAGTGTCCATTACAACCGAACTGGGAGCGGAGTCAGATGTGCCAGAGAGGAATGGTATGCTTCAGGCTCTGCAGGGCTGAATAGCACATTTACCTCCCAGCCCTGATTCAAAACTGGTCTGCCTAGTCTGTGTCCCAATTTTCCTGTTTTCTGCACAGCTCAGGCATCCTAGCCATGCACTCAGGGCTGGATGGAAGCTTGAGAGCTTGTTCGGGACAGGGAGAGCAGAGGCAGGCAGGGCAGCTGCCAGTCCCTGCATGCCTGGATGAGGTGTGTGGGTTTAGGGGAGCTGGCGTGTCCCTGCTGCAGGCTGACCCAGTCCCACCCCATCCTGCCCACCTCCCCATGCCCCCTGCCCAGCGCAGCACCGAAGCACGTGGTCACTTCCAGCACGTGAGTAGCCCTATTGAATTAAGTACGTAATCAAGTGATTTGCTGGTATCCTTAATCCTTTTCACATATCGCTAAGCTCATTAAACTCTCTTTGATACCAAGCTGTGCAAGTTCCTTAAGAGAGGCAGAGACTACGAGCTATTTCTTTAGCTTGAATTTATCACCTCCAGTTTCCAGTGAGGGACTCCTGAGCTGCAAGCCTAAGGTTGCTCTAAGGGTTTGCTCTGTAACAATGGATGGGAAAATGTTCTGTGGACTGTATAATTTCTGATACCCTGCCCAGCACAACAATGTGGATATGCCAGAACAAATACCCATGTAACCAACCAAAATACTGAGCAGTGGATCCTGGGCCTCAGTGGAGGCACTTCATTTCCTTTCTCTTCCTTGTTTTTTCCTGACAGCTGTCCAATTAACAAAGAAAAGAAAAATAAAAAAATTAGCAAAACAATTAAGCATTGCAAAACGAGATATTTAGTTCTGTCAGAAAACATATTTAGGTGTATTTGTAGGCTTGTGCTTCAGCTCAAACCAGTGATAATTTGGGTAAAGCAATTCTCTAATGCTCTCTAAATTAGATGAGCTGGTATGTGACATTTGCATACCAACTCCTTCTGCATGCCAGAATACTTGCAGCTGTTAGAAAAAATTTCTACTGCATTTAAACGTATTACAGAAGGTTTTTCCCTCAAAACAGTGGAGTTATATGCCATCACAGGATAGAGGAAGGTGTGAAATTCTCCTAGCTGGAAGCAAAGTAATTGAGAAGAAAAGGGGTAGGTTTCACTGATTATGCTGAAAAGGATTTTTTATTTTTTTTGCATCACAAACTCAGTAATCCTGCAAGCTGGGAGGAACTACTGGAGGTTGGAGTGGGACTCAAAGCAGAGCCAGCACAGCACAGGCTGCCAAGGTCTGGTCCAATTGTGAATAACAGCATGGATGGCAATTCTACAACCAGCACAATTGCTATGTAATGTCATCAAATGTATAAAAATACTCTAATTCAAAGTCTCCAACTTCAGATTAAAAGTGCTGCATCATTTTGGAAATGCTGACTTGGCCTTACATAGCCTTACTCCCTCCAGCTTTGCAGGTGCTCAGTGTCCAGCCTTCTAGGGTTAACAGGCAGAATTGTAACCCCCTTTTGAAACCCTGGGGCCTCTGTGCTTTCACGGCCTTTCTCTTCTATTTGATTGATTTGTCTTAATAGTGTTTACTATAAGCACCAGTTGTGTCTTCCTCAATGATTCTTATCCTTACTCAGTTATTGTATCTTGTGTCTGTTTTGATAAGGAAAAGGTACTTTTCTCATGTGTCTGTGGGTCACTTGGATCCTCCTTCCACTAATGCAAACTCCTGGAGTCATATACTCACATCAGAAAATGACGGTTCATGTAATTTTTCAGACTCCACAATTAGCCATGCCACTCAAAGCCTACATGGTGCAAGCATTTGTCTGACATTGCTCCAAGGAAGACATAAAATACTTATATTACCCCTCTCAATGTGATCTATTGGTTACTGTGAAATGTTGGTACTTTACTGAATTGTGTGAATTGTCTTTGTGAAAACAGAGTCATAGAATCATGTAGGTAGGAAAAGACCTTCAAGGTCACTGAGTCCAGCCATAAACAAGTGTGATTACTTTGGGGGTTTACTCACATTTTCTGCTATCACTGAATGTGCCAGGTTATTCTAAATCAAAAAGTTGCTGTAAATCTCAAGTGACTGTTTGCTATTTGCTTCACATTGAGAAAATGATGACACTGGATACTGATCCAGAGATTGCAGAATTTGGCCTTTTGGGAGAGATGATAACAGAAAAGAGCAAAAACCTGGTCTTAGGAACAGAGATGTCTGAAGCAGATGGCCTGTTTCAGACACAGCTGGCACATGAGTGTGCCAGAAGAAAGGAGGTACTGCTAACCACGATCTTCTGATCAAATCATGGTTGATTTTTTTACATCACTTTTTCACACTGACAGATCACATACTCCTGAATTGCAGGTTTTCAAAGAGAAACAGAATAATATTTCTGATTCGCCACAGGAAAAATTCAACATTAAAGCAGCAGTCATACAAAATAAACATATTGCTTCCTTTTCCCCCATTGTCTTTATTTCTAGACAATATTTTTGAGAAAATTGCTTCAGAATGAGTTTTTTACATTATTGTGGTAGAATTATGCAGAATAAAACTGCTGATCCTATCTTTGCCTGTAGGGCAAAGTGCACTGATGAATAAATCAGGAATATTGTTTAATATTACATTAAAAAGATGTAAAGGTATTAATACTAATTTATGCCAAATTCATTGTAGTAAAAAAAAATTAACTAAAAAAGGCAACTTGTTTTAAAGAACTTGATACTGCAACTAATCATCATTATTTATTTGTACAGTATATTTTTGTGAACTCTAATTTTGCAGAATGACTTTACTTATATTAGCTTAGAAGAAGCTTGCTGCTAATTGCCACTGAATTTGATGGTGTTTCTTGGGATTTACATTATTTAATGTTTTCTGAAAGAAACATCTACAAGATACTTCTATTTAGAGCAATTAGAATAAAATTTAAGCTTCGGGCGGCCTCAGAGTTTAATGGAAATTTTCACAATAACCAAAGCTTTTCAAGGATATGACTGAGATGCATTTCCACAGGCTCCTTGGGAGCATCGTTGAACTCATCTGTGCCAGGGACAGATGAGATGCTTTGTGTCATGATAACCTTTGAGGAACCTTTCTCTCTCTCTCTTGCTCTCTCAGTCACTCATTAATTCTCTCAAACAGAACAATAAAATAATTACTTGGAATAAAAACTTGGAACAGTTCCAGTCCTGAAAAATAAAAATGTATATTTTTTAAAATATTATGATCATTACAATCAGCTAACATTTATCTTTACCTTGAGAAGATATGATGAAGTAGTGTCCCTGTGGTGGCTGTCTCATATTCCTGGTCATGAAGGTAAATGGCTCAGAAGAACCAAATACTTTGCAACAAAAATCCATACTTTTACACAAAAAAAATAGTAATAGTAAAGAAACAACTACTAACACAAACAAGAACTCCACAAAGTGGTTTTGTGATGAGTTTGAAGGTAAAACAGTGGAGCTATAAAAATAGAGCTTCCTTCTCCAGAAAGTGAAGATGGATTCTTTTCTATGTAGTACTCCAAAACTTGTTATTTCCTGAAGTATGAGGCTTGAGACATAATTTTGCTTTGCTGAGATATTTCAGGAGAGTTATATTATTACTGATAGGCTTTCAGAATAATAGTAATGTGGCTGTGTTGGTACTGCTGTCATACAAATATATCATATCATATCATGTTATTTTGTGGGTTCATTCTGAAATATTTGATATAAATAACACTGATGTTGCCTTCCTCCTGGAAATGAAGTGGTATATTTCTATTACTGAAAGATTTCTCTGCTGAGAATAAACATCATCTCTTTGCATCGAGTTTAAAGAACAGGCTTCAACAAGAAAAAAATCCAAATTGTTCATCTGATCGAGATTATTTATCAAAAATTTGTCTAGACACAAGTACGGGGCTTTCATATAGCTTATATTGCAAGTTATAGCATCTGCAAAAGTTGAACTGGAAAATTATATTGGAGCTGAATTATAGCTTCATTTTCAAATAGGGTACATGCTATAATATTTTTCATACTGTCCACAAAAATAAATATTTGAGTCAAATATTCAGTTCACTTTGATTTATGTCTAAAGTAAACAAAATGTGCACTGAAACAGTGACTGTGCTGCTAAGAAGTTATTTTTCAATCTGGATTCAGGAAAGATTATTCTGGGCTTAGCTTACATTGGGATATGTAGTTACATGTTCACTAATTCATTTGTGCTGCTTGTGTATCCTCAGCCCCTTTTGTCTTCCACTAAAATAATCTCTGAAAAGTGCATGGTATGAATCCCAAAGTGGCTTTAATCTAGATTTTTACATCACTGTGATTTCTATGTACTTGGAATAATTTAGGGAGTAAAATGAAAGTGGACTCCCCAAACTGACTCATTTTACAAATGTTTTTAACGTTGAAAACCTAACCTTTTAATAATTTTTCATTTAGGAATATATGGACTCCAACAAATACATAGAGCATTTAGTGACTCAGCTGGAAGAACAACGCTGGAATTTATGGAGGCAAGTACTATGCACACCCACATTTATTTATCTTGCTATTTTGGAAAAAATACTGCATTTCACAGTTTTCATTCTTGAGTTCAAATAAATGATTGGGTATTCAGCTTCTTCATTTTTTAATTCCTTGAAGACTAACAAATCTTATTTAATGAAATAAGTAGGGCATCACACACAAGTTGAATCTTGCCTTTGCTAATCAGGGCAGTTACACACATGCACAGGTTTCTTCATGTTAAAGTTTCTAAGCAATGGATGCTAACTCTACTTCAGATTCTTTTAAATGGACTGAATTTAATAAATTGTCTTATATTCTTGAATATAAGTGTTTTCACTGAATGACACACAAACTACAGCCCAAATGTCAGCACAGCAGCACGAGCAACTGGGAGTCTTGAAACTAAAATAACCACAGCTTTACAATTTTGCAGTGCTCTTGATAGTCCAGATTTTCTATTTCTTCTCTGTTCTGAACCAGAGTTCTCTCTGGTTCAAGCAAAGCAGAGGGCACTCAGGTTCAAGCAAACCCACATGCTAGTGGGTGTTTCCATGCTGCCTACAGCAAATATCTTAACTTCACAAGCACTTCTGAAGATCTCTAACTCTGCGACTCTCTGTAAGTTGGTTGTAAGACCTTAAAACCTCTGTGCACTCCTCTGGTTTTATACTTGTCATCTACTCACAGATGGAGGTCCTCAGCTCTTGCGAAAGGGTCCTCCCTTCATTCCAGATGTAGTTTCCTCTTTACAATGGGAATTTTATTGATAAAAGCTAACAAAGAAATTACCTAATCTTCAGGAGCCTCAGAAGTCTCACAGCCTTAATGAGTTAATTATATCTTGATAATTTTTGAATTAATTCTTCCAGACTTTCTATTTGTATAGAATTGTTATTATCATAGCTGGTCTAAAAAGCTCTGCACAACGGCGGCATTTGCTTGTACCTTGTATTTTGAAGTATTTAGCACCTATTTATTAACTACTCACTATCTCCTGTTTTTTCTAGTTATGAGCTTAACTCCTAAGTTAACATTTTAATACAGAGGAAATGGAATAATACCAGTGATGAAACGCTGTCAACATTCACAGCAGTTTTTTTCAAATGCAATATTTAACTTATTTTTTTCTACAGAACATATGAGCAGTGACAATCTTTTTAAATACATAGTCAGATATAAAGTAATCTTTGGGGAATAATTTAATCTTCATACACTGAAGCCTATTTCACCTTAGTTCTGATCAAGGGAGAAATAATGCTCTGTTTGATTTTTCAGCTGAATGCCTCTCATGTACAAAAAAACCTTAACTTTGCACATGCCAATACTAGTTGATATGTACCTCACAAACCTCCTGACCTATGTGAAATAAAGTAGCATTACAGCATTTACAGCATACAGCATTATAATATGGACTAAGTCTCATTTATACACAAAACTCAGAAAGTTTGTGCTTAATTCCTGCATTTTTAAAAAAAGTAGTCAAAGTAATTGGCACAAAACCCCCTAAGTTTTCATTTAAGATTACAGAGACTAGTTTTGTAAGAATGAAGGTGATAACATTATATGCAGATGACACCACTGGGTTAAATATAAATGAATAATAAAAATTTAAAACATTAAAAAGTCTTTGAAAAGTAGCAGGGGTAGTGACTTCTTTTTATTATGAACAGACATTCAGATGTGTTCTGAAAATTCAGTGGTTTTGGAAAACTCAAAGCAGTAATTTATTTTTAATATTAATTTATTTTCATTCTTTCTTTGTGGGGTGTTGGCATAAAAAGTTAAGACCTGTAATGAGCATTACGAGAAAAACCCTTCTGGTTTTGCTGGTCTGCTTTGAACACTTTATTTCTCTCTTTTAAATCTCTAAGAAGTTTCATGGCAAGGATTATGCTAATAGCTGGCACTACACAGGGGCAGTGCTCGGCTGTCTATAGCCAGACAGATGTCCTAATAAATCAGCATAGCCGTCTTCTCAGACTTCATTATGCTCTTGATTTGTGACTACCATGATTTTAACCCAGTGGGTCACTGGGTGCTGAACCTGACATTGACCAATAACCCCCACTTTACTCCAGGCGAGCTCATAAAAACGACAGACACAAATTGTGACCGTTTAGCTCCTTCAGCATTACTTACAGCCGGGACAGATTTATAGGGGCCAGGCTAAGACAGAGGAGACTAAAGCCGATGTCATGGTGTGCATATCAATTTTACATTTCCCTTACATTTACACAAGTACAATGGGACCCAAAAAGACATGTGGGGGCCAAAATTTCTTTTCGTTTTAGGGGATGACTGTTTATACATGGCATTAGCATCTGCTGTGAAACATTTATTGCTGTAATTGCTGTCCCAGGAGAACTGACTATGGTCAGGTCACGTTTTATAGCTTTCTACTAAAACAGACCTCTAGCCCAGCTTCAGATGTTTCGTCCTTAAAACCTTGACAATGAGTGAAGGCACCTCACTAGTTTGTGAAGATGCAGACTTCATTAACATAGCTTTTCTTATACTGAACATTTCACAGTAGGTATTTTCACATGAAGAATGATGAAAATGATGGCATATTTGACTCGTCAGTGGTTCCCCCTTTCTCATGTTTAAACAAAATACATTTATCCAATGGAGACAAATTTGACCTGTCGGTGTAAATCGCCAACATTTATCACTGGAAGTGATGCACAATAGTGGCTGTGTATCCCCATGTATCAATTTTAAAAAAAAAAAAAGATTATTTTAGATTTCTCTGCCCTATCCCATCTGGAAATAACTTTAAACAGGACAGAATTGGGTCAGGAGTGGGGGATCCCCTTGCAGTGTTGTTTCTTACACACTCATTTAATGCTTTAACTCAGCTGATGGGTATTAATATGTATAATTTTTATGGTAGAATCACATGGACAATCAACATGAAAAGCAAAAATTTGTTCTTGTGATCTTTGCTAATTGACCTTGACAGTAGATAATAATTTTTAAGTCTTGATGCATAGATCAGTGGCAGCAATTACTAAGCCTCTTGACAGAAGAAAGAAGTCATATTTCAGCATAGGATGCTTGCCTGAATATGCAGGGGTCAGACCCTGGTCTTAAGACCTTTCCAGGGAATTTTATTAGTAGTGCTACTGGAACCAGGACCAAGTTTTTAGTCTGCCTTGGTGAAAACATGAGGATATGCTACATTTCAGACATGACCATCATATAATAAATGAATGAAGGCTCAACAGCACTTTCTTACCTTATTACAATAGTGTAAAATACAGAGGGGAGGGAGCAGAAATTTACATGAGAACTGCATGGCATTTCTCCAGTGCTGTGTTTTCAAAGGAGTATGTCATTTGCTCTGCTTTCATCACAGCAGTATTAGCATGCTTCTGTTCTCCTGTTTTTAATGCCTCTGTACTAAAGAGGTGCCAAGTATTAAACAGGTTGCTTTTGCTGTAATCATGAACTTCCATTGGGAGACCATAATTGCTAACAAACAAAATAGCTTTGCAAGAATTCTTAATGGTGAGCACAGATTAAAATAACAACTGTGATTAGCTTTAAACTGCTTGACTAGAAAAAGACTAATCTTAGGGGAATAAGTTGCATGGCAAACAAATGAAAAACCCTATGTATGATATTACAGTAATGAAGGCTGAGAAAAAAACAAATGCTACCCCAGCTAAATAAGGTCATGCTCTGCACAAGCATCTTTTTCTTACCAGGGGCTTAGTTACTTGGCCCAAGGGGAATTAAGGTCTAAGCAGCCAGGTCCTGGGGCCAAAACCCCATTTTAACCCAGTCTTGAAGTTTCTCATAACAAAAGTTGCTTCTGGTCTATGATGCTAATGTAATAGACTGTATTTGAAATTAATCATCTTCCAAAATTGTTGTAGTCTAAGATCAGTGGACAGAGATTGATGTGGTATGGTCAGGTGTGGTAAGAGCATGAAGCCTCCTTCTACTTTGCTTCTTGATCAACCTGTCTGGTCACATCATCTTGGTAATGGATAAAGCCAGGAAAAAGGTGTTTTTGTGCTTAGCCACTAACACCTGTCTCTCATCTCTTTGTCAGTGTTTTGTTTTGCTGGGGTGGTGTTTTGTTGGGGTTTTTTTTTTCCCCCTACATCTCTACAGCACTGCTGGATATATATGGTAAATTTGTAAAATCCATGAAAACACTGATGTATTCCTTTTAGTTTCCTTAGTATTTGTAGCTGGGGCTGACTGAGGAAAAGCAGAGATGAGTTTGGCAATTAGGGGTCACTCAGTCACCACAGGTACTCAGATGCTTCCAACTAACATTGTAACATCATATACGTCTCTAAAGCTGAGGCCTCTGATTTGTGACTTTATGTGTGAAAAACCACAAAAAATTTAGATAAAAATCATATAAGGCTACCAACTCATGTAACAGAGCTCACAGTACTGCTTCAGATGAGCATTTCTACCAAGGATTAGTGTTTAAATATGCGCATGAAGATACCAATTAAAAATGTATCTGATTTTTGGCCAAATGTGCTTTTCTTTAGATGAGTGTAAATGTAGACGGTTCAGTGAGCAGTGCAGACGTAGTTACAGGCCACAAAAAGCACTGCCATTGTACTCTCTGTGAATGAGAACTGCTCACTTCCCTTGGCTCCCCGGTTCAATGCCCATCTTGCAGCACGATTGCTAAAGATACTACTTCAGGACTAAACTTGGTTAGATTGACTAACAAATGTAGAGAAAAGCAAAGTTTTTACTGTTTGCCTTATAAATAGTATTTTTAATAGGATCATAGAAAACTAAGAGAGGATAGTTTAAAGATTACAAATGAACCTGATGGACTAAGTAAGTCCACTATAAATATTGAACATGTAACCAAGGGAAAATGCTGGAGAGCTGCTAGACCACTTGTTGCTGTTGCAGCAGAAGCAGTGCATATTTGAGTATAATTTATCTCAGTGTTCAAATCAAGACAGATCACTGTCTTTCAGACAAATATAGATGCCTCACAGAAGTTTACACCTGTTCAAATTTTTTATTAGCTCCACTAATTAGTCATATAAAATAATTGTCCTCATCTGAATAAAGTTGATAGTAATTTTATGTGCAGCTCTTTACCTGGTCAGTAAGTAAATCTCTTTCCACAGTGAGTCACTTTAACTCTGACAGGGCATGTTTTTGTGAAGTATTTACTAAGCTGACTTAAAATTAAGCTCAACTCAATGTGCTGTGGTATATGAGAAATATGACCTAAAATGACTTTGGCATTATACATTCATAGCAAGTATTAATTTTAAAGAACATGACTCTCAGCCTGTTTCCTTTAATTGGAAAAAACTCCCATTAACACTGCCCATCAGTGCTGCATGAGTCAGGAGTGAATAGTCAAGCCTTAGTTATTAAAGTCATTACATAAAGGACTGGGAACCGTCTGAACAGAAAACAGTCTTGATAGAAGCAAATAACTCTGTATCTGTGTTAAACTACCCAGATTTTAAAATTGCAAGCAAAAGATGGAAAAGTGGTCCTTAAAAAGTAACTTCATATGGCTGTGTTTATAAAATTAAATAAATTAACCAATGTTAAATTTTTAAATCTTAATAACATTCTGTAATTAATTAGGGATTGGGGTATTTTTGCACAGATGCATGCTTGTCATAATAGCGAGACTGCTGGAGCCATGAATTGATTTGTTTCTCTTAAATTATAAAATAGAAGGCCTTAAGCAAAATATATTCTTTAGATATATTTAGTAGAATGAGGATCACAAATGTTCCCTACCAAGTTGAAAGGAAAAAAAACTCCAGCAGGGAAGTATGTGGAAGGTCTATTTGGCATATGGGTGTTTGTTAAAAGCAAAATGCATGAACAGCCCAGATAAATTAGATCCTCATTTGTATGCTGGGAAACGAAATGTATAATCCCGGCATGGTTCCACGTTTGTTTTAGATTTTTTTTATAAGAACAAATTCTTCTGTGTATGCAGATATACATATTACTGTAGTGGCTATTTAGGGTTAGGGGGAAAAAAAATATGCTTTGAGGTGATTTTATCTGCAGCTAAGTGTAAGTGGCAGGTTTTTTGTCTGTGTCCCCTGCAGTGCAGGGAAGCTCAGGTAGCAGCACCAGGCACGCCATGGACGCGCTGCACAACTGCTGCGTCCCCGCGTGGGGCAACATGGGCTGACCCCAAAGTCTGGCCATGTGGGGAAATCTTGGGGCACCTGCTCATCTGAAACATCACACTCCCCAGTTCTCAGATATGAAGCCAATTAACAGATCAACATAACGATTACAAGAAATGAATATGCAATTACTGAATGTTGCTGCTCTGAGATTATCTAGTCCTTTTTTAAAAATCAAACCTTTCCAAATGGAAACTGTCTGTATTTTCTCTTTATTATTTGGTGCTGTTTACTCTCCCACTAATGTCTTTGCACAGCCATGCTTATCCAAATTGAATCATATTTCACTCCTCAGATAATCCCAATTATTTTATTGGCATTATTTGCAGAGCAAAGAATAGTTCGTACAAGTAACAGTGACATTTCCCTGAAGTCTTCTCTAAAACTGACCAACTGTATCTTTACGCAAAGGCCTGGCTCCTATTTGGCAGAGGAAAACCTATGGATTTACATCAAGGCAACAACTGAGAATTTGGGTTCTTATAAACACAGGATGTGAAAATGCATTATAGAAATGAGCAGTGCACAGATACAGGCTGTGAGATGTGGTTTTAGATGGGGTGATGGGTTTACGGAAGAAGAAATGGAGAATTTATGAATTTGTTATTTTTAAAGAATGGTACCTCACTGATCTGTTTCACTAATGAAGTCTACAAACAGGGCAGTCCTGATGGCAGATGTAGAAGAGGCCAGGGAGAAATTGTATATGAAGTCATGCAAGTTGGGTTAGCACCTTTCCCTGTGAACCAGTTTAACTCATGAAAGAGAAGTTAAATAATCAAGTTCAGCATTTCTATTTCATTCTGTAATGGTCAACCTTTTTTTCCCCCCCTAAATTACATTAAAGCCAGAGTTTTAAGACCCCAAGTGAGAACAGGGCCTCATTGTTCCACACAAAGTGAGAAATGGTTTTCATCTCCTCAGCCCCAAGGATGAAACAAGAAATAAGGTAATTCCTTTTTAATAGAAAAAAGTAAGTAATGGAATTTATACAAGAGATCTGTATGTAAGCCAGAGGTTTGCTGTGTTCTCATGTCACAGCATGGGAATTGTGTATGGTCAGCCTGTTCACTCCAGTCTAAGGGATGAAATTCCTGCATCACTGCTTGAATCTTTAAAAGGTTCTATGGCTTAAAACATGATTGGTGGCAATCTTATTCCATGTTCTGTGATGGAGTAATGTTTTCTTGTGTTTACAGTTCACAGTATGATGAGGTGTAGAAGAGGAGACCTTTCTTTGGAAGTGTCCTCTGCAACTCCTGTCCTTGGCCCTTGTCACTCCACAGTATGAAGTAAATGATCAAGGGATGGGTACTGGCACAGGAAGAAGGAGAGAAGGGCTCTGCCCTGTTCTCTCAAGGCAGTTTGTTTGAAAGTACATTGATGTTGCTCTGCTGATGCAACAGTTTTTAACATAGAGAAAACCATGGATGTAGATCCTGTGTCATCTGGCTGGGCCTGTTAAAGGAAAAATATTGCTAGAGTTGAAAGCAGGACACCTGTGCAACCAAAATATTGCTATGACATCACCTCTTCCTGCTATTTAA
Source organism: Chiroxiphia lanceolata (assembly GCF_009829145.1). NCBI lineage: Eukaryota > Metazoa > Chordata > Aves > Passeriformes > Pipridae > Chiroxiphia > Chiroxiphia lanceolata. Next base: position 32,606,695 of record NC_045643.1, on the reverse strand, counting down.
TGTTAAGCTTGCACTGATCCATCTGTCATCTTCCTGCTTTCTACTGCGACAGTCAGCACCTCTGTCCAGGCTTTGTGTGTGCTTGGCACCTAAAGATCCAAATGTAGTGGGGTGTATTTTTGCAGAAGTGGGTTTTAGATCTATAGCTGGCCTTACCCAGGAGGCTCACCTCACCTCCTGCTTAGCTCCAATGCTGACTGTAATCAGGCTGGAAGAGGTGGGGGAGGTATTTCACAGCTTTCTGAAAGTTTCCCTTAATTCTGTAGGACTTGGCTGGCTTCCTGTTCACACGTGGTGCAGGAGATTCAAGGTGTGCTTCCTGTCAATTCTGCCTGCTATATGAAGCCATTTTTATGTTAACAAATTAAATTTTCCATTGCTTCACTTGTTAATGAAAGGACATAATTATGTTACAGAATCCCAGAATATTTTAGGACCCACTAGGATCATCGGGTCCAACTCTTATATAGCAACCCAGATTTTGTGATATCACTCATTCACTTTTTTTTTTTTAACCAGGAGTAAGTTCCAACATATTCTGCTGTAGGGAAAATATTGTGCATTTATAGCATAAACCTGTATAAACATTATTGTAATGGATTCCACTAGGGACAAGGTTTCAAATATAAGGCAGCATTCATCACATATTAAAGACTTGAGCATATTTTTTTCCTACTTAAATCAGCACAGCTCAGAATTTTCAGTCTTGCTTATGTAGATATTCCCCTGAGATTTTAAAAAATTAGTAAAAGCTTGCAAAATACAAGCCTTTTAGTTTTATTACCACCTGATTAGCTAAGCAAAATCTAGAAAGTATAACTTAAATAAGCAAAAAATAGAAAACCTAGATTGATCTCCAGCAAATGCTTAGCAGTAAGGATATGCCAGGTTTTGCAGGATATTTAGCTTGCTTTAACTTTAAAGATGGCAGAGGGAGAAGCCTGTCTGCTTCCATGTACTGCCAGAATTGACATGTGCTTGCACTGCCCAGTACTAAGGATGTTTGACACTACCTCAGAAATTATTCATTTCCTGATAATGCTAGAATAAATCCACTAGATTCCTAGTCCTCTACCAGGCAAGTCGCGAGCCTCCTAAGACCTTTTGAGAGAAACAAGTACATACAGCGTGATTCCTGCAAGGCTTCCTGTATTTTTATGGTCTTCCACTCTTCCCAACTGAGGAAGAGAGATCAAATGCAAAGGAAATACCTATCTTCCTGCAGAGCCCTGGGAGAGACTGGTCCAGAAACATGCATCAGAGGTTTTAAGCACTCTCAATCCTTCTTCTCCTCTTCTCTAATAACACTGTTATGAATGTTTGAAAAAATGGTCAAATGTTGTCCTTCTCCCTGTGACAGTAATGTCAGGATTTCTTTTCACTTCTGTCCTGCAATGTGGAAATGTGAAGTGGCAGCACTTGACCCCATATTCAGCCAATTCAAAAAATACTCAGAATTCCCATGAAGGAATTGTAAACTTCCATTGAGATCCACAGAGAACTTTCATAAAATCCTTTTTAGGCTGAACATACCCATTAGCACCAGGAGCTGATGGTAACACATGTCAGCACAAGGCAGCAGCCAGACTGCACATCCCCCTGTAAGTCCTGCTTACCTATCTGTCCTGGGAAATTCCAACATGGTTATTGGGGAACCTCTGGAACCTCTTTGTTCTGGAACCTCTCCTCAAGTGATGGACTTTTTCTGCCAGCACAGGGCGCTCCATGAGTGTCCCTGTCAGCTACTATTGCACAGCTTTTTGTGCAGTAGCCTGGCCTAGCAGTTTTCCCGGACGCGCAGGCAATCGTCCCCATATTTGAATGGAAGTCCCCAAAAGGGCAGCGCTGCCTCAGGTCTCACTGAACAGTGCCCTGTGTCAGGCTGAAAGAGCAACTGTTTCTATAAATGACGTCAGTTCACGCGATTTCTACCCTACGCATGTTTAACAGGGTTTTGGAAGCACCACCACTGTTAAGTGCCAGCAACCTTTCGGTAGAATATCTGAAATTCTAATATTACATCACCCATACACAGCTTCAGCCCTATGTAAGCAAATAAATCACTATTAATAAAAGGAAAAGAAGTGAGTAAAACTTAATAACAGCCTTTCTGGAGGTTTCTATCCACCCAGGTTTTTAAGTATGAAGTTTCTCTGTGAAGCAGAGACTGTCTTACATGGTTATTTTTGCATTATTGATTACTGTGCAAATCAGTCACTTCCAACCTATCAACATGCCCGTTCTTTTTCAAGTCTCTCCCTTTTGAAAGAGCTGCAAAATGCAACAGTGAGCAGCGGTACATCACCTCCACATGCACATTATGCCAGTTGGCAATCAGAAGTCAGTATAGGAAATATCTGACCCTTCAACAGTAGTTTGGTATCTCAGAGAAAACTAAAAAATTCCCCAAAATCTGTCCATGCTAGCTGTTACGCTGTTTTATTTAAAACTATGGCTACCAGTAATGTATCAAGCTAATGCTATCATCTACTTCATTTTAGTGTTTTGAAGTATGAGCACTGCATTTTTTGTATCACTCCGAAGCAATGGTAAGCCAAGTCATGAATTTTGTTTGAGGACTGGTGTATAATCTTGTAAATGTCTATGCTAGACAAAATTGTGCAAGCCTAGGGACAAGAAATAATTAATGATTTGGAACATGTACTTATTGCTGTGTATGAAACTGAGATACTATTAATCTTAAAGAGACACAGAAGAACAGTATCTCAGCTGTCAGATATAGTACAGCTCAATATGCATAAAAACACTTTCAAGTTGTAATTATAGCTTTAAGTTGTAGATAAATACTGGTTCTTTTTAATTCTAAATCACTTCAAGTTACAGAGTAGGAGACCAATTCTGTCACTCTTGATTCCAGTGGATGTAAGCTCAGGCCTGAAAATAATTAAAGAACTGGCAATTTTTTTTTTTCATTCCTTTAGTCCTGGTTAATTCAGCAGATTTGGTGAAACCATTCCATGATTTCACTAGGAATTCAGGAAAGGAGAATCAGGGAAAGATAGATGTGGTCTTTAAATAAAAGCTTTCTATGCAATAATTTACAAACTGATAGAAAGACTTTTGACTAGACTAAGATAGTATTTTAAGTAGTACCACACCTTGGAAGGGACCATAATTATGCCAGTGATTTTACTGCATCTTGAATACCAGTTGCAGTTCCGGTCCTCCACTTCAGAACAAGTGAAACAAAACTGGAGAAGTTCAGAGGAGGGCAGGAAAGGGTAATCAGAAGCACAAGATGGTTTTCATTTATGGAACAACTAGGACTCTTCAGTCTGAAAAAGCAGTAACTTAGGCAGGGAAATGACAGAGCTAAAACGTGAGCAGCATGGAGAGGAGCTGATTGTCTGCTGCTTCTTTCAATGCAAGAAATACAGGCTACCAGATGAAAGTAACAGGCAGCACAGTGAAAAACAAATGAAAGGAAGAGATTTTTCATGTAAACAAAGATCAGAGCATCTGCAACAGGATACCATAGATTTTAAAAGTGTCTGTGAGTTCAGTTGGAGATTGGACAGTCATGGAAGAAAGCTAGTGGGATGTGCTATACTCACAGAGGGCAAGCTTGGGTCAGGAGATCCTTGAGCTCCCAGGTGGCCCAAGCCACTGGCACAGTGATGTATCTTCTCTTGGATATTTGGGGTTTGCCACTCAAGAGCAATGAGACTGAGCTACACAGACCTTCTGGGCAGATCCAGTGCAGCCACTCGTATGTTAGCTAAGTCTTAAAAACCATTTAGCATTTGCAGTCTCAATCTCACTAAATAGAAAGGAATCTGAGTAGGCAGTTTAGGTTGTCTGTGAAAGCAACAGGCATTATAGTGTGACTAAATTTTATTGGGATATTATTTTTTCCATTTAAGCAGAAAATTAACATATTTTAAACACAGTAGTTAAAATTTCTTGCAGAGTTGCTCAAGGTATTTCCCCGCACAACAAAGCAATTAAAACACATCAGCAGACATTATTTCAGTACTATAAGACTTGCAAAGGATCATGGTTTAAATGGTGAAACCCTGCTCAAATGGAGAGTAAGAATCCATTTGGAACCCCCAAATTCTACTGGATATCTGCCAATATGCCCAGTTCCTGTCTTATTGCAGCTTTCTGTCACAGAGTTTTGTTGTAAGAACACCACTGTAGTATCTTACTGTGATTCACAGCATACTACACAGAAGTAAACCCAAGAACTTTTTCTAGCCTGGGACTTTAGATCATCCCTCAGAAAACTGAGCGATTGGGTCTTACAAAGAGAGCAAGGTATCTGTCTAAGCTAATTGTCCTGTAAAGGACCAATTTATAAGTTTGAAAGATTCAAGAAATTTTGGAGGTTCCCATTCTACACGGGAAAAAGGAATTGCCAATCTGGAAGAAAATCTGCGTTAACAGACCTGGTTATGGGTTTATTCAAGACACCACTGCCATATATTTGGCTGCAAAGATTGTTCTCTGCAGTGCCACAAGTTTAGGTTCCTTCTGGAACACACTGCACTGTCTTCAGCCGCAGCCAATCTGTTAAATAAAACCTGAGCATTATCCAGGATTGGATCCTCTGCTTGGAAACCTCCAAATTCGAAATCCAGAAAAACTTCTGCCACTTTCATTCTTGAAGCTTTACTTCTCCAGTAGTTCTTTCTCTGATTGACAAACACAGCTCTACCCCTTGATTCCTGTCTCAGCATCATACATGAGGATTTACGCTGCACCCTGCTTCTTGCAGTCTCTTTACTCCAGTGTACCCACTACGTCTCATTTGCGTCATGTCAGGGTTTCTTACCTTGTTTTCAAGACCTGTCTCATGCTTTCTCTACTTAAACCAGGAAATCCTTCCTGAATTCTTGCTCACTCTACACTTTGGTTCTCTTACATGTACCATGTCTACAAATAACCAGATCATGTGTAAGATTTCTTGTAACTAGGAAAAATTTTTTACTTGCAATATTTGACTACCAGATGCCAAGGCTTTCAGTGATTCTTTTGGAACTGTTTTTTCTTACAACACTCAGTTTAAAAGCGTGCCGTGCATGCCTGCGAAATTTCCATCCACCTGAAGTCTTCCACCTGCGTGTCGCACATCAGGCCCTCAGCAGCCCCAGGGCCAGGACCTCGCTGGGTACATCCAGTCCCTTGGCACGTCCCAAGTCATCATCCCGGCTGTTCTGCCACTCCGCGTGCCCCCTCTCCTAATTTTCGAGGACAGCCGGGGCAGTATGAGCTCGAGATGCGCATTTCACTTGGGGCTGTGCGGAAGGAGGGTTTTTCTCCATGATGTGCAAACGCACGTGCGGCTGCCCCGGCGGAGGGACTGCGCTGCCCGGACCCGCGGGCACAGGGGCCGGAACCGCTGGGACGACGCTGCGCGGCGCCCGCACAGCCCGTCCCGGTCCCCAGGCAGCCCCCGCCCGCCGCCTCCAGCCCGGGGGCACCCGGGGGCCGCCGCAGACAATGGCCCGGCCTCCCCCACCCCCCCGCCGCGGCGAGCCCCTGCTGCCGCCGCAGATTTGCCGGAGCCATTCAGTTGCGACCGATTGCGATCGCGGCAGATGGGCTGGATCTGACAGCCCCGCTCCTCCGCGGGGCCGGGGGCGGAGGGGCCCGGCCGCCGCGCTCCCCGCCCCGCCGAAAGTGCCACCCCGGGCACCCGCCCGCCCGCCCTCCCCAGGCACATGTTACGCGTCCCGCGGCTGCGGCGGCAGCGGCAGGAGAAGCCGCCGCGGCGGAACAAAGCGGAGCAGCCGAGCGGAGGCGGCGGGGCGGCCGGCCCGGGGGGCGGCAGCCTCTCTGCCCAGGTGGGGAGCGGCGGCGGGGGGGTCCCCGGCCCGCCGGGACGCGCGGCCCCCGCCCGCAGCAGGATGCTCCACCGCCCACCAGGTAAGGAGCGGCCGCGCCCGCCCCCCATCCCATCCCTCCCATCCCTCCCTCCCCTCCCTCACCTGCCCGCCGCGCCTCCTGCCCGCCCCGCCGCCGCCGCCGCCGCCGTCTCCTCCCCTTCCCCGGTGGCCCGTCGCCCGCCCCGGCGGCGCCCGCCGCTCCCCCGCCCGAGGCCCGGGGGCTGTGCGGGGCCAGGCGCGGCCCGCGGGCGGGGGGAGGCACCTGCCGCCGCATCCCGCCGCCGGCCCGGCCTCCTGCCCGCCCCACCGGCCGCGCCGCATCCAGGCCGGGAGGATGGCCGGGTCCCTGCGCCCCCGGGAGCCCCGCGGCCACGCTGATCCCGGCTCGCCCGGAGCCCGCACCGCCCCTTACGCGTCCGGCCCCGCCGCGGGGCTCAGCCCCTCCTCGGCCGCGGAATGGCAAGACGCTTTTTTTCCTGCGTTTTCCCCCCTCCCTGAGCCGTAGGGATGGAGCCCGATGGGTCTGCGTTCGAGCCCTGTTGCTTCAGAGGATGCAGATTTTGTTCCCGTTCTGTGCCTCTGGCAGGAGCATCCTAACGAGCTTTATGTCTGTTTTGTATTTGCACTCGGTTGTTTAAGGCTTGACCCCGTCACATTGCACTGATCGCTGGATGGAGGTTGTACTGATGGAAAAGTCTATTAGGCAGAGATCTTTCTGAAATGAGTTGAAGTACACAAAGCAGTAGGGCGTGAGGTAAACGCAGAGTGCTGAGTGACCCACTGCTGGCCGTGAGGCTTTTAGATGTAGATTCTTTGGCTTTAGTAGGGTGTTATTTCCACTATCCATCTTCCGAGGTGGGGTTACCCAGGGAATGACTGAAATACGGTAGAGTAAGTGTGAGTGGGCCTTGCAGCAGCAGAAATACAGAGCTGCACAAATACCATGTTGCAAACTTTATTTTATATATTAGCAATTCTTTTTTTCTCATGTAACGAAATAAAATTGACTCCCTTATTGAAATGGTTTTATAAATGTCCACTGCCCATCCCTTAAAAATAGTTATTCCAGATAAACCCCTTGTTTATCATTAGAAAGCTAGCAAAGTTTTTAACAAGTGAAGTAACATGAAATAGAGAAGTGATTTACATCGGAGGGGTTGGCTGTATACATTACCGGATTGCAGATAAGCTATGTAAGTAAACAGAAGCGCAGTGCTCTGTTATTGTGCATGACTATGGAGATATCATGGGACTCTTTTGCTAGTTAATAGCATAAGGCTTCGTGGGAACTGTTTGATCTGCAGGACTTTTGCTTGGCAGTGGTTTACTTAAGGTTATTACATTCTGTTTGGAGACTTGTATTTGCTAGCCATTACTGCATTCTTAGCTCCAGGCTTCCCAGAGTTACAGGTTAGTAGGTCAATAAAAATTGCACTGAAATGCTGGAATGGGCAGTCTAGAGTTTTAAATGTGTTTGGGGAATAACTAGGCAGTAATCAGAATGCTGAGGATTTTTTTTAGTGCATTTTTATGCTGGTCATTGGTGATGAACCAAAAATACTTTTTTTTTTTTTTTTGCTGTGAATACCACAAATGTTTTTCCATTTTTTTTCAAAGAGGAAACAAATCATATAAGCTAAATACAGCATTCCCTTTCAGCATAAAACAACCAGTGCCCTTGGTTGAATTTACCAGGACTTAGCTCCTTTTACTAGTGAACACTGGGATTAATGCCACTGGCATTAGATGGAGCTTGCCAGTAGCAAGAATAAAAATGCCATCATGCTGTTGTAGATTTACATGTTTCTTTTAAAACTTAAAATTTGCTGTGCTGTGCAGGGAAGTAGTATGGAAAAGTGCATTATTAGATTGCCATTGTGTTACAAATACTCTAATAAAATTTTGAGGCATCCAGGTTAAAGCGCTCGCAGAGCTTGTTGTGGCCCAGTGGATTTCAGGCGTGCGGAATGAAGCCCGATCCTGGCTGTGTGCTGGCCCTGCCTGAAGCTCTGCTTGTTCCCAGAGTGATTGCAGCGTGTGATGTAATCCCCGTTCCTTCAAATCCTTGAAACTGGTGATTGACTGTGTCCATGGAGCAGTTCCATTCATGTCACAGCGTACAATTTACGCGGTTAAAGTGAGCCATATGGCGTGTCCCCCCAGCACGGTGGTGTGCTGATCGTGAAGGATGAATTGGATGCTCAATGCAGAACTCTGATGGAAAAATGAAAAATACAAAATCTTCAGGGTGGTTTCGGCATCTCTCATATACTTTCCCCTTTTCACTGAACATCCTAGACAGGAACATTATAGACTTAGTCTCAGAAATGTTGCATGTTGTACTTTTTGGCTATTTCAATCTGGTCTCTTTTTTAGAGAGTTTCGGATGAAAGTTATTCCCACTTCAGCTTTTTCCCCATCTGCCTTTTTGCTGTCGATTTCATGAAGCACACACTTATTGACAAGTTTTGCCTGCTGAAGTATAAATGTATGCTTTGTAGTTACTTGGTGTCACCCTCTTTCTTAAGTGAGGAACCTCCCTTTCTGTAATAATTGGTAGTGGTTAACTTCTCCTCTTCTGAACCATGTAGGGTTAGTTACAACTGTTGTAGAGTGTTACTGCTACACCACAGCTTGACTCTGCCAGATAAATCCCTACACAGATAAGCCCAGCAGCAGCAGCCAGGTGTTGTGCATAAATCCGCTTCTTACACTGATTAGTTTTCCGCTTAAGACCCTGATTTTTCAACCAGTTAAACACCTGCTTAACTTTACAGTTACAGCACTGAAACAGGTAGGCTGCTCTGTGCATAAAGTTAAGCAAGTTTGTAGTTGTTCACAGGATTAAAGCTTGCAAAGAGATGCTGTACAAAAAAACCCCACAACAACCCAATCGACTTTTGCTTTGCTCCAATTCTCAGGAATTATGGTATGTAGCTGCTGTTAGTTTGGTTATTGAGGTAAAATGTAATCACATGGTCTGATGGAACTTGCTTGGGACTAATATTTAAGATACAGGAATAGTATTTCTCCTCTTGGCTGATGTTTCCACGGAGTTTGAGGCCTCTTTTTTTTATCTGAAACTGCATGGTGGTGCGGTTGAGGCTGTCAGAGCAGTAATGCAGAATTGCCACTGCTCAGAAATCAGATGATGAAAGGGTAATTTTAGTAATATTTGTGTAAAAATCTCAGCCACGGGCCAGGTAGGTTTTGCATTTATGCTTCCATTCTGAAGAAGGTCTAGAGGGATTATTACTGCAGCAAAATTCTGTTTCTTGGTTCTAACTCTTTGATATTTTGATCTCATATATGTTGTGTAGTAGAAACTCCTAGGAATGCCCAAAGAATTAATAGTATTAGGATATTAGACGATGGATACAGTGTCAAGCTGATGTGAGTGGAATTTAAAAAAATACATATAGTTTTAATATATTCAAATGATTTAAACATTAAGAGAAAGACTGGGTGTTCTGTAGCAAGACTTACGTATGCAAAATTTTTCTAAAAGTCAAAGATCCTGGAATTATCTATTTCTTTGAGAATTTATTTTTCTTCTATACTTACCCCTTGAAATGAAAATGGGAAGGCTTTTTCCAGAGGAGAGAATCTTTAAAGTACAGAAATTAATGACTCATAAAGAAGAGTCAAGTACTTCTACCTCTTTTACTGTGGTGTGTGCACTGGCGGTTCACATCTGAAACATAAATTATTCCTAGGAATAATCAGAATGCCAGTAAGAAGGAAATGAAGGAAAAACTAAGATGTGGAAAAAATAGTTGGATATGTCACAGAAGGAAAGTTCTCAACACTGCTGTGTGCTGTGAAAGAACAAAAAGAAATGTTCTTCTTTTCCCCATCTCTCTTCATAAGATTTCTCTTAAATCCATTTGGTTCCAAGTATCGGAGCCAAACATTTACCAGTTGCTATCCCTGTACATCTCTGTTTCACCTTCTAATAATTTTCCTTGCATTGTGTATAAACCCCTTTAAATAGGCTTTTGGCTCCTGGTGGCCTGTGTTATTCTAAATAGACAATGCAGCTGCTCTCTCATTATGCCCACTTGAATCCTCTGGACTTTTCATTTCTTCTCTGTGCCAAGGTTTTACCCATGCTGTTTGTCTAAGCCACTACACGAAGCTAAAATCCTTATCCCATTGTATGTTTGATGATAAAATTGCTTGTGATTGAGTATACCACATCCGTATTCTGAATGTTTTTTTTTTTTTTTCTGAAGATGAACTATATGCTTTAAAGATTTCAAATTATAATTTCAGGTTTCATTGCCATACATACAGTAATTTCTGTGGCAATAGACATTGACTGTTACAGAATTTTCCTCGTATTTCCCTTTCTCCTTCTTTGAATTAATTGCCTGTGTACCTCTTCTCCATGCCCGCTGTGTGTTTGCATTCCAGTGAATGTTCCTAGTCTCAGGTATAAAAGCCAGCTGGCAATTTTTAAAATGATGACCCCAGTGAGTTACTGAAGGGTGGCAGTGTTCTGACTAAGAGCATAGCTGTGTGAAATGTGGTAAGAGGAGAATGTAGGCCAAACCCAGCGCAATAAATGCATCTTTCTGTTGAGTTTGGGAGAAGCCCAAAGTTACCAGTGGAGCCACACTCGCCATGTGATATGTCTTGGTCTTCTTGACATCTACAGTAAAGTGATTCCTGGTGGCTACTGAAAATGAGATTGAATTGCAGTCATTCCTCTTAATGTTAAAGGGAATCTGACATGCCAACTTTCAAGCATATAAAAATATTTTTTCATGTAAATAGGACATGCGGTAATAGAATGGACTTCTGGGAATGCCTCTGGTATCTAAGCTCTAGGTGGGTGTTTGCAGTTCATAAAAGCAGGAACAATTTGCTCTAAGTTTTGCTGCAGGACTCTCTGCTATGTAACATGGGCTTTACTACTACTGCTAGAGCTAGTATCTTGTAGATGAGTGAGTATCCAGTCATTGTTTACAGCACTACCTAATGTGGATGAATAATTACAGTGTTATAGTATGTTGCTATAGTTTGATTTTTATTTTTTTCAATGCTCACTCTTGTCAAATATATTTACATTTTCTTTGACACTGTAGTAGAGTGTAGACAAGGACTCCGTAGGGGCATAGGTATTATCAACTGACATGATACAAATAAAAGAACTTGATTATTTGCTGTGATCACTTGTGGGTCCAGGGTCACACCTCCCTTCTCTCTCCTCATTGGCCCAAGAAGTTGCACCAGCTGCAGGTCCTGGACATGCACCAGGGAGTCACCTGCTGGGGACCTTGCATCTACGTTATATCTGGGGTGATCTGGTTTTTGTCCTGAAGCACAACTGCAGGGGGAGTCAACAAGATCATTAATGGTGTGCTCAGGACCTTAAATGTTGACCCAAGACAAGTTTTCACCAAAAATGTGCCCCTCATCACATAAAATTGCCAGTGCAAATGCACTTAATGAATTAAAATATCATCAGAGAGAATGTCCCCAAAACTTCACAATGTATCTATGAAACACAGGTCAGCAAATGGTGAGAGAATTAGACTACAGAGTACAAGGAGAAATAAGGAATCGTTAGTCAGAGAGCAGGAGTAGATTTCTTTTGAAATCAGGTCTTTGTTCTCAAAGCCTGACATTCTCACTGGGTCAGATATCTGAAGTTACTTCAAAACTGCTGAGACTCTCTGTGGCTGGCATTGTGTCCTACAGGTGTGTAACTGCTGTGTCAGAGGAACCTACAAACGCTGATGTCACCTCACTGGTGAACATGGGCTGCCTCTGTCCAAAACCTGTATCTGAAACCCAGAAAGCCCAAAACATCCTGAGGTTTCAGGTTCCAGGCTCCATGTAAAGCAGCTCCTGGTTTGAGCTAGGATTTGTGGGGCTTCATGGCTCCCTGATAAGGAGATAGGATTTGGTTTCTGAGATTGCAGCTTCACAGAGGGTCGAACACTGGTTCTGGTATTTTGATAGGAGAGATGTGGGTAAAAAAAGGCAAGGATGAGTGGCAATGTAGATTGTGATCAGTGTTTCCAGAGAATGAAGTAAGACCAAGGATAACTGTTTTTAAGCCAGGAAAGACTGTAATAAACCTGCATGGCAAGGAACCGGAACCAGGGGCAGCAGAACTCTTAAAAAGAGTAAGGTGACCAGGTGAGAGGAGGGACTGGGAAATCAGCATGATTTTGGCAGGTGAGGAGGTGGAAAATTACCTTCTTGAATTTTGATTGACTTCCTCTTGGAAGAAAGTGGTGAAGTTGTGTTCAGGAAGAGAACTGCAAGTTTGCATGAATTAACTAAAGGCAGGAAATACTTAACTGCAAATTTGAAAAGCTATGTTAGGACACTGTCAGAACTAAAGGAATGTACAGTGGAACAGCCTGTTTGGTCTTTAGATTCATAACACAGGTGTTACAAAGTGTGAAAGCAGAGTAGAGAAAGATATTTGGATCTGCAGCAGCATGTATTTCAGTGAGGGATGAAACCAAGTTGTAAAACTGTAGAGGGTAAGTGTGGTATTAACAGATGTTAGAAATCTTTTATTTTACTGGGACTGATTTTCTGGGGTGAAGATAATTTTTCACAGCTGGTTAAAAAAATTTTGGTAAAAGCTAATGCTCTAATTCATTGATGAAGTGTGCACCATTAAAGCAAAGGGTGGCAGTGGTCACTGATGGTGTTACTTCATAGAGTAATAAAAACATTATTTATTTATTGTGCATTTTGTTGTCTGATTTGGGGTTTTGTGCTAGAGCGGAGGTTGGGTAGGTTGGGATGTATCAATATGTGAACTTATCTCTCCCTTGTCATGTAAAGGCTTTTCTAAGAAAGATATTTTTAGCAATGCTTGGATAAATATTATTAGAGCCTGGATTAATCCCCTTAACATCTTCACTTGGCAGTGTGTAGCTGTGATAGTCTTAAGGATGGTAGGAAAGACAAGGTTTTCAGTCATGGGTGTCTCTTATGAGATTACCACAGGAAAAGAAGTCAGGCTTTTGGCACATAAGCCCTATTGTCTGTCTTTTCAGTTTGTTAATCTCCTCTTTTCTTTTATGATGGCAGCATGGACCACATATTTTTGAGTCAGATCCAAGTTAGTTGAAACGGAACCTGGTTTGTTTAGTAGTAGCTGGATCAAACCTCAATATGAGGCACGTAATAAATCAGTCTGTTGTGTTTTGCTGCAATCTTCTGCTGATATATCTATGTAAAAGTAACAAGTGAATTAATGAGAGCTGTTGTTAGATCTAAAATATAACCCATAGTTCCAGTCAGGCATGGATTTATTGATGGCGCTGAGGGGATCTAAGCATGGCATGGCCCTCTTCCCTCCCATTCTCCCCCCAGTCAATATTTCAGATGCAGGGCTCTTACATGACAGGATGAAATCACAACCCACAGCCCTGAGTTTCTCTTTCCCATTTGAAACAGTAGCGAATTTCTCTCCGCCTGCAGAAAACTTGCCTCCTTTTTTTGTTTGTTTGTTTGTTTGATTGATTTTGTTTGTTTGTTTGTGGGGGTTTTGGTTTTGTTTTGTTTTATTTTTTTTTACAGTGCTATTACAATTATCCCATCAATGAGGTCTGGATAGCATATGTGAAAGCTCCTTTCCCATATGGTGAGGCTCTCAGTCAACAAGTGAAACAATTCGGATTAATATTGCATTGAAGGTCTTAATTTATTTCTTTGACTGTCTAATATGCAGTGCAAGTAAATACATATTTCTGAGACTACATCTGCTCCTTCTTAGAGAAAGCTGCTCAACACTGTGCTAATTTGTTAAAAACAAGGAACAGACATTAATTGCTAGATCTTCAATAAATACAGCTCAAACATCCTTCCTCTATAAGGGAAAGAAGCCTTCATCTGTGGGAAATCATACAGCACTTGAAGGATTGGTGAAGGTCATGACTAAGATCAGAAGGACACAGGCCGTTTGATCTTTAGTTGTGAGCAAGAGAAAATGCAGAAGAGAACGCGATCTTGAGCTACTTGATATTTATAATAATTCATATTGGTTTAATAGCCTGAAAATCACATGCTTTGCTTCAATTTGAAATGAGTTGGCCAGTGTAGTAGTTGGGTTAGAGAGATACATCTTCAGTGGGCAAAATGGGGCTACACCAGCACAATCTGTTGCAAATCCATCCTGCCTGCTTCTGTCAGCATTTACGAGGAGATCCTCCTGAGGTAAGGAGGAGGTGGAACATGGCTTCTTAGTGGAATAGCGGGATGGAGATCTAGAAATCCATGGATAATGGTGTTTTGTAATCTGTGAGCTAAATTAAATTTTAAAGTTGCTTAAATATCCTGTGTTTTAGGCCCATGCCTTAATTTATAGTTATCTTCTGTCAATAAGCATACACTTTTTGAATGAGACCATAATTGATTTGTGGATGCTCAGGGGTTACCAAAATAATAGGCTAACAGCCAGCCCAAGGCCTCAAACACACTCATGTTTGTTTTTGTAGGGCATGCCAAAGTGCGAGTATTTCAAGCCAAATCCTTCAAGAGGTTGTGTTTCCACAGCCCCCAACCCATGACCCACACCCAGCCCATGTCATGGACACTGGGGAAAATTTGGCTCTTAATTGAACATAAATCTGGTCTATATAATTCTATCCTGCCTGGGTATTCCATTTAAATAAGAATGACAGAAGGAGTTTTCCAGAAAAACTGCAGAAAGGTATCAGAGCACCACAGAGTTGCAAAATTGTATAGTTGAGTGAAATACCAACCTCTGTAATGATAGAAATGTGTATATACTTGAGGTACATTCATACTCCAGCTTCCTTCCTTATAGGTAGGTTTCTTATTGACTAAAATATTTCATTACTTTTTGAATACCATTCTGGATGGAAGACATATTTCTTCAAAAGTTTGAATCTCATCAGTGACCTGTTGTTGCTGTCCTACAGGAACTCTTCTGTGGCTGCCAGTGAAAGTTGCCACATGCATTTGCAATAGTCAACTTCTGGCTCCTTTGTATCTTACCTTTTCAGGGAAAAATCCTTCATAATCTCTCAGCATTCATAAAAATGATGATTTTGTCAGACTGTATTAGAAATCACAGCTTTTGTTCAGGCTAGCTATATGGGATAAAACCCTTCCCAAAGGATAAGGGTTTCAGTTAGTGAAATGTGACAGTTAAATAAGATTAGAGATTTCCTCTTTGGCTGCAAGTATTTGCCTGAGTATTTCTATCATAATAAGTAATAAAATATTTTCTATTAAGAAGTTGGATGATTTACACATTGGTATTTTAGGTAGCTGTCTTTTTTTTTACATTTTTATTTGTTCTTTTTGACCGGTAATCATAATAATTATCAATATGAGGACAGTTCATAAGGCTCTGTATTATCCAGGCCTGTAACAGTGCTATAATGTCATACCAGCTTTACTCCCAACAAAATCAATGGATATTTTGCTGTAGCTGATGTGCAATAACGTTGTAGAGGTTGATAATTAAGACTGGTGCCACTGACTAACCCAGTAAAAGTAGCATTTTGATTTTTTTTGTGTTGTACCGGGATGGCAGCCAGTTGGCCTCTGAAGATAGTTTCCATAGCTACTGTCCTACAGAGAAAGAAAATGCTGCCACAGCATTTTTCCTTTGGACCTTTATAGTTTTTATGCAAGCTGTCAAGACAATTAATTTTCATCAGATGTATTGGTTATTAGCTGTTGAAAGCAGGGGGCATGGGTGGGTACATATGAGGAAAAAGAGCATTAAACTAGGTAAAACATCAAGAGATTTCTTTATGTACACAATGTGAATGCATTTCAGATTTACAGAATCCCATTACTGAAGCATCTGATATGCTAGAATGCAATCTATGCTCAAAAGGACAAGGTCCTGAGACTGCTCAACTTTATTTCTGAAAATAAGCAAGGCTGGCACTGACTTTGGCTTTTGCTTCTTGTGAATGTCTTGATCCAGATTTTTAATTCCCTTAAAAAAAAAATAAAATCCTTACCTTCCAGGAAAGCTTTCAAACTTTCACTAGTTTAAAAGAAAGACAATTTTTTTCTGTCTGTTGTGTATAGAAGAGCATAAAAAGGGCAGTAAATGCTACAGCATTACTTTGTGTAACAATCAGCATTAAATATGGGATTATTTCTTGCACTTAGCCTGGGTAATGTCTTAATTTCATTCTGCAGTGAGGCTCAAGGCACGTTGTTTCAAAGTTGGGGCTGGTTCTGGGAGTCATTAACATGTGGTTCTATTACCAGCTCAAACTGCACATTTCCTGTAGATTGCTGAGGCAGAAATAAGTATTTGAGTACTCAGATTGTAATATTTGAGCAATTTGTGAAAATTTATGACACCTTTTCTCATTTTGTATAAAATAACGGAAGGGACTCTGTCAGCTCTCTGTAGTTGTGGATCCAGCTGATGTTACTGTGCTCTAACCTCTTCAGAGATTGTAATGTTGGCTCTCACTCCCCAGGTTTGTCCTCTTCTGTGATGTCCAGGGACAGTACACAGATATTCCTGAATGGCTTTGACCATAATCGACTTCAGGGTCAAACCAAGTTTGCTTAGGAGAATCACCAAAACACATGTATTAGAATTTGTGAGAGTTTGTTGGCTTCAGCAATGTTAAAATACCAGTGAAAAGCAGAGTGCTTTGGAGAAATGCAGAAAGAGAGGATGTGAAGGGAATTAAGATAGTCATGGAGAGGATGGGCATTGTGGGGTACAGTTAAATAGGTGAAAGCATGGCTCTACTCTTCAATGTGAGTGGTTGGTGGTTGGCCAGGGAGCTCTTGGGAAAGTCCTCTCACCGTTGAGGAAAGAGCAGATTTATGACCTAAATGAAAAAGTCTGGCCAGAGCATGATTGTGGTTGGAGGTCTCTGCTGGAGATAAACAGACCAAAAAGCCTGGAGAGTCAGAGGGACATTTTGCTTTGTGGCAGTGACAGAATTTTATTCCCCTTCGTCTGCAGTCAAACTCTCCCTGTCTGGTTCCCGGCTGGCCAGCTGAGCCCCGGCAGAGGCGGTGTGCTGTGTCCGAGCCTGCGGGCGCTCTGGCTGCGGGGATCGCGGGCTGTCAGGAGGCGGCGGGGCGCTAATTAAAAGCCCATCTGGGGGATTGCGGCCGGGACTGCGGGAATGTCCCGCAGGTCCTGCCGAGCCGCTGGGGCTTCCAGCAGGTGCCTGAGTCATCCTGCTGGCCCAGGGAGCAGGGCTGAGCCCTGCTGCCTCTGGTCTGCCAAGGGCTGGCGAGCCCGAGCCTGAAGTAATTTCTAAGCCCGGCTGATCTCCAGCTCTAGCGATCCCGCTCTGGCATTGTCCTGCTCTTAAAAATCCGGGCTGGTTATTTGTCTGGGGTAATTCAGCTGATTAAATACATGTCACTGGAAATGGGCTGACTGAAACCAGCCATCTGGACGCCTGTTTAAAGTGTTAAATTACTGCTTGGTATGATGGACATAATTTTCTAGCGTTTTAAAATATTTCATTAATACTTCTGATGCCGTCAGGTACTTTTGTGCATTTACTTAGAAACATTCTCCTCATAAAAGGAAAGTTGATTGGCATTGTTGCAGGGAATGCTCCAAAAGATATTGCTGTTTTTAAAGAAAATACATCTTTGGGAAACCTTGTAGATCATGATCTGTGTATAGGGGAAAATAAAAATTATTCAGTACCTATCCAGAAAATAAATTGTTTTCTCTATCTGTCACTTGCAATTCTGAGAAATTGGAAGCTCAGGATTTTTAAACAAAGCTGTGGTTTTTATAGGTGCATACAGAAGCACTGTCTATAAATAGGTACGGTTTTTTATGATGTTTTCACAGGACAGTGCTGGGGGAAAGTACCTGTTGATAGACTTCATGCACCTTGAGAGTTTGTCTTTTCCTACATCTGAGATTGTGAGAAAAGCAGAAGTATGCTAACTAAAATAATGTTGAATTTAGCAAGTAGTTGTATTATCATCTAACACACACTGATGCCAAGTGAGACCTTTGTAGACAGAGGTCTGTGGAAGCACTCCTGGTGCAAGGCCTTACCTTTGTGGCCAGAGCCAGCAGAAGGGCAAAAAAACCCCTCTGTGTCTTGGTCATGCTTCCTCACTGACAGTGTTTAATGAAGGGATGAAATTAGATGATAACAGCTTTCATTGCCAACTATGAAAACTGTTTTTGTTGGATGTACAGTGATGAGCAGGTACTGGTTTTATAGGAAGGAATAATCTGCAGTCTAAAAACATATGGGTTTTTTCTGCTTCGCTAAAAAAATCCTTAACATGTCTTCTAGATAACTTCCAAATGGCAGATGAAACTAATTAAGACAATATCTTGTTAAGAAAAATATGTCAACATGGAAGCATCTTAGCGTATCAAAATCTGCTGGTTCTTGCAGCCTGATGAAAAAGGAGAAGCTATTGTGTTCTGCGTTGGAGACTTTCGGGAAGGAAAGTGAACACAGACATCTCTTAGTTATCAATCCCCTGAGTTCAGAGCAGCTCTAAACAACTGTGTAGCAACTTGGACCAATAGAAATATATATTGTGCATATACAAGCACTTTCAGCTCTTTATGCACTCTTGTTAAATCATTGTTAAGAGCCACAGTTGCAATTTGGCTAATGAACCCTGGGCATTGAGGAGATTGTTTCTGTTAGCTTTCTCTTAAGAAAAATGCAGTTTATTGGTGTTGGATCTTAAAGTAGTTGCTTGTTGCAGCCCCATGCTTTGAAATGAAGGTAAACATATACCTTAGGTGTAATCAGAAAAAAATCAAGATGCCCAACACTTACTGTCGAATGTTTTGATCTCATGTATACTAAAGGCTTGGCCATCTTGTGAAGCAGGAGATTTACCTACAAAGTTTATCACTAATTTTATATATGGCTGTTTTAATTCCTACTTTATTAACCTGGATACTTAAAGTGTGGTTCTAGTTTTATGATCTCTAATATCAAGGTAACTTAAAATCAAGATTAGGCTCGCTTAATTGGAAAATGCCCCTTATTGGATTTGTTTTCTTGTTATAGCTTTTGACCAGGGAATTAAATTTTGAAATAATCAATACTTTGATTTGGAACATACCTTTTCCTGATTCTGTAAATGAGGTAATACTTGCGGCAATGCTACGTGAGCACTGTGTGATTTTAATTTTGCTTCCTACCAAGGGTGATGTAGCTGACTGTGGTGATGACTATAAGTAATTTCAGAGCACAGTTCATTACCCAGATACAATCCTGGAAACCTTCTGCTGTGGTAAATGGCAAGGATCTTTATTCAAACACCAAATTTGCTTCAAAACATGCTATTTATTGTGAAAACTGGGGAAATGTAGGTTTGCCTAAGTGTCTGGTTGGCATTTGAACTGCTGAAAATGGTTCCATTTTAATACTTCAGACAGTTAATATTTTAAGTATTTCTTAATATGCATTTAATAAGTTTGGAAATTCCTGAACACTAACACATTTTAATCTTTATTCATCCATATCTTTTAAATTATTTGTTTTGTTTGCTGAAGTTGAACTTCCATTGAAGTTGATGCTATTTGAGCTTTCAGAAGCTGGCCTCATTCACAGAGCAGATCCGGCTGATGTCTCTATGGAAAAATAATTTAAACTTCCCCAAGAGGTTTTTGGGGTTTTTCTTAAGGTGTTTGCTTCCCCAGTTCAGATTTTGAACTGGAAGATTTTTTTTCTTAATTGTGTTTATTTGTAAAATGATGGCAGTACCATTTTCATAATGGTCACATCACAAATAATTGGAAAAGTTTTAAGTAACAGTTCTGACCCAACTTTGTTGAGCTTTACTATCTGAAAGACAGACAGTACCCAAGTTTCACCTGACAATGTTTTTTCATTTAATATTCAGAGAGCAGGTTTTAAAGATGTACTGAAGCAAGTTCAGGGCACCAGAGGATGTGATTTTTAACCAGTAAAAACAGCTTGAGCATCACAAGTGGATCTTGTGCCTGCTGCTTTTCAGTCTTCTCTGTTTCATTCTGAGGCAGCCACTGCAGTTGTGATTTGACTATACGTGAATTTAAATAGCTTTATAAATATAAAAATACCACCATTGCTCCACTGATATGTCTGGATTTCATTTTCAGTGTTGTTAAGTGTTACATTGGTGTATTATGTGGTAAAACTGTCATTGATAACTTAGTTTCTTCATCTCTACTTGAACGTGTTGGGAAGCATTTTACATATATTACCATATGCTGCTTCCATTATTTAAAGTGACAGCTGTAATTTCTATATTGGAATAAGCTTGTGTGCAGTGGCAGCCTCTGTGTGAGCAGTACAAACACTGCTCTTTGAGCAGTAGCTCCTATCTGGGCTGAGGTCCCTGTAGATCCATGTCCTTTCAGCAGCAAAGCTTTTCTTGTCCTCTTCTAAGTCTACTGAGACCACGAATCTTGAGTTTGAGGTTTCAGTTAATCATCTAATTTGTCAAAACACATAATCAGCCAGAGGCCACTGCCTTTGACTTTATCTAGTCTTCTTTTATAGACAGGATGGTAGAAGAAACAATTATATCATTAGCATGGAACTGATTTTATTGCTGTAAGGCTGCATGAATATGAATTTGTGTGTAGGGTTACTGAAGGATACTTCAAAGTGGTTTTCAGCATGCTGCTTGTTTTCTTCCTGGCATGGTGAGATGTGGTGTAGAGAACATTATTTTGTTCAAGGTATACTGAAACACATTCCTTAGCCTGGGGGAAGTCCATCAGTTTATAACTATTTCCAACGATATTTCTTACAGCATCACTTTAAATTAAAAAAAAAAATCCCTGTTATTAGCTTTGATCTGTTTTTTTCTTCACAAAACTAGTAGGCTATGGAAGTCCACAGAGATTTTTAGGAAAGTCTGAATTACCTTCTCTCTCCAAATCTTTTCATTCAATAAATAAGATCACATTCATGAAACTGAAAACTATGTGGCAATTATTACCTGTTGGTGCCTCTTAAATATGTTTTATGTAGACATTTGAGAGATGCTCTCAGAAAATAATTATTTCAATTATTTTATCTGTCATTTCCTGAGAGTCCTATTGGAAGACAACTCCAGAGGCTGTATCTACCCAAAACATGAGCCATAGGTGATGTGTTTGTGCCAGTAGCTCTTTGCAGGTGACCCAAGAACCAATTGTTGCACATCATTAAATAACCTGTTGCTCTTAAAGTACAATTAATGAGAATAATTTTACAAAATATCATTTTGGCACAATTGATCTCAAAAGCCCTTTAGGAAACTGCTTTTTACTTTCAGAATTACAAAAAATGGATGGATACCTGAAATTATTTTCATAATTGGTTTATTCCTTTTTTTTTGCACTAGTACAGTATACATTCAAATGATTGAATAGATGCACTAATGCTTTTAATCATAGAAACCATGAATATAGACATGTAAAATTGAATAGCTGATTTCACAGCAAATATGGAAGCAATCAGTTTATATGTGGATGCTTTCCCTTGTATGGACAGCATCTCTCTCTCTATTTCTCTCTCTCTCTCTCTATATATATATATGATAGACTGGTTTGGCATATTCTTGGACTCATTCTGATGAGTTCCTGAGTACAAAGTACTCTGTGTTACTGGTTGGTAATCCCAGTGCCCAATTCTCAGTCTACGGATGTACAGGTAACACTCAAGGAAATTGGAGCTGTTGTTCTGCTGTACCCAAAGGTGTAACCTCACTGTTCAGTTTGTTTGATTTTCTGTAAAATGATGTGAGAAGAAAATCTCTAATCTCTCAGGTGAGTTGATGGAGGAGAGCAGTAATGGGTTGCAACAGAAAACACTGCTCCAGGGGCCTGATCTGAGTTTCAGCTGCTCTGGCCTTAAAGTGGAGACAGTTCCCAGTAGAAATGTGTCCACCTGACTGAGCACTATTTCTGGGTCTTACTAGAATAGTATTCTTATTCTTGAGGGTGCAAAACAAAATTACAAGAAACAACAAAAAGAAAACAATTTAAGCAGTGAAGAAAAGGACTCTTTCTGAGCAACTTTGATTCTCTTTTGTATTTTCTCTGTGAGTGCAAGGTCATTGCACATTTGTTAGTGATTTGTACCAGAATAAGTAAGTATTGAAAAATTGTGTAAAGAAAAAAAAAATCAAGAGAGAGGACTACAGTGAACAAAGCACAATAAAATCACTTTGATCTTCTTCCTTAGCCACATGATTTTTTCAAGGTATTTCAGTGTTCAATTAAAAGAGGACATGAGCGACATCTGGAAGGTTACAGAGTTTGCAATAAATATAGCTCAGAGAGCAAAAAGAAATAGTAGGCGCAGCCTGTTAAGAAGATGTGAAGTCCTCATGCTGTGGGCTTTCTGGATGGATAGAAACACATCACACTGCATAACGCCCCCCCCCAAAAAAAGAGATTACAAAGAATACTAAGAATTGTTGTGATGATCTGGGAACAAAGGATTGAAAACAGAGGTAAGAGATCAGCCAGTAATGAAGCAAGATCAGACATCTTTTTTGAATTGTAGGAGAAAAGTGAAAGGTTTTGTAGAGAGCTGGGAGAAAAACCTTTCTAAACATTCTTGCAAACAAATGAGAACTAGATGTATCTCTTGGAGAGAACAGAAGGAAAGGTAGTTATGAAGAAAGCAGGAGGTTTTTCCTTAAGCATTTCTGCCTTTTTATTTCCTTAGAAATACAAGATACAAGAGGTGGCTTAGTGGTGTGTTTCTGGGATCTCTGGTTTGCAGACCCAGTTGCCTGTAGCCTTCATCACTCTTTTGGAAATGCCTTCAGTTTCTAAAGTAATTTACTAACAGGGTGTGGAATCAGCACTTTCCATGAATGTTACCCATGGAATTTAAAAGTAACTAGAATTAGGATTAAGCAAAGACCTTCCGATGCTGGTAAAAGATTTGTGTGGAAGGAATAGGTGCTGTGAGAAGTAATAGCAGTCTACTGCCATTTCTTGCTGTTAGTTTGTCTGAGTAATTTTGGTTATGAAAAAATGTTTCCGTGGTTTTCAGCTTTACGTGAAACAAGGGTTCTGACTTCATTTTCCTAGAGGACAACCATATAAATTTCAGCTAACACCCTCTCAGACAGCCTCAGGGAATAAGACTGAAGGAGTGAGAATTCTTTCGTGCTTTGATGCATTAGTTGGGAAAGTTACACTCCTGTTAAGTGTGATGCATTTTATGTTAATAAACAAAGATCATTAACTGAAGACTGAAGTGTTGCCAATCCTGAATCTTTCATGAGCAATAAATTCTCATTAAAAACCCCTTAGGGAAATGCATGTCCTTTCAAAAGAATTTCCACAGCACATCATCTCCATATGACAAATCTCCAGAGAAAAAATATATATGAGCAACCAGTGATTGGGGGATTTGTTAGCTCAACTTCCAAGTCCTTTGCAAAAAGAAAACCTTGTTTGCTTGCTTATTCCTTTGTTTTTCATTTTTCAAGGTCGTCTGAAGTCCAGGCTCAGTGAAAATAATAATTCATTTTTGCTAGAAATGGCTCATGGGGTGTGGGATTCACAGCTAGCTCTGTTTGGTTTACAAAGCAGAGAATTCATCATATAGCAGGAGATACCTTCCGGATTCCAAATATTTACTTCGGAAAATGTAGTGGGTTTGTGTGGCTGGATTTTGGTAGCGGAGGTGGGGGGGGGGGTACAAGAATAGCTTCTGTTAGAAGCTGCTGGAAGCTTCCTCCGTCTGTGGAGCCAATGCCAGCCAGCTCCAGGACAGGCTTTCTGCTGCTGGCCAAGGCCAAGCAATCAGGAACGATAGTAACGCCTCTGTGATAACATCTAAGAACAGAAGGTTGTGGTGCAGAAGGAATTCCAACCGGGGAAGAGCAAAGTGAGAACATGGGAACACCAAGGTAGACACCAAGGTCAGTCCAGAAGGAGGGGCAGGAGGTGCTCCAGGTGCCAGAGCTGAGGCCCCTGCAGCCCCTGATGCAGACCAGGGTGGAGTAGCTGTGCCCCTGCAGCCCATGGGAGACCATCGGGGTGCAGAAACCCACCTGTAGCCCATGGAGGAGCCCATGCTGGAGCAGGTGGATGCATGAAGGGGGCTGTGACCCCGTGGGAGGCCCAAGATGGAGCAGGGTCCTGCCGGAGACCTGCAGCCCGTGGAAAGGGAAGCCCACACTGGAGCAGGTTTTTCCTGGGTAGGACTTGGTGGCCCCTGTCGGGGACCCACATCGGTACAGCTCATTGGGGAAGGACTGCACCCCATGGAGGAGTGACCCACGGGACAGCAGGTTGGGCAGAACTGCTGCCCGAGGGATGGACTCACACTAGACAGGTCCATCAAGGACTGCCTCCTGTGGGAGGGACCCCACAGGAGCAGGGGAAGGACTCCTGTCTCTGAGCAGTGGCAGAAGCAACAACTGACCACAACCCCCATTCCCCATCCCCCTGCATCGCTGGGGGGGGAGGAGGGAAAACATGGAAGGAAAGAGGGGTGGAAGGAAAATGTTTTAAAGATTATTTTATTTCTCACTTTTTTGTGAGAATAATATCCCCACTCTGAGTCTGTTTTGCCTGAGACAGTAATCAGTAACTCACCTCTCCCAGCTGTTATCTCAACTCATGAATCCTGAATCCTTAGCTGTTTTTTTTTAATTTCCTCTGTCCAGTTGCAGAGGGAGAGTGAGAAAGTGGCTTTAGTTGGTACCTGGCATCTGGCCAGAGTCAACCCACTACAGGAAAAAAAAGCCCCAAAACTAATACAAGAAACAATGCAATAAAAATGGTATAAATCTGTATCTGTATGTAAGGTTTGATACTGCAAACCGTCCAGAAACCCCAACTAGAAACACAAGAACTGAGACTCCATCTAGTCTAGAGAGCAGCTTGACCCAGAGGAAAAATGAACAGGAAACAGCAAGTGAGAATTTATACACTCAGAAGCTGGAAGACACTGCTAAGAGCAATTGCACTGAGGAGAAACAGCTACGCTTGTCCCAGTGATGATGCATGACCTGGAGCTGTTGGCTGGTTTGAAATCCAGAGTATAGGAGAACTGCTGAATGACAGATGGAGGGCAGGCACGGTGTGCCAAGTATCCTTACACATAGTGGTTCCCGTCTAGTCCTTTCTCTTCTTTCTTGAATGTGCATTTAAAAATATAATCTTTTGATACCTGTGTAGGCAAGAACATCTCTGCTGTTGCTTTCAGTGTCACAGGGTCACAGAAATAAAAATTTGACTTGTTTGGAAGCAGCATCTGCTTTAGCAACATATTTCTTGTGTTGGTGACCGATCTGTTGCCAAGCCCTTGTCAGCTCTACTGAACAGCCCTATGTCACCGGCTTTGGTGCTTCCAGCAAGAAGAGCTGGTGTATTTGGGGATTAGGACCAAAAAAAGCATCCTGTGAAATGAAGAGTGGCAATTGTGTGTGTTGGAAATAAGACGAATTACAAGGTGGTGACTTAAACTGTTGTCTGTTCACCATGGGCCAAACTTTCATGTAGCAATGACCCCGTGCCTCTTTGTTTACCCACTTGACAGCTGCACTGTCAAGCTACACTGGGAGGTGTCTTATCATCCCATTTAAAGAAGTGGAGCTCCTGGGTCATATACTACTATGGGAGGATCAGCTGAATTAGTCTGAATGTTGCTTTCCACACTGACCTGTACTGGAAAAGGTAAGAATGATGTGGTTGTTCTGAGGATACTTTCAGAAAGAAGATAAACACTACAGTTAGTGTTTTAATTAGAGAAGTGCAAACTTTAGGCCTTGTATTGTGAAAGGATTCTCAGAAAGAAATTTGGTACCATTTTAGAGCACTTTAGGGCTTCGATTAAACATGCTTTCATTAGTGTAAGATACTCTTTAAAAGTAGCACCTGAAAAAAAGAGCAGGCAGTAATTCTTATAGTAAAGGGTGGGGATCTATGTGCAACAGCTGCCTGTATTATAATTTAAAGTTTCTTTTGCTGAATTAATATTCCAAACTGCCTTCTATTAGTCCTTCTTTTTCTTTTTTTTCCTCTTTGAACACCGAGGTTTTCCATGATGATAAGTCTTTGAGAACTTGGCAGCTTGCCTAATATTACAAATTCTCACTGTATGCTTCTTGGATTGCAACTTATTGGCAGAAATAATACAGCATTAAATACAAATATTACTGTTAATGTAACATTAAAATTGATAAATCAGTCACTTACATCAAGAAATTCCAAACTACTGCATTGTGAATTTGTCAAAGTGTTTTTGCTCGGTATTTTATGGTGTGGATTTCAGAACAGAGACAGTAAGGTTTATGGTTAATGTACCACTTATAATAATAACAAATTTTGTGGGATGGATCCAGTGCTCATTTATTTGCAGTAGTGAGTTTTAGTAGTTTATTTGGGATATATTGAATCAAAAGGTTTAAGCAGAGAGCAAATCTGTACAGGATTTGGCCCTGCTAAAACCTTAATTTTGCTTTCCTATAAATACAGGATTTACATAATGCATGGACTATTGAATTTATAATGTGAAAACTTGTACTTTAGATGTATTTTGGAGTTCAATACTCTAGTGCTGTTTACTTGGCTTTTCTTAGCATTTAGATTTTGGTGTTTCATACTCGAGGTTGCAGTTGACAGCCAGGTGTAACTTCCTTGCCTGCTGCAAGATTTGTGTTTGGGCTATTTTTTAAAATAAATCTCTAAGTATCTCCCACTACTGTTTGCAGACTTTAAAGATGACTAGGAAAAGGGGGGGAGGTTTCCTCATTTCCTCCATTTTTGTCTTTCATAAAAAATTCAGCTTTTTTTCCCCGACCTATTTTCTTCTTCCACCTGGAATCTCAGCCCAGAAGAAAGACTTTAGAGGAATATATCTGAAAAAAATTGCGACTGAGTGCATTATCTCATGAATAATGGTCATAAGTGAGATGATCCAGGAGATTTGTGAAATGATTACTTGGTATAATTCATAATTATCTCAATGATTTGGCATTGTATCATGCAGACATTAATCTTTTCTCCTGCAACCAAATGTGTGCGTCATGGGGAAAGAATCACTTTTTTTTTTTTCCCCTGTTTTTTTCTTAGTCAAGAAACTGCATTGATTGTGGTGGTTGATACTATCTCCTTGTCTTGCTTGATGGCTCTGTTTATTGTCATTCTAATTATTTAGCAATTACTAATGAAAGTTATTTAAAGGTCTCTATTTATAAAGCTTTTGCTCTTCGCTTGCTGGCTTCTTTACATCACCAGGGTTAAAAGCCCTCTTGAAGTTCAAGAGAAAAAAACCCCAACATTTTAAACTTTAGGTCTAGACCACTCTATGTCTGTTGGCCGAAATATGTACAAAATTTGAGAGGTGGGCAGCGTTGTGAAATCAGCACTAATAATGGAAGAAGGCACTCCAACACTAACAGATAGATATATTTGAAATGTTGTCTGAAATACCAGTGAATCATTAAAGCAAGAGCCTTGCACTCATAATTTCAGTGCTGAAAACAATAAATGTCAATGAAGTAATAAAGATTGCCATCCTCAGAGAGAGGATGCTCCTGTTGAAATTCATTGCCATCCATCCCCATGCACGTGCTCAGGAGAGGAGAATTACCCTGTTCAGGTGCCCAGCTGACCTCGACTGCTGAGCCCATGCTGGGAGAGTAATTTGTCACAAAAACAGCTCGATGATAATCTACCATGGACTCCTCATAACCTTTCCTTTCTAATTTCTTTGCCATGGCTCTGCCTCTCTTTTTAGCCAAAGACAATGTTTTTGCTTTTATAATGAAGGCTCTGCCCCCGCAGTGTTCCTCTCTTTGCCTCCTCCTTTCTGAACTGTTATCTTGTGACTTTTTTCCATGGTATTTCTTTTGTATTTGGTGTCTTGTTTGGATGCTTCTGGAAAGTAACTAGTTGGTCAACTTTGAACTTCTTCGTCAGATTAATACACATTAAAAAATGCACTGGAAAATAGTGAGGAGCCCATGGGGTTAGCTGATACCTATTCTACATTATAGTTATAATTTAAATTTTGTTTTGCTCTTAGTGTCACTTAAAGAAAATACAGTTTAAGTAAGTTACTACCTGTTTTGCTTCTGTGGATTTGGCAGAATCATGTCCTGTAGAAGAGAACTTTAATGTAAATTATATTTTCTGTATGCTTATCTTTTATTACAAATAAATTAGCAGTAAATAGGAGCCTTGCTGGTGGCTCATCCAATTTATTCTACTTCTGCCTGACAGCATTGGTACTTCTGTTATTATAACTCCAGTCTTTGCAATTACTGTAAAAACAATTAAATAAAGCTCGTCCTTTGCTCAGATTTAAATTTACAATGAAGTTTTGCGTTTGTTTTTTTTTTGCGAGATGACTCTTATTGCCAGACCTAGTTAAACCACTACAGCTCTAAAAGCCCAGTTTCCCAGTGCACACGAGGCTGACATTTATAAAGCACCAAATGCCTTTGCCGTACGTGGCCGTCGGTCAGGAGGGCGATTGCGGCATCGCTGCCCACTGCGATCGCAATAGGAGCTGAAAGAGGCGCATTAGTTCACTGCAGCCATTCCACCCTCGGCTCTTCCCTTGTCAGATCTCATAGACTCGATGAGGTCAAGCCTGGTCAGCATTCGGATGGGAAACCCTCACTGGAAAACCAAGAGTTGAAGGAAGCCAGGCTTGTGTCTCTCTGCACAAACCAGCGCCCTGCCCCTAGGTCAGTTGTTAGCACCACGCTATGTTTAATCCATGTTTAATGGGGTTTAGTTGTGCTTTTTTCTGGTTCATTTGAAAAACAATGCTGTGGCTACAAGTAATGATAGCGGGGGGGAAATTTAAGGAGAAATAATTTTGGTGGGTGATAAACAAGGGGTGGTTACAAGGTACAGTGGTTTGGGAGGCCTTGCAAATTCAGATTCTGAGTCTTTGCCATTTTTCTGTTTGCTTTTTCCCTGTAAGAACAAAGTATTTATTCACCTTCTGAATCTCACAGCAATAGCATAGAATGGAAACTTGGTTGGAATTTCTCTTCTCCAAAATAGCACAGAAGGACTTGCTGGCATGTAACTTGCTCACTCTGCTTGGCCACAGTCACCAATAATAAAACAAATGTTCAATGTATTTTGAAAGCTTCACTTTGTCAGTGGGTCATGTGGTGATTTTATGGCTTTACAAATAGAGGGAGGTATAAAATGACAAGACAATCTGGGGTTCACTTTTTGGTGCAGAACTAACCACTTCGAAATGAAATTGCTTCAGAGTGAAAGTTTCCAAGACAGGATGAAACATGTAGAAAACACTTTCCCATTCCTGAAAAAAAAAAAAAGGTGACTAGAGAAACAGATGAGTAACTTGGGACCTGTCATACCTGTTAAATTTTGTCCACATTCATTCTTTCTGCAGAGGAATTTACTTAGGAAAGAGTTACTTAGGAAAGAGAAAATAAGAGAAGTTTGAAATCTGCAACTGTCAGTGCTGAAAATACAAGACCTGTCAATGCACACTGGCAGGTTGCGGGGCTGTCCTGTGTGATCAGGACAGGAAAGGGCAATGTCAGGGTGGGATAGATCCCTTCTCTTCTCAGTGGGTCATGGAGCTTAAGGTTTGCTGAAGCATTAATTTCAGTTTTAGATGATGTTTCTAAGACATTTTCCATTCTTTTGTGTCTTGTCTGTGTTATTCATTAATGATAAAATTACTTTTCTTCATTAAAATGCTAAAATCATTATTTACCACTGAAAATATATCCTGATTCTGAATGGCTGAGGCAAATGGATAAAATTCAGCATATTTTAACTTTATCCAGGGGCTATTTTAGTAATACCTTTCTGTGTTAGATGGAGGAGCAAAGCCTTGTATCTAAGACCTTCTGAATCTGAAGTTTCAAAATAAAAATGAAAATCAAAATTTAGGAAGCTGATGTTCACTGCTAGAGCTTTTGGGTTTGTTGTATTGATGTAAAGTGGCAATACAAAGAATAACAACTAAGAAAAATGGAGTCTTTCAAGTATCCCGTGTACTTTTTATTGTGGTGTTTGATCTGACGGTATCTGTTACTATATCAGGAACATTATCAGCATTTGTTCAGAATTAGGGGATAGGTATGGGCTAGTGATGGGAAAGGAGAGAGAGGAGAAAATTTACTTTAAGGAGAGCTGTGAATTTGCAGAATTATTTAGCACATTCATGTTTTTCTTGGACTAAATGGGCTTTCCTCAAACTGTTGTTTTTTAGAATAAGCTCCTGCAATCGCTCCTAGCGATACTGAGGCTTGAAATGTATCTTTCTTCCATCCACACAGTGACTACTTGTGTGCTTGGTTCCATCTGGAAAGGGTATAATTGAATCCTTGTTTGACTCCTTTAATTATTTCTTTGCAAAGTCCTTGGCTGGGAATTTTGCCACTTAAAATACAAATATTCAAACTTAAGAGCATAAACTATGCTTTCAAAGAGCATTTTTGTATACCTTTTAACATTTGGAGGTTTTTCAAAAGCAAATATGAGAACTTCTCAATGAACATGTTTTAATTTTTTAAAATCCTTGGAGAAGATTTTGTTTCCTTCCAGATTGGCTGCACTTGCTAATTAACTTTGTTAATTAATCAAGCTATAGGGATGAAACATGCTTGATTAAAAATAAACAAAACTATATAGCAACAAAACAATTCTACTGTTTTTTCCTATTTAAAAGCAAAGATTAAAAGAACAGGATTAACTTTGAAGCTGCATGTCAAATGTTCTTTGCTTTTGAAATATCTGAAAGGCTAAAGCAGCTAAAAGCTTATTATTATACTAAAATGATTATTGAATTGTAACACCATGTTAAAAATTGGGGCTGAGAGTAGTCACTGAAGTTGTTGCCTTAATAAGAACTGACTGAGATGGTAGATAGTGACCAAAGGGTTTATTTGATCTGTTTAGACATGGAGCATGACAAGTTCTCTCTTGTCACGTATCTTGTATGAAAACTTCCAACACAGCAAATTGGTGTTAAATGGTGTTGGCTTGTAACAGGATTCTGACCACATTTCTTGCCCATTACACCCATGTATGTTTATATAGAGGTAGTGGGAAATGGCTCAGTGTGGGCGATGGGCCAAGGGCATCACAAATGAAGCTCCCTGGAGTAGTCTCAGGATGACTGTGATCCACAGGCATGCTGAGCCTCTGCTGTGCGCCCTGCCCAGATGAAGGTAACCATCTGTGTGGGTCTGGCTGTGAGTGCACAGCTCCTTCACCTGGGCACTGCACATGGGAGGGAGTTTGGAGCTTGGAGTTTGCTTGATTCAAAGTTGACTTATTTGTAGACGCTGTTGGAACAGATGGCTCCTCTGTATCCACTATGGCAGATTTTTTTTCTCCTACATGATAGTCAGGTTTCTTTTCATTTTCTGCTGTTGAAAAGTGGTTTTGTTCCTAATATCAGCAATGTTATAAACATTGTATGAGAATGCCAGTCTTTGCTCTCCTTCACTGGGAAAATTGCTAAGGAAGCCCTTTCTGAACCTCAGCCAGGATCCTCACACAGAGAGGGAAGCCTGGCATCATTAGGAGGAGCCCTGTGTGTGAATGGAGGTTGAGTGGAATTTACTCTAATAAAATTCCAGCAATGTGAAACTGATTCCATGTTGGAGGTAACGTGGAGAGAGAGAAGTGGGAGTATTCCTGATGTAGAAGGCATAACTAAATAAATCTCTCCAGATCACTGGCAAGAAGTGTATGGAGGAGTGGTGTGAGGAGGGGTTTTGCTTGTTTATTCTCTCCTCACCCCCCGCATATTTTCTCATAAAATATCTTTAGGCATTTGGTTTGCAATTAAAAGGTCAAAACCTACTCAAAGGGAATATTTGCTTTTTCCACTAGAACATATTAGGGCACTGAAGCAGTGCAAAAATGCGAGGGGCTATTTCCAGCAGATGAACTAAATCCTTAAAATAGGATTAACCAATTTTGTAATTTGCCTGTGATAGTATCTGAGCAAGGAAGAGGGAGGGTTGTACGTGTCTTTTAGAAGCTGTTTTTAGGATACCTGTGTTAAGCTATCAATGCTGTGTTAATGCCACTTCTCAATGTTCCATAATTTTTCACACGTGCAAAGGAAGATCTTGATATCATGCTGGAGAACACAAATGCAACTTCTACAGGGCTGTGGCTGTATCATCTTCAACTTTTGCCACTATTAAGTGGTTTCAACATCATACCTGTTTGCAAATCACAATATTAGCAGTGCCTGGGGTTAACATGATAACCAGACTTTGCCAACTGTGTGGGGATTGTTGTGAGGGTTTAGCAAGCACGAGGGGGCAGGTGACCATTAGGGAGACTTAACTTAAATACCACATCTACTGAAATGGAGAGGGTGAACTGGTTCAGTGACCCTGGCATACGTTGAGCTGTGGCTGAGTGACAGGAGCGCTGTCATTCCACAGTAATTAGGCAGGTATGCACAGATCTTCCTTGGCAGAAATGCTTCTTGAGAAATGGTTTAAAAGAAACTTTTTTTTTTTTTTTTGAAATTTGGGAATAAGATATTGTAGAGCAGTTAGTTTTTCATGCTGAATAAGAGTGACCCAGTCAATGACAGGAGTAGGTACAGAGTCCTCCTTCTACCATAGCTTGGCACCTTTGAGGGTTTTTGTGGGACAGAGTTTCCAGAGTTTCCAGCCCCCGCTCTTCTTTCCTGCAAGAACTGGAAGACATGGCAGTGTGATTTCCAGACTTGGTACTTCCCTATAGTGCACAGCAGGAAGGTTTTCTTTCCTGACTCAAACTGTGTCAGGAAAGCCCGATGGCATGGCCAGTGGGCTCATGGCTGGAGCCCTTCGTCAGCAGTGCCAGGCCAGTCCTGCCAGCCCTGGAACAGATGCTTTCTGACCCAGGATCACGTCACCAGACCTGAGCCACTGGCACTCTTGTATTGGCACTACACTGAGCAGTCACTGAGGCAAAAATTTTGTATATCCCAGGTAAGTACCAGGATGCTGCATTGGGATAGTTCAGGTCTTTATTTCTGGTAAGTCCAGTAGAATGAGAAAATTTCAGATTTTATAATAGATGCTTTTTATATTATGGTAGGTTGATTAAGTCCCATTTTTTCTCTAAAGTATCTTCTGCTTTGCTGAGCTTCCAGATCAAATTCTTGTCTTCCCATACCCCTCCTGCAGTTGTCAGTTCCTGCAGTACCTTCCACTGACTAGGTTTAGCAGTTCACATACTTGGTATGTTCTATGTTTCCACAGTCCATACACTGTGAAAACATCTTTCCTTTTCTATGTATGCTAAACCCTACTTTTCATTCCTTTCTTACAACTTTTCAGTGTACTTGAAAGTGTGTTGTGATTGCCAAATCCTTAATTAAGCAAATTAATTGTTAGTTCAGTCGAGCTAAACATTTGGGTAAAGATCTTGTATGAAAAAAGGCTAATTAAAAAAAATCTAATAATTTAGTAGTTGCAAAATGCAGCACAATATGTTTAGATATAGAATAGATTGTTTTAATTTCAATTTTATTTGTGTATTTATTGACGATCCAACAGCCTTCTGGCTTATGTAATATGGTGCAGAAAAGCTGATGTGCAAGGCTGTAGGGAACTAAATAACACAATCTGATTTGCACAGTCTCTTTCCATATCGCTGGCATGATGAGCTACTTTGTTGTTTGAATGGAGCAAATGACGTTTGGATTCAGTTGATTTATTGACAGCTCTGTCAAACTGCCACAAAATGAAACAATAATACAGCCACTAAATATTGCAGGGAAACGTGAGGAGGAGAGCAGGGCGTGCCGGGAGGGTTACCCCAGTGATGTACAGGAATGCCATCTTGATGTGGAAGCACTGCGTTCTCTCCAATGGGGAAAAATGAACTGCTATTCACACACTTTTCTTTCCATAGGGAGAAGCTGTCTGTGGCTCGGCTGCAGCGAGAAGTTGCGCAGAGTAAGAGTGAAGGAGCCATGGTAAGCTGCAGCCACTCGCTGCTTTGCATTCTTGTCTTACTGCCTCTGGCCGTCGGTACGTTTGGTCTTGCTGAAGGTGGTCACCGGAGCACTAAGGCTGTTCTGGACATAACAAAGGGTTGCTGTGATGTATTCATAAATGTGAGGAAACTCAAGGCTCTACCTTGGCTTCCTTGGAAAAACCATGGTAGAGAAAAGCTGTTTCCTTTTCCTGCTGATGGTCCTTACTGGAGTTGGAAGCAAGACAAGCACAGAAATGCAATTTTAGATCAAAATGTGATGGATTTACTTGCCTATTAAATCTCGGCCAACTACAGAAAAAATGGAGGAACACAAGCATGAAAGCTTAAAAAAATCCTCAATCTGATAATTTTGTAAATCATGTAATGCTTCTTGTATCTTCATTTTTCACGTAGCAATTCATGAGATTAGCCTTGTGAGGAAAAGATGAAATGGCAGATTTTTGGTTAACCGCAAACCTCAATTTATAGAGTGCCTTATCTCTTCAAAACAATTTTCGTTAGGAGCCAACATGTGCTGAGTGTGCTTAATTACTTAATATCTAAGGAACCGTTCCCATCTGTTAAGGAGTTTGTATGTCCCTGTCTTAAGATAAAATGTCTTAAGCTTCCATGGGATAAAGGAGACCCGTTCAAAAACCTTAAAATCCAAACAAGTCCCCTTGAACATGACTGTGGAACTGCTGCTGATCTGAGTGAGTTGCATAGTTGGTTGTGAAAAAATTTTTGTCCCAAGTTTGTTTAACTTAGTGGGGAGCAGCCGTACAAGGTCTCTGGAGAGTGGATGCTCCATGAGCTGTGTGATGCAGGGTCCTTAAAATCCCACCTGCCTCCAGTGAGTGTATTTTATAAATCCTTAGTGATTAATACAATGAAGTGAGATTTGGAGGGACCTAAATAAGTCTCCTTACTTAAGTAAGGAAAAACCAGCTCTGAATCTATTGCTCTTACCATGGCCCCACCTGTCTCTGTAGATCTGGGAGTGCCTCGTGGGGGCTCTACTGGAACAGGGGCTCTGAATGGGCTCTGAGTGCCTTGTAGAGAAGGGAAGGAGATGAGTAGGGTTTGCTCAGGCAGGTATGGCTGATCTGCTCTGAGCCCCTGCTGCATGTCCAGCTTGGCTGTGGGAGTCTCTGCCCTCTCCCATTCAATGTGTCTGCCCTGGGTATGCGACAAGGCTTTGTTGGCCACAAGAAGATTTTAAGATGGGGTTTTAGAGTTAGGAAGCCTGGCCAGTGGGTAATGTGTGTGCATGGGCACAGAAGTCCTGGAGGAACTGAGAAACAAACTTTTATCAGGTTAAGTTGCAATCCAGGAGTCCGTGACTGAGATAAAACTCCTGCTGCCTCCAGGAGTAATTTTGCCTGAGGAAGAATGGCAAAGATCAGGCATTGGATTTCCAATTGCATTTCAGTTTACAGTGTAAATAAATGTCAAAATCTGGGAAGAGCTGTTTACTCTATTTAAAATATTTTCTTTTAATTTTTTTAAACTAGCATTCCCTTGGAGGCATAGCAATAGTATAATATATTGAGTGTAAAATATACTTAGTGGGATAATCCAAAACTTTATGAAATGAGCAATACTGATTAACCTTCTAGAGCTAGTAAGGCTTTTGGTATATGTACCAACCTCATGGTCTCATCTGCAGAGTGTCAGATACTTCTTGTGCCTTTCAGTATGGGCTTGTGGGATTAATCACATCTCCCTGCTAACTAGGGTGTAATTTTGCATAATTTGTTGGGAGGCCAAGTGTTGTAACCCTTTAGGAGGTGACAGGTAGCTCTATGGGTGTGCAGTCTTCCCTCAAGGTAAATACTGGGTAGTTTTTCCCCTCTTCCCTGAGGGATAATATCCACAATTATCCTGCAACTAGAGCCGAGGGCAAGTGCGCCTGTAGAGACAATTTCTTTGAAGCAGTTGATGTATGGAAAGTTCTTTGTGTCTCAGAGCTCAGAGCTGGTGATTTTAATATGAAACACAGCAGTCATTAATTAACATTAATGAACTTGCTGGGCTGTGAGCAGTGCGAGAGCAGTAAGGGTCCAGGGGCTGGAGTATTTGAACACAATGGGAGGCCGGGAATGAAGTAAGTTGTGTAACTGTGTTGCCAGGGTGTGCAACGAGGAGCCGGCAGCACACACTGGATTTGGAGCAAACACCTTGCAAACATTCATGGCAAAATTTCGGCGAGGGATTCTGAGCGAGCAAGCTTTTGGCGAGGCTTCCTCTGGAGAAGTGCTGGCTGCCAGCAGCCTGCCTGCGGGGCACTGGAGCCTGTGTGCTGCTCTTTTTGGTGTGATGGACGTTCCCTGGGGACAGCATGGAGTCCCCTGGGGCTGGCAGTGAGGAGGCCAGGCAGTGGTACCAGCCAGCCACAGGGCACCCGAGGGGCTCTGCTGTGCTGTCACCGGCTGCTCCTCTGGATCAAAGGGATGGCACCCCCTGCAGCCTCTCTGCCAGTGACGGGCCACAGCTTTGTTTAATCACTAATTAGCTAATTGCTTTGACTGGCTCCCATTTTGGTTTTGTTTATTGTGCTGGTTAGATTGGCATGAAGGTTTTTGGGGAACTAACTCCTTCATTTGGGAAGAGCGCAGGTGACAGCACATGCCACCTTTAATGCAGTCCTCGTGTCTCCCTCAGTCTTGTGGAGAGCATTTCTTACAGCAGATGAGAAGCATGGCAGGAAGCATGATGGGCTGTGCTGCCACACTGCTGCCCTGTGTCCCAGGAACTGTGCAAATCATTACGCAAGCCTTTGGCAGGATGGCACCTCATTTAATACCCTCTAGTGTTTCCTACTTCTTTGAAAAAAAACCCCATTGTTTGGGTTTTGCTGTCACAGATAGGTCATCAGGGTATTATGTAAAACGCACTCATCTTTAGGGTGAGCAGGGTCAGTGAGCAGGGAGTGTGTGCCTCGTCCCTGTGTGTGCTGCCCTGTCACTGGCATGCTACAAGGATGTGTGGTGCAGTGGGTTTTCCCTGTCCTTCCTACTCGGGTTCACCCAGCATCACAGGAACCGCTGCAGCCAAGTATTAAATCAATGACAAATACAAAGCACACACTGTAGAAATTACTTAAGCTGTGGTATCTTTGCTCAGAAATGGGTTTGTATATCTGTTAGAATAACATCAGGTGAGCAGTGATGAAATGCATGTTTATGAGGAGATGTTTTTCTGAGGACATTTCAGCTGAAGCTGGAGATCAGGCAGCGTGTGCTGTGTGTGGTACCAGTGTGTGGGCACCACAGCGCTCCCCAAAATGATGGGCTTTTAATATGTCCCAGAGTTATGTTTTTCATGACTGATTTGTTACTGGAAGGTACTATAGAAGATGAAATGAAGATACTTCATTTCAAATAAATGTACATCACCAAAAATATACAAATAATCTGTCATATTTTTTCCATATGGTTGTATGGAAAATCTGATACCTTATATATTGGACTGAGTATGTATTTATGCCTTATTTTCATTGGGAGAACTGAATAATTCAGACTGACTACCTGACAATTGCTCAGGTTTCTTTATTTTATGAACTACGATCAGTAAATATTGATTATCCATTATCAAAATGCAGAATTACTTACTGCTAAACCATCTCCTGAAAGTTTAAGCAGCACTGAGCCAGGATTGCTGTTTGGCTCTTCCTGTCATTCACAGTCATTAATTTCACAGTGTGCATGTTCACAATTTTCTTAGTCATGTCTCTTCTGACTCATTTTGTAAGGAAAAAGAAGACAATCAGTTTGCCTGTGTACAGTTCTTACTGCATTTGATGAGGACTGTGCAGGTGTCTGTGATGACAGAGATCCCATTATTAAAATAAGCAGCTTTCAAAGCAGATCACAAGTTTTTGCAAAACATAATAAAGACTGAAAACTGCTTTAGTCATCAAAGTATTTTTTATTTTTTAAGTCCATGACTTTTGACCTTTGGACACAAAATATGACCAGGAAAAGTGTTCATTTTGGTGAAGTTTTCTTAACAGTGAACAGTGCTGGGTTAGAAAAAATATGAGAAAAATGCTGCCACAGTTTACATGGCAGAGTTCTCATGGCAGAGTAAGTATTGTGTTAGCAGAAACTAGTTTAAAAGCCTAAAGTGTGTCAAAAGTATACACAATTATATTGTGTTTTAATAACATGGATTAATTTAATAATTAGACAAAAAATGTTACCTTTTTTTATTTGATACTTGTATTTATATCCATGTTACACAGTTTAGTTAGTTTGTACTTCCCATCCAAATCCTTTGATTTGACTCTATTTTCCATTAGTTCAGTGGCCTGTAACCTACATAAAAGAAATTGTACCACTCTGGCAATTTAACTGTGAAGGTTAAAGTGGGATGATATTGCCTTTTATATCTACATGGGTTTCACTTAGGGTGGGCCCTAGGCTCTGATTTACCATGTGTCCTGCTGCGTTTTTAAGTGATGCAAAGTGATTATCATGGGCTCTTCCCGGTACCCGTCTATTCCACACCTGCACCCTTTTGTTAAAAACCCACCATGTTAAGTGAATGCGAGGTCCCCATTGAATAGGTTTCCACCCTCTGGTAATCCTTCTGCATTAGATTGATTTATGAATGTATCAGATTCTTTGTTAGCATGTAAACCACTAATTAATTTAAAGCTCTCTGTGGAAAAATTAAAGCCCTGGTTAAGGCTTTCAACAGGCTCAGATGGTGCTAATAATGGAAAAACAAGTTATATTAATGAGTTTTGATGTGATCAGCACAATTCTTGCTTTACAAACAGTTTTTGCAGTAAAATAGTGGAGACTGCAAGTATTTTAAGTAAAGAGTGGAAGAAGGAAAAAAAAAAGGCATCAAAAAACTCGCAGCGTCAGTAAGATGTCCCATTATTATAAGGAACTGAGTCACTTCTGCTTGTTACAACTTTGTTAAAAGTAATGTGTTTAGATATATGTAACAGCCTCCTAAAAAACCATGGGAAGTGCAATCCAGTCTTTTTTCCAGGTTGAAACAGAACTTGTAATCAGCTTTGAAAAGATCTGCCTCTTCTCATCAGGCACTGCCAAACTGGAGCGTTCACATGGAGATGGATGTGTTGAAGTGCAGAAAAGGTCTTTACTAAAATGGTATTAAAATCAGTAGAAAGTCTGATATTATCAGCTTTCCAAACTCCTGTGGGTTTTGTGTGCAATTTCAGTAGTTTGCTCTTTCACTCAAATTCAGGCTTTTAATGCGCGTGCTAGTTCTTGGTGAGAAGAAAGAGGAGATCAGACCCTGCCTTGCTAATGCTTTGTTGAGGTGGGTGACATGAAGTTGAAAATAGCCAAATCTCCATATTTTTTTTTTTTAGGTAGCTGAAAATGCACAGTTACAGAGACAACCCATGGCTGTAGGAAATTGTGCCTCTCCTGGGAGCCACATTTACCTCTCCAGGCCTTCAGTGCTACCAGGGCTCTGAGACTCAGGCCACCATCCTGGCTCTGTGCTCGGCACCACAGCTGGTATTAATGCTGCCCCATTAATCAGCTAGCGGGGAGTCCTCTGAGCACGAGCATGGTCAGCATGCTCAGAGGCCCAGCTCTTAACATCTGCACTATGTACCTTGTTTTTACACAAGAGGGAGAATCCTGAGGTTGCTCTTGAGCCAGGGTCTTACAGATGGCAGCACAATGTGCTGCCACGAGCGCAGAGGCGCTTGCTGTCACCAGCATAATGAATCTCTGCCAGTGCCTCCGGCAGTGGGGAAGGCTGTTGTTGCAGGAGCACCCTGGTCATTTAAAAGTAGAGGATATTTAGTAATAAATGAAGTGTTAAAGATGAGCTACGAAAGGCTAAATTGTCTTTCCCAACTTCTGGGTCCTTACATCTGTGAAAGAATCTATCTGTGCTTTAATTAGAAAGTAGCAGAGAGAGAGAGAGAGAGAGAGGCAAAGGAGCTGTTTCGAAATGTTGCTTTGAATGTTAAATATCCCAAACCAGAAAGATGCAATCTGTCCCTTGTTCTGCCCTCTCTGTGAAGCTGTGTATTTATACACAGCTAGCCATCCTGTCTGGCTCCTTTTTCTGAGAAACTTCATCATACAGACCTCATGGAAAACTCAGTGACACTAGCAGTAGTTTTAGCATCCATAATGATTATTGAAATTCTTTACAAGCCTAGTTTAATGCTCCTGGACCTCATTAGTTGTTCATACTTCATTAAGTCAAACGTCCTCATCCACAACTTTGCAGTTTTATTGTCGGTGGTTTTAAGATAAAACCTTGTGTCCTGAGTATTTTCTTGTCGTTTGCTTCAAATTTGCAAATATGCAGATATTTTCATGTTTTCTATTTTAAGGCTTTTATGAATCCTAAGGATTCTCCATGACCTAAACTTGATGATACCTTTCAACAGTCGTTTTCCAATGAGATCCCGATTGCCTCTGCTCAGAACCGGCTGCCCTTCAAAGCATGGGTTACTCTTCCCTGGTTAATTCAGTTCTGAGTCCGGTTTATTCACCGAATCGCACAATAAACGGTTACAAAGGATTTCCTCGCAGTTCGCGGGGCGGCAGCAATTGGGTGAGCGCTGCTGGGTCGCGTCCGGGCGCTCCCGGCTCCGCCCGTGCGCCAGGAGAGGGCGCTGCAGCCACGGGAAACGCTCCCGGTAAAACACACGGGACCGGGAAGGGGCTCCTGGTACTCGCCATTCCAAGGGGAGCGATGCTCCGTCCGCAGTTTTGGTGTTTTTTGTTCTGCTCGCCGCGGAATGCTGTCGTAGTCACCGGCACGGAGAGACCAGCACTATATCCAAAGGGGCAGGCATAAGTTTTGCCGCTTAGCTTGGAGCTCACCGAAGTGGTCTGTATCCTCAGCAAGCTGCTGCAAGTATTTAAAAAAAAAAAAAAAAAAAAAAGTCAAACAGAATTATGTAAAAATCACTGAACATGAAGAAAAAAAAGAAAATACATCAAAATGCATTTATATAATGTTTTAAAGTAAAACAGGGGGCAATCTGTAGAAAGCATGTCATATCAGCTAAACTACCCTCCAGTAGAAATTGCCATTTATAGATAACAAAGGCAGGGGATGTGTAAGTACAGAAAGGGCACATGCAGTCTCATAGCATCTATGGGTGTATGGAATATTGGAATGGCAGTTGGCTCCAGCATGAAGCAAATCCTGCTTTATGACTAGAAGCAGATGTATCCTGCTCTAGGCAATACCTCACCCCCTAATAGGAGTGATGTGCCCATGCACTAATAACAGTGAATTGCAGCCATTTTAATATCAAAGGTTAAGCTCTGCAATCCTGAGCTCCTCCAGGCAATGGCAGGAGTTGACTTGAGTAAGCCACACACTCAATGGATTAATATTTTTGCAAGGATGACCTGAATAGAGCCACTGATCTGCAGGCTGAAAAGGCAGAACATTTTTGGTCTGGTTTTATCTCTTGCAAGAAAGGGATCTCAGGGAGGACAGAATTTGTCACAACTTCTGAGGCTCTGAAGAGGAAAGGTGAATGTGTGCACTGGGCCAACAGTTTGAATTTTATGCAAACCCGAAGGTAAATTTACATGGATTAGTAGCAGTGAAACTGCTGTGATATACTTGGCGTTACAAATTCTTTCTCAATGTAGCTGGAGAAATAGTGTATTACAAGAAGTAAAAGAAGTCACTAGCTTTTAGTTTGTTTTGTGTTTTGGTTTTTTATGTGGTTTTTTTTTGTGTGTGTGTGTGTTATTTTTTTTTTGTTTGTGGGTTTTTTGTTTGTTTGGGGTTTTTTGGGGCCAGCAATTAATTTATCTTTTTAAGACTTGGTTCATACCTGTTCAGTTTTTTTAAAATAAACTTCTAGTGTTTTCAGGTTTTACTCTTTAATCATGTAGGCCCACTTGTAAGACCAAATAAAAACTCTTGTCTTACTGATTTGAGTCAGCTGATTCAAAACTGGTCACAATACCCATTGTAGCAATTCCACCCTTTTCCTGATGTTTCCATGTTGGTATCAGCTCTTCTGGGGGTTCTGTGGGGTGCATTACAGTATTTCTCATGGTGATTACTGATCTCCCTTGTAAAGTATAGCTAAAGCAAGACAGAGAGAATGAAGTGGTGCAGAAATACCAAATCCCCAACTTCTCCTCAGTCAAATCAAGCCCACTGGGGAGGTGAGCATTTCTATTGCTGGACAGGAGTAGACAGGAGTCTTTAATTTCTTCAGTGTTGTTGTCATGTAAAGGTGAACTACAGCATCACTCTGATGATTTCTATTTTTTGTGATATATGGCACTAGTCCCTGCACAAACCAGGGATCCACGAGAATAACCTTTTTTTTTCTCCAAATGGGACAGAAAAAGTTACGAGGTGGGAGAGAAAGTTTCTGTATAAAGAGGGACAAATTTATATACGAAGAGTTTTGCTCAGTTGTGCTGCTTCCATTAAATGTCCATTTATTTAAATGCATGCAGTGTTCCCAGATCTTGTTCCGTGAAGTTAGTGCTGACCCTTGGAATGAGTCAGCTCAAGCAGTGCTCTAAATTACCTCATGTTAGAGTAAAAACTCTGCAACAAGTCTTTGTTCAGCATCCAGCCCCATGCAGCCCTGATCCATAACTGCCCCATGGCAGCAGGAGAACATGGTAAGGTACTGTTAGCCTGTCCCTCTGTGCAGAGACAAAACGTATGTATGCAGGTACAGAAAATAATCTGTTGCAGGTGAATAAAAGAGAGAAAGCGGAAACTGGGAAAAACTGTTGGCCCATTTCTGACTGCTGAACACTTTGCTGGTAGACAGGAAAACCAGTCACAGCTCATCTGAGCAATATTTAAACTTGTCAATATTCTTTGTGCCATTAAGTTCCATGAGCTTTTTTGTTTTCTCTTGGCAGAGCATAATCATCTCTCTCTGCAACTTCTCTCCAAGATTTAAAAGAAATATTAAAACATAGTAAGGAAATAATATCTTCCTATACCAAAATTATGTAACTTTGTACAGATTCATATAACTTGAGCAATTGTGAGTCTTCCTTTCTTTCCTCTCCTTACTCCAGTCTCATAAACTTTAATTCAGTTTTTGCTTTGTCAGGAATTTGCTTTTACATACTTTCTGTTTGTTTTGGCTCCATGTCCATTGCATTGTGATAAGGCATCTTTTCATATTCTATGAGATCTTTCATAATGAAGATCTCATGGCATAGTTTTCCAAGTCTGGAACTGGTGATCAGACTTGCTTGCATGTCCTGCAAGAGGAGACTGTCTAGACTGTGGGAATGACTGTGATGTTTGGATTGTGTTATTTCCATACCGCTGGGCAGGATGCACTCTAGTTAGTCTGGAAACTAATGAAAGTGCCAGGCCTGATACAGGACCTTACCTGGCTGTGAAGTGGCTTTCCTTCATTCTCCAAACTGTATGGATAAGTTGTGCTTTCCGTGTGATACCTTCCTGTGTGACTTTAAATAACCAGGTGCTTAAAACCCCTCTTTGCTACATTC
Source organism: Chiroxiphia lanceolata (assembly GCF_009829145.1). NCBI lineage: Eukaryota > Metazoa > Chordata > Aves > Passeriformes > Pipridae > Chiroxiphia > Chiroxiphia lanceolata. The sequence goes on along the minus strand of NC_045643.1, from coordinate 32,563,484 downwards.
ATTAAGGGTCTTGTTCTTTAACTTCGGTGTCCTACAAGGCCTTTGCCACCTAAATCCTTTCTAATCTTGGTAAAAATTTAATTTCTGATCTAAATTGCTAATTTGTAAAACAAGCTGACTCTTCCGCTGTTTGTCTGTTACCTGTGTAAGTAAGTGAACTCTTTGGGGAAGAGGCAGAGTCTTACTGAGCTTCTAAATAGTGCTGATTGCTGCTTGAATTCTGGGGTGCTGGTGTCCCATGAATAGTCCCAGCCCAGCGGCTGGAGATGAATACTGAGAGGGGATTTGGCTCAGTATGCACAGTTCACACAGTTGTCATTTTGTAATTACATCTTTACGATGCACATTTGTGATTGGCATCCATGGTGACATTGCTTATTTAAAAATGATTTCTGAGTGTTGGAGAAAAATTATTATCTCTTGGGAACATCCTGTTCCTGGTAGTAAGTATTAAAATGTGCCCTGCGGCAGTGACTGGCACAGTTTTCCATTTCAGGAACTTTTTCCATGGATGTTGCTAGAGGAGTGGGTCAGAATTTCCAGGTGGTTGTTGGAAGTCTTGTTTTATGTGCTATCTCCTGATGTAATTCATAATAAAACACCTCAGAAGGGAAAACTTGTGATGTAGTATATATGATCAGAAAATACATGCACTAATGAGAAGTTGAAAATTTATTTCATACTAAAAGTAGACCTTGAGAGTTGTCCGCTGAGATAGTCCAAAGGCAAGTTTGCAGTGGTTGTATCTTCCATCAGCTGATAAGGGAAACCTGTCCACAAACTGAAATTGGTCAGAGGAGGTGAGTGGAAGTCGAGGTGTGAAGAACACATGAGATCTAATGCATTTTAGAAGAGCTTGAGAAAGAACATAAGCAGGTCAGCAGAAACACCCTTGTGAACCCCAGGAAACAAGAATATCAGCTCTGGAAATGTGTTTAATCTAACAGAGACAGGAAGGAAAAATTTTTCTTAGTTTTGCTCTTTTCATGTAGCTACTGACTTACAGTTAGGTGCCTGGGCAGGAGCAGGACCACTAGTACTCGGTGGCATTCACGCCTGTAAATCCACAAAAACTGAAAGCTGAACCAAACCCTTCTGCACCTGATTTCCAGGAACCCAGCTGTGCTTGTCTCTGCTTGCATGGTCAGTGCAGCTTGGGTGGTTCTTCTCAGCCTCATTTAAACAAGTTTGTTCATATTTTTCCTGTATTGAATTTGTTATCAAACTTGATGGGTTGAGTAGGTGACAAGAGCTGTTTGTTTTAGTAATATAGTACAGGAGTTCCCAGAAGCACTGGTGAAGAGCAAATTTCCTGTACTGCAAATGTGCAGCAGAATTTATTTCTTTCCAAAGCTTAAAGACTATATAATTACAAAGAATTTGCTAACCTGCTGTTTGTACTCCTTGTACCCAGTGGACAGACAAACTGGTACAGCTGTGAGTCAGGAAGCCTCTAAAGCCTTGCTGGGCTGTCCCAATCCAGGGCAGAGGGGTCACTCTCCTGCTTTTACAGAGCATCTGCCCCAGTGAAAGATGAGGGAGCTGTGTGTGGAAATGATGTGAAACCTTGGTGTGACAGCCAAAACGTACCAAAAAATTCAGAATTACTCTCCTGACTGCTGTTCCAGTGCTCTACATGGTAGAGAATGCACATGGAACATCCTGAGTTTTAATTATGTCATTATGTGTTTTATTGTTGAGGAACAGAACTCAGCCTAATAGCTGGTGATTTTTTTCAACTAAGGCTGAAGGTGTGGAAGAGGCAGAAGAGGGGAGAGCTGCACTCCTTGGTTTTAGTAGCTGGTATTTTCTGTAGAAAAAGAAACATCTTATTTTCCTTTTCAAGAATTTCAAACTAACACTTGCATTTGTCAACATTGACTGTTAGGTTGAAAAAAAATAGATTTTTTTTTTTAATGTCTTAAATGAGACGGGTATATGATTAAGTGCAATTAACAGATTAATTAGAATAAAGTATGGTTAGATACAACAAAACAATTAAATCCTATGTAAAAAGATAACCATGAAAATGAAGATCAGAGAAATAAGTGTCAGAGTGTTTATATCTGTTTTTGACCTTCTGCTGCAGAAGTGTATCCAGACTACTTGTTCTAGTAAGAAAGGGGACTAAAGGAGTAGAATGGTGGCACTTAGAGTTGAGCTGAATTTGGTCCCTGGAAACACTAACAGACATTCAAATGAACCTATTATTGAAAAGTGACACTGCACAATGATATCAGGTGAGACAAAGTCTTTTAATTACTCCAGTTTGACCCATGAACAAATTAAAAAAAGCATGCAAAATTGTTATTTTATTTTTTTAAGTTCTGCCAGGTACCAGACTTTCAAACTCGGGTTGGCCTCTGCAAGTTGAGTCAGTTCTTCTTCATGTGTGCATTGTCAGCACTAATAAAGATGTTGCAGTGGCAGCTCTGTTAAAAATACCATCGAAGATATGGCAGACAACAGAAAAACCACAGCACTTGCCTACTGCCTGTAGCAATACCTGTAGTGCTAAAGGGATGAATATGAAAAAGAGACACATTTGTCAGAATACTAAAGTGATAGGACTCTGGAATACATGCAAGGAACAGCTGAGTAAATAAGGTATCTTTTTTTGCAGTTACTTACCGACCATAAATGGACTCTACAAGTGAACACAGAAAAATTGTAATAAGATCTGACATGTTCATGAGCAATGCTGTAAAGAGCCTGAGGAAAAGAAATGCTGTATAGAAAGGTAGCTAGCAGCAATGTAGTGATGCCAGAGGTGTTGAATGTGTCAGCTGAGAAAGGCAAATAGTAGAGAGTATGTGAAAACTAAAATCCTGGCATATCCCAGATCTGTGGGGGTCTGGTGGTACTGCAAACCATTCTGAGCCACGTCTCATGACTGGAATGGTTAAGTTCTACTTCTCTCAGCCTCAAAAATTTTCTTTAGCCTTAGATCTATTTCAGTTAACTCCCTGATATCCTATTTATCAGCAAGAAATAAAAATACATTAATGAGAAGTCCAGAAAATTAAGAAGTCCTAATACTCTCCAGCATCGGGGCAAGAAACACGTGGTATTTTAGCCTGTGAATAAATCCCAGAGATTACTGGAGGAACAGAGAACAGTTCCACTGGCCAACCCATAAAAGCCAAATAAAACTCTTAGAAGTGTGGGGTTTTTCTAATGCTTATCCTGTGTGTATCCTGCAGCCTAACTCCTATCTCAGTAATACAGATCCAAGTGGAAAAAGCTTGATTCAGCCCCATGCCCATTTGTTCTGTGAGCATTCAGTCCTTTAGAAAAGAAACCATTTATATCATCTAAAGAACATGTTGGGCAGTTACAGAGGAGGCAAGCACACAGGCTGTGCAGATAAGCAGGAGTCATTTAGGACTTTGCTGTGTCCCTGCAGGGCGTTACTGTCACCTCAGTGGAGGGGATAGGGATTGTGCTGGTGCTTCATCTTCTGCTGCATTGCACAGCCCACCAAGTTACTTCAAACATGCCTGAGGGGGCTCAGCTGAGCTGTCAACCTTGTACCCTATGCTGAGCCTCAGGCAGTTCTCTGCAGACTGGAAAGGCTGGTGACCTCCAGTTAGCAATTGGGAATGATCAGTCTGGGGCAGTGACCTCTTCTACCACTACAGTTCGATCTAGAGGAAACCTGATGACTGGGCCCTTCTTATTACTTGTGCTCTGGGCCTGTGTCACTTCATTGCACACTTCAGAAAGCATAACAGTAAATACTGCAGATACTGCATTGCTTCATATGGATTCTGTAGGTGAAAATCCATGCCAGGTGTAAACAGTGTAGCTTGAGTGACATTACCGTTCACTGACTTTTGACCTTGTCTTCTGTCCTTTCACAGACTATGTTTTAAGTCTGCAGGACGCTATTTCACTATAGCAAGTTCCCCTTAAATGGACAGGTGTCAGTGTTTCAGAAATTAGAGTCTGGTATGACTACAAATTCATTCCTTCTCTCTCCCCACTCTGTCTAGACTTCATAGCCGTTTGCAAGTATGCCAAAAATACTGTTCTGCAGTAATGTTTACATAGTGGCCTATCAAAATATTGTTACCCGGTTAAAAGGAACTTGACAAATCTTCTGAGTCTGAGCTGACCACTGTCTGCCATAGTTCTTGGGATTATCTTTTACAGACACTCCAAACAATGCAGACAAGACCTGGAAGATGCCTGCCTTTTAAAAACCCTTTTGAAAAAATTTCTTAATTTTGAAAGAGTATCAGCTGTGGGATACACTTGTTTACAGAGAAGGAATCCCTTCCCTCTTTTCTCCTCTCCTATGTCTAAACTGACAGCAAATAACTGTTACTTATTTATAAAAGAAACACATACCAAAACTTAAATGTAATCACAGCAAGTGCAAGTGTGGAAACTACCCTAAATCATGTGGTCTAGAGCCCATCTTGTGCACCTCTACAATGGACAGTTGTTTCTAAAGCATTGTTGTAGGTCACAAAAAGTCCAAAGAACTTGTAATGTACTTAGAGATCTTCAGGCAAATCTTCTGGCCCTCACTTCAAGACTTCTGATCCAAGGAGGAGTTTCTGACAACCAAATGTAGGCAATATCCCATGAGGTCAGGCATGTTCTTGAACCTGGATTCACTATTTCTTATCTTTTTGAGTGGGGAGTTCGCTCCCATGGCCTCTTTGTTTAAATAAGTCCAGAAAGTGACTGGAGAGGCTTGAGGTTTGTCATCAGTAGAACATTCAACTCTGTGAGTGTAGCTCTTGGAGTCTGTGAAGTATTTAGATGTGTAAATGCAGGCCAATAACTGTATTACTACTTTATGTTCTGGTGCCAGTTTTGTTTATTCCCAGATATAGTTTTGTTCTTATGAAAAGCTCAAATTGCAAAACCTCTGTTGTACTTCTGTGACCAGGAGCTTTTGCCAGTTTTGCCTGACACCGTTTTACCTTCTGTTTCCTGCGTTGCTACATGGATATCCCTTCAGGAAATGTTCAAGGATGACAGATCTGGTAGAAAATTGTAGGTGAATCAAACAATTGACACTTTGTTGGCCCAGGTGGGTTGGCTCTTGCAAGTTCTTGTCTACGCACTCCCTTTTGTGCTGTTTTTCATTGTTCAAACACCATTATTATAAATTTTCTGGAATCAAACAAGTGGGAAACATAAGCAGACACAAACTGGGGATTTCTGCTTGTTTGCAAGTGAATTAAAAAAGCCTCATTGTAAACAAGTTACATTGGTTATGAAACTTTCTTTTTAGTAAGAAGAGATTGTATATATCTGATATGAAAACCAAGCAAAGGGCTTTCTAGAGCTTTCTAGAAATCTTAATATAAACTAAATCACCTTATGAAAAAAAGGTGCAATTATAATTAGCCATTATAATCTAAGATGTTTCAGGGAAAATTTTGAATTATAATTAGCAATTATAGTCTATGATGTTTCAGGGAAAAAATTTGCTTACATTATATTATTTAGTAATCCCACTATTTCTTATTTTGTTATCAAAAGAGATGTTTTTCGTCACACTTCTAAATACTGGGTGTTCATACAGATTATGTCTATCTTAATAGTGTTCACAAGTTTTTATTTGAACTTGAAAAACATTTCATTATTTTTAATTTAGAGAAATGAAATTTCTTTAATTACTGTCTGTAGAAGCTATTAGAAGCTCAATTACATTTGCTAAATAATTTTTTAAAGTGTTATCATTTTAAGATTACTAATTTTTAAACAAATCCATGATCTGACTGTGTGGGACTTCCAGGTTAACTAAGTATTCTCTCTACACCCCTCCAACTATAAGAAAATAATGTCTAAAATGGAAAAATTGATCATGCTAAGAACTGAAGATCAACGGAACTCTTCAAAATTGGTCCATAAATTGTGAATGTGAATAAATAGCAATAGTTTTATTAGGGAGACAGAATTTTCAAAATACGTATTATTTGCCTTCATTCAGCACTGCAAATATGACACAAAGATGAGCTTTAAGAAACTGAGAGAATAATGGCTACTGTGGTGCAGATGTTTCACCTATACAAAGCCTACCTGTGTGTAAATTGCTCTCAGGCGTTGTGTGTAACCACCATGTCTGTAGGTGTGTCTCCAGGAAAGGTGCTAAAAGAGGCCCACATAATTCATTTCAGTCTATTAGCTTCTAGTGGACTATGAGAGGGATGTTTTTGGTATTTAATTTTTTTTTTTCCAAGGTTGCTCCAATTTTGTGTGTCCTGTCACTGGGTATTTCATGGAATTAAAGAGCTGCTGGGCAGCCAGAGCTTCTTTTTGGAGCTCTTCGAAGTGATGGGCAGACAGTGGTTCTCACTATCTAGCTCTGTGCCAAAAGATTTTATGAGTTATTTAATTATTTTTTTCTTGTAAAATAAATGTTATCACAACTCCAACTATATATACAGAACTGCTCATGTAATAGCCTGCCTAATTCAGATTAATTGCAGACTCACAATGATAAAGGAGCTTCAGCACAGCAGTTATTCTGTCGCACAGATGCAATTAAAGCCATACCAATGCAGTATAAATAATGCTAAATTAAGTTGCTGTCCCTCCACATGGTGGCAATTTTGAGCTAGTGCACAGTGAAAGCTAGCATCTTATTTTGTTCAAAAGGAGTAAATACACCAAGAAACATTTCTAATTTACTTGAGTTGCTCTGGAGCAACATTATCACCCAAGAATGTAGAGTGTGTAAACTACTGTCACTAAAGTATCACTAATAATAACAAACATTTCCCATCTTGCTATTCATCTTAGATTCAAGCAAAGCTTGAAGTTTACATCTGAAAGTCATGGCATATGTGTGCTAGTCTGATTTGAGGCCAAATGTGTTAGCATATAAAAATTTCATAGTGGAAAATAAATTATTTGCTTCAAATTATTTAATTTTAACTATTTTCAAGGCAGTTTTAGAAAATGCTAATACAAATTTTTTAGTGTCAGTTAGATTTTCCTGGTTTGTTTGGGCAGCCTGTCATTTTGGGAGCAGAACAGTGTTCCAAAGAACCATCATTTTTTCTTACTGGTATGAAAAAGCTAGAAGATACCAACCTAAAATTAGGATACTGCTTTTTATACTATTTATATCTTGCTGTTGCAGAGCTGTAATAGGAATAAGTTTAGGGAAAATGATTACACCATAAAATAATTGGGGAAAAATATAGAGCCTTAATATAAATCAAGGAAATTTCTTCTTTACCCTGTATAGTACAAGTCTGTGTCAGGTGAAAGATAATTCAGTTTGAAGAGATGTGGAAATAAAGTTACCTCTCCCTCCATGAACCCTCCAAGTGCTTATGTTACTGCTGTTTATACCTTAGTGCTTCATTGTGCTTTAAATACACCTGTAACTTCATCCCTGGGAAGGCTTTGGGTATTTAAGTGTATTTGTCAGTATTCCCAGTATAGCTGGAAACTGTAACAAGGGACAAAGGCATATTAACTGCTACTGTCAGAAAGGTCTGGTTTCAATAGCTGGCTAATTTAATAAAGTCTTGCTTCAGTAAAATGATTCAGCTGTAAGCAACGTGTAAAAATTGTAATAAGCACAATAAGCAATGCACTTCTTTTTCCCCCATTCTTTTGGGTAATGTTTTTTCATGCTGACAAAGTTCACTACAAGGAATGCTGCAATGTTCTGCAAAGTTGTTTGTCAATGCCTTGGTTTATTTTTGCAGAGAAGTATTGATTACAGAATGAGAAACATTTGGTTTAACAGCGATCGATGAGTAGCAAACAAAGGACACTGAAGTTTGACTCATTTTAATTTGAATGAAAATACAGTACCCTGTGCAGTTTATGATAGAATAAAAAATGACATATGCTCTTTGTTCTTGTAATCACATTTTTTCTTGTCATTTGTGAGTGAAATAAGTTCAGTCAGACAGAGGACTGTAGTCTCCTGTGTGCTGGTTGTGGGACCAGGTTGCACAACGGGAGTTAAGGGAGAGAGCTCCAACCTTGCATGGTAACCCAGGCCTTTCAGGAGGGTGACAGGCAGGTCCAGCTGCCTCTGGAGGTGACCACACCAAAGAGATCACCCACCTTCTGTGTAAGAGGGGTGAGGGTGAACCTTCTTGGACTCCTTGACCTGTTTTATTTGCAGGACCCAAACACAAGGACCCATGTTACACAAAATACCTGTAACATGGAGAACATTTGTACTTCCTTTTACCCAGCAGCTTCAGCTGTGGGTAGCTGGAGCTCAGGTACATTCTTGACACTTGAACAAATATCATTCAATCTCCATGCATGATGTTGGGGGAATTAAATATTCATTGCATTGGAAAGAATGAGTTACTTTGTTAAACCAACTGGGAGACCAAGTAGCAAATTCTAGTTTCTGTTTCAATTAATATTTCATAATTAATTCTTGAAAAATGGAACTGTTCCACCATTCCTCTCTCGTCTCTTGTCTCAGGCTTTTCTATGGCTCCTGTCTGCAGCAGTCTTGCAAAAGGGCATACAAGGGTGATAAAATAGTGCGTTTGAATACTTTGAATGTGCATATTTATTCATAACAGTATTGACTTGCTAGAAAAACTAATTTTAGTGTGCTTCTAGTAGTTGCTATTTGTTTACTTAATTCTGTTTTCATTGTCCACTTTCAGGGCTATATTCTCTCTGGCTTGTAGGCTTTTGTGTTGTAAACCAGGCTATGATTCTATTAAATTATGACTTTTATGGCAAGGTGTCAGATGCATAGCATCAGAAAATGCATTAAAAATAAATAAATAAATAAATACTCAGTTTAGGTTACCAATGACTTAATGGTACTTCAAACTCTAAACAAAAAATATTTTAGTCTTTTCTTCCCATCATTTAAATTCATTGCAAAGTATCTGTTTGAAATCAATATTAATTACACAGAAATTGTGACCCTCTTTAGCAAATGCTTTAAAATAGTTGTTAAAAATTTAATGTGAAGGTTATTAGCCTGATTTTGAGCAACATTAAGCCTGTGTTAAATATTCTCATGTAGAATTTTTTTGACAAAATAGTGCTCCCATGTTAGCATAATTAGTAGTACTATAGTAAACCCCTTCTTATGATGCACTGGGGAAGCAAAGAAAAAATTCAAGAATAAGAGGAATCTTATTTCTACTTAAACACTTGCCCTTTTCCCTACCTATAAGGGAATCTTAATGACTTGAGGTTACATGTGTGCTCCTTCTAAGACATTTCTGATATTTGAACTAATCAGTCCGGTTATATCAAGCTGTCGTGAAGACTTGCTTTTCATAAGACTCAAACATAAGTTAAACAGAAAGAGGAACCAGTTTCTATATAAGTGTTGGGCTGTCTCCCTGATGAATAGCAATGCCCTGTGTAGCATGCATGGCATGTGTGTACCCAATCCCTCTAATTCTTCACTTGCGCTTAACTATAGCTTTAAATCTTGACACATAGACACATTCTTCTTTTTCGTGCAGTAATATTATTGATCAAAGGAGTGGTATGATGACAGGTAAAAATAAATTAAAAAGATAAAAATAAAATACTCTGGTGTGGTGGTCTGCCCTCAGCCTTGGGTCAGCCACGCTCTTGCATCCCTTCCTCAGTGGGACCCAGGGAACAAAAAATGACAGAAAAGCTTGTAAATCAAGATAAAGACAGGAAGATCGCTCACCATTTACTCTCACAGGCAAAACTGACTTGGTTTCCAGTAGATTAATGTATTACCAATTAAAATAGATTTGGATAACATTAAAAAAAAAAAGAGAGAAATTTAAAACAATGCTTGCCAAAGTGCGGTCTGGGGAGTCTGATTGCCCTGTGAAGCAGCACAGGGGGATAGATATGCAGGCTGAAGTCTCTCCATGACCATCTCTCTGTGCTGGACCTTTCTCCTCAGAAGCTTCCCCAGCTCAAGTGCAGGCTCTCCACAGGCTGCAGCTCTTCAGGAAACATCCCCATAGTCCTCTATGGGGAGATATGCAGGGAAACATCCACCTCAGCACTAGGATCAGTCCTCAGCCCCAGGCGCTCTCTGGGCTGTCTCTCACACCTCTCTCCTCACTCCTTACCCCTCAGTGCCAATTGGCCCTTTCTGAATTTCCATGAGTGTCACTGATGTGCTCAACTGTGCCCTGTGCTGGGGCTGTGGCAGAGCCCGTGGGAATCTCACAGAGGAGCTCCCACAGCCAGTGCCTGGATACAGCTGTACAGTACATCTGGTCCTCTGACATTAAAAAAAGTAAGATTATGGAGGTGGCTCATGATGGAGGGGCACGGAAAGATGCTTTGAGGTGGAAAGGCAGCAAGGAACAAGCTACTGGCTAAGCAGCTTTAATAGGGAGGGCATGAGGTTATCGCCACTGTGGAAGGGAGAGAGGCAGGTCCAACAAAATGTGGGGGACTGGAGAGTTTTGGGATGAGAAATCTGCTTGAGTTACTGAAATGCTCGACCCTTGTGGGAAGAAAGTAGTTCAGGGAGTTGGTCCTACCATTCCAGTGAAACATCTACTAATATTACCTGCAGTGACAGGTAAAGGAGTTAAAACTCCAAGTCCCTGACTTGAAAGGCTTGCGTGTCATCCTTATCTAGATGTAAAGTTAACAACAAAATAAACCTGAAAGGATAAAATGGTAAAATAGCAGTCTTTCCATAAAAAACCTTAATGTGCCACACGTTCACTCTGTGTGCTGGGTGTCAGACTGTTCAGAAAGAAGTGGCCTGTTATGCACCATGTGCTGCCATCTGCCTCCCTGGGATGCCACCCGCTCCATCCTCACTCGTGTCTCCTCACTCAACAGACAAGACATTTGCAGTTTGATAGAATGTGAAAGAACCATGTGCTGACATTTGTGACGTATCCCACGGGAGTTAAAGGAGACATAAGTGGTTGAGTTCCTCTTAAGGCACTTGTGTGGCTGCATGGGGTCCATCCTTAGACCAAGAGCATGGCTGTTAACCAGTAACTCTGAGAATAAGTGTTGTCTCTTGGTCTCTTCATGGGGTGCTGAGGAACAAATTGTGTTTTGCTGTCAAATGCATGTGTTATTTTCAATCTAGTTATAAATAGTTTTCATGCGTTTTGTTTTGATCATGAGTATCTCAAATTGGATTCCTTCCTTAACTTTGAGAAGATGACTTAATGTGTGGTACATGTCCCTGACTGGATGAGAAATGAAACATTTTGACACGAACATTTCTACAGCTACACAAGAAGGAGCTCGCTGAAGTGCAAATGCTGGTTCATGAGCATAATGAGTAGCTGGTGAAACTTGATTGCTGAAATGTTCTTGAAAAAGTAATTGCAAATAGTATTTGCTCAATGTTAAAATATTCTGGTACTTGCACAAAAGGATCGGTAGAGTTTACTAACCCTGTCTTTTCTCTCTAGTTTGTTCACATAAAATTTTTGCCTGTTTGTAAAGTTATCAGAAATTTGACTGGGTGATGTGATGAAAGTCAGATTATCTGGAGACACTGAAAAGAGGAAGGAAGAACGAAGTAAAGGTTATGCTTCTAAGAGGAGAAGGGTACAGCTGTGCTGCAGAAGGCAAGGAGAGAAAGCAGGGAAAAATGCTTTGAGCAGAGCTCATGGAGAGAAGAACCTGCAATTAAAGAGGAATTGGCAAGTGGGAACACATAACTTCATTGGAAGATGGCAATGATTTTTCTGGTGTTAAAAGGAACTGATGCATTTCACAAGATACTTTTTTATTTAACCTTTTCTTCCCATGGCACTTTCTATTAAGCTTATGTTCACTATAAAACCTTGAACTAGTTCTACATTCATTTCTTTTCACACACCTTTATTTTTCACAGGAATAAAGTGGGGTTAGCACAGAGGAGCTTATAAAGGGCATTATGACAGCACAAAATTTCTGCAGAGTTCAGGGATATGTTTTCTTCTTCCAGAAGACAAAAAAAATCTCAGTTTAATCCTGGCCTTTCTGTACATTAGGCTCACTTTTCTCTTTTGACACTTCATTATGGCTTTTCTGGATTTGAATAAAAATGTTCTCTTTCCTGGTAGATAAGGTCACTACTGCTGGGAGATACTTTCTTTCTGTGTGTAGTGTACATGAGTATTTTGTGTCCTGGAGACCACCTCAAGTGTGGGTGGTCTCTTAGTCCTTTTTCTCCCCACTTTACAGTATTTAATGCCTGTGATCTGGCTGAAAGCAGATCTGCTTTCTGCCTGCAAGAAATGGCAGAAGTGCCACAAGGTTGTCAGTAAATTCTTGTGTAGAATCATGAAAGTGAAGGCCAGTGGTGTGGTCGCTGTGCAGTTATTCATACAGGAAGAGAATCCAGAATTTCAGGGCCATAGGTCAGTGTAGCCTTATGACTTGACCTTTCTGGTCTTGTAGCCTTATGATTTGTTCGTTGTTCATCCCTTACCCCGAAAGGGGCCTGAATTTTGTACAGCAACAGTATGTCCTCATATAACAAATACTGTGTTTTGATGCTTATCCTTGAGATGGCTGAATTGGAACTGGGCATTTCACTCATTTCAGAAGTTCCTAATGTTTAGAGATTTCGTTCTTGTGACGTTATTGTTCTTGTAATGTGAATTTGTTGCTGATTTAAGAGTAGTTTCCTTAAAATAGTTCCTACATCCTTTCTTAAGAAAAACTCAAGAAAGCCCATGTGGATGTGCTGATCTTTTTGTGTAGGATGATAATACAGATTTCCCCACATGAATAGAAGGAGTAAATGGTGGCAGCAACATTCTCTGACCTATCACCATGAGGTAAATGAAACGAAGAAATAGCTTACATAGCTCTGTGACCTGTAGGGAAAAGTTTGGGCTTGCGAATCTCTGTTGTATATCCAATGGTCTACTAGAAAGTGTGGGTTTGTGATTAGCAGGAGCGTGGCCATGCGTGGAGGTGCAGCACATTCATTCCACAGGAGAGGCAGGACTGTGAGCAACTGCAAAACACCCTGGCAATGAGATGGAGAACAGGATACTCCTCTGCTGTCAGCTTTTGTCTCTCTTACCCCAGGGAGATCTGCTTTTGCACATAATGTAGAAGGAAGATTTATTCGAGGAGCAGAACATGGCCAGTGTACCTGACATACAGAAGTAGTTGCTGTATCAGAATAAGGTCATTGTGGTTGCAGTGACACTGAATGAGCATTGAAGGCACGGCTGAATCTCTGGTCTTCAGTCCATTGCCATAGTTAAGCTATTACTGCATCAGGTATTTCAGGCACAGCCTGATGCTTTTAGTCAACTCAGCCACTCAGATGTTCATAGCAGTACCTGAGTTTCCTCCAAAGGAAACAGTTTCTGTAGGGAAAGTTGCATATTTGGTTTTAAGCCCAATTTCTGTAGACACCAGTATCTTCTGAAAGCTTTTCTAAGTCCTGGGTGGTAATTATATATTTCTTTTATGCCATTTTCCTTGCTACCTCTGGGAGCTCTACATATCTCTTTAGCAGCAGTGAAATTCCTCTATAAGAGAAGATGCTAACAGTCTTCAGCAAGAGCCTCTGGAGCAGTATAAGTTTGAAGCTGGCACTGATGGGATCTAAGCTGGAGAAATATTGTCTGCTGTGAATATTCTTCCCATATCATTAGCCTTGAGTTATCCTCCATGAGCCGTACTCTGTACGGCTGCTGTGTGTCTTCTACCTGCGCTGAACTCTCTGCTTTTCTTCTTGTGGCACAAACCAAGGATTACTCAGCACCGGGTAGGATATGGTTATATAACACTAAGGACAGTAATTAGACAATTTAGTTAGAACAATGTATTTTTTTGCCAGTAATTTGTTTCTTGGGCATTTTCCAGGTATTACATATGGCCAACCAGACAGAACCCCTCTGTTCTCTGAGTAATTCCCCCCATTTTTTCACAAGCATAGAGATATTTCATTTAAACCTTTGCAGCCTCCCTTTGTGGCATCTGCTTATTTATCACTGTCTTTAAGATCTGTTTTCCACTTGGTAATGTTCATATTTTTGGTCCCTTGGTTACTGCTATTGTAAATTATTATCCAGTAAGATTTATAGCTGTGAGATTTGTACAAATAACCTGTCTCCCCCATTTAATGACTTAACACTAAGACACCTTTGTTATTTACTAATGAAGCTGTACGAGTAATTTCTATATAAATTTTTGCAGGTGTGTCATGAAAATTTAGGTCAGCAATGGAATTATGTCAGACTGTCTGACAGGCTACAAATTGCCCTGCACTATAGGCACAAAGTATATAGGTGGTGAACCCACTGTAGCTTTACAATGATTTAACCTGTTCTTAGACATTAGAACCCCATCACTGACTGAGTATAATGTAGTACCACTTAAAATGCTTGTGGTTTTTTTAACTGATTTGTTATCACATTTAAATTCATTCATTTCCGTTTAACAAGGTCATATGGAAAAAGGCTGTATATACATTCTTTAATTCCAATAGCATTTTCTTATAACTTTTAAGTTAATTCACTACTCCTCTTCATTACATTTAGCTACTTTGGAAGAGGGTTTTACAATCATTAGCTACCCTTTATATGATGTTTTTGTTAAAGAAAAAAAGATTAGGCCATAGCATATGTAGATTTATCCAGGTAGATCTGTATGTTGAGGGTTTGAGTTTTTTGGTCCCGTGTTTTAAGAATTAGCACACCCATATGCTATTTGCCTCCGAGAACTGTTAGTAAAATTAATGACACTTTTATCACTCTCATATCGTTTGATTGCTACTCAGTTTTAAAACATATTCATTGTCTAGTATTTCAGTAAATAGATTCAAATACACTCTGTACTGCTGACAGGGATCCTTCTCTCAGCCAAAACAAGAAACAAGCGGCTACAGAGCCAAGTCCTTTCCTGCCCACGAGGTTGAAACATTAAGGGATGGGTGACAAATTGTCCCCTTGATTCGTTTCATGCTTCCCATGTCTGCACTCAAGCAGGAGTGATCGCAGATCTCAAATATAATTTTTACATTATTTGAATGGAGATGAAGAAAAAGAGCGGATGGTGGGTGTTTGCTTTTCAATATGCTGACATCTGTGAGTCAAGTAAGGGTAGCTCAGTGTGATGGGATATTCTGAAATATAAAATGAAACTTTCTATCTCTATGTAAAATTACTGTACAAAACTGATGGGACTGGATTGTTAGGGTCATTATTTTGATTTTTTTAATGATTTTTCCTAAACTAAATCTTCAGTTTTTCCTAAAAGTGTGTTTTGTGTGTATAATTAAATTAATAACTTTTTGTGACATTTCAGCGTGAGAAGCTGATACATGAGTTGGAGGAAGAAAGACATTTGAGACTTGAGAGTGAAAAAAGATTACGGGAGGTGACACTGGAGTCAGAACGGAGCCGGGCTCAGATGCGTGGGCTGCAAGAACAGTTTTCCAGGTATGTTGCAAAAGTAAACTGTGTTCAAAATGGGAACATACTTTCCCCCAAATGGGAAGAATAGTACTTTCGTGCAGAAACATTGTTCAGACTGTGATAAACTTGAGTAGATATAATCTAAGGCAAAAACTGACCTTCCTCTGAGGTTCTGTGAACATAGCAGGCACTTGGATAAATGATTGTTAG
Source organism: Chiroxiphia lanceolata (assembly GCF_009829145.1). NCBI lineage: Eukaryota > Metazoa > Chordata > Aves > Passeriformes > Pipridae > Chiroxiphia > Chiroxiphia lanceolata. Next base: position 32,547,963 of record NC_045643.1, on the reverse strand, counting down.
CATCCTGAAAAGGCTTATGCCATCATTCTATGTAATGAGGAAAATTTTCGTTTATAGAAATTTTGCATTTGTTAGAATTCCCAAAAATTTTCTAAGTGTAGGTGTTCACTTCTCAAAAAGTACATGCCATTGATAAGTCAGTATGCGGTTGGTTGTTACTGTTAAACAACAAGAATTGGTTTGATCAATCTGAATAAAGAGAAAAAAAAAAAAAAGAAAATGATACCTTTTAGCAGCTGGGTGCTCATCCTGCTTGGACGTGCTTTGAATTTCTTCTTGCCCTGCCTGGGCCAGAGCTTTGGGCTAGACCAGAACTCCACTTACATGAGAACCAGCTTAGAGCTGGGATTTAAGACAAACCATTCATCTGACAACAGTAAGGTTTCGAGATATTTATTGTTTTCATGATACATGATGAGATCTTGTACATCAAATACATTTTTTTATTGGTTTTGTCACATGAACAGAAATGAAACAATCAAAAAAATCAAAAGATACAATGGCATTTTATGTTGCATATTTTCCAACAAGACTGAATGTTAACTTATTCCCTTGGACCACTGAATCATTGAAAAGTACAAGTCAGTTTAATAAGGTGAAAAAAACTGGGGGTGGTGGTTTCTTCAGTGGTTTATGTTTGTTGGGGTCTTTAGGGCTTTCTGTTTGGGCATTTTTTATGTGTTTTTTCCTCAGTGTTTGCCATGCAGCTGCTCTGATTTGAATCTGTGTTTCTAGGCAACACTGCAAAAACCATTGATAGCAGTAATAAAATTTGTTCTCATCTGTTATTTTGTGTTTATAAAATTTGCATTAATTCTCTTCAGAATCCAAAAAACTTCAAAAAAAACACCACAAAGTGTTCAGTTAAGTCTGAAATTCCTCAACAAAAGTGCTAAGGATATTTCTTTTTTAGTTTTCTGTTGTTCCTCTTCTATGATCCTTCATTTCAATTTTCTATTCTAAATGAGACTCCTGGAGTAATATACCACAAAATAAATCCACCCTATGAGTATTCTTGCTTAGAATATTTTGCTCTATTATATATTAATCTTTGTTTAAGGGAGAATTTCCCCACGTCCTTTTTTTTAGAACAGTATTATGGCTACACTAACTAGAAACCTTTGAAATAAACTTTGAAGATGATGGGAGCCATGATTTAGAAAAGAAGGGGTGAGGGGAAGCCAGTCTGCAGAGTGATGCACCCAGTAACTCCATAAAATTTTAACTTACGTATTCACTCTTCCTTATTCCTGTGAAACTGCAGTAGTTTGATTAATTTTCTACCAGTTTTTGAGAAGATATAACTATTTTATTAGTTAGGATCCCTGAAGTCCACTATCTTCAAATTATCCATTCTTTTTCTTTTCCGGTTACTATTTGCAGTTGGGCTTGCTCTGATCTATCAAGAAGCAGAGGGATGCAAGTTCTTTGAAATTAAGTGGTTGTGCTCTTTATTTTGTAACTCTGATTCAGATAAAGGTGAATACCTTCTAAATCAACATTATGTTCTTTTTAAGGCTGTCTACACGTTGGCTAAACTGTTTGAAGGCAAACTTAAATATCACTTTTCATTAATGGCAACTTGGTTATTCCTGTGAGGAAAACTACCGTTGGCCTCATCACGCTGTGGTTTTATTTTAGTGTAGACCAGATGCTAGGAAGGGAATGAGTCACCTTAAATATTTATTTGCTTTTAAAAACTATTTGTTTTGATGCATATTAAAGCGGGGTTTTTTTTGCTGATATTTAGTAGAATATTAAGATATTTGCTTGCACAAACAGACTTTCTTCCTAAACAAGTGTATTTTTTTCTTACTCTACTTGAACAAATAATGAAACTGCCAACTGGATAATCTTGTATTACTTAGAGATTCTGTATTGTTTTGAAGGATTTGAGACTTTTTTTCTCAATTTGAACACAATTAAATGGGACCAGACAGGTGGTGATGGGAGGGTGATGTTAAAATCAAATGAATTTGGAGTACTTTAGAGAAGATGGCTAGAGAATAATACTTTGCATTTAAACATCCTGTCTTTCAGATGCAAATGGACTAAAGTAAGGACATGTATTATAACATAAATCTTTTAAATATGTGTAATTCCTGAACTGAGTGAATATACATACACATTTCTACATACAGATGCAGAGCAGTGGTTTAAACTGATTTGGCGAATGTTCTTTACATTTCAAACTATTTCTTTGCATGTTTGAAAGAATGAAACATAATAGTTGGTAAGCTGTAAATTGATCTTTGTAATCAGGGGAACAAAGCTGCCTGTTCCTAAATGAAATTGTGTGAAAACTTTAATCTGTTCATATAAGCACATAGTTTAGGATTGAGAACTTCAGAAGGTGACGAGTTTTCCTTATTGATTGACGTTTCTGTTCTTACCAAGTAAGCAATATTTCAGACTAGGAGTCTGAAATAAATCGAAGTTCTCTTTCTTAACATCTGTATAAATCTACCAGAGCCTTAAAGTGGCACAGTAGTTAGTTTGATAAATATGTGATAGCTCCTGAAAGAGCTTTTAAAACTAAGTTTCTTTTCCAGAATTGTACAGGTGGTGCGTCCCTGTTGTTTTAAATTTGCTTTCTCATTTTATTGGAGGTGAATATGTTTTAAGATGTGAAGAAACTGTGCAAGAAATCTTTTAATGCTAAAGTTGTGTTTTTACACTATAGTTGGATGCAGTTATTTTTATGTTGCCTTAATATAGTCTCACCTTGAGTTGAAGTACTTGATGTTTTCTTTCTTAAACCCACTGAGATCTGTTGCTTTGCTGCAGCTGTTACATTCTATAAGGCTCTTTTTGTCAAAACAATGCATGCTTGCATTTGCTCAAATGCACAGAAACTAACTGTATAAATGCATATCAGCCCAGTTTCTACCAAGACAGTGCCATACAGTCTGACTATCTGGTTTTGAATGTTGACAACTGCATGCTGTGTTACCATTTAGGTTAGTGGTGTACCTGCTGCCTCTTTATCCAGCTAAATAAATTAAGCTAATTCTTTTTGGTTTGTTTTTTGTTTGTTTATTTTTGGGTGGGTTTTTTTGCTCTCTCACAGTTTAACATTAGTTCCTCCTCGAACATCTCACATCTTGGACATTAGGGAAGAAAATACGCTGTGTCTCATTGTTCTCCTTGTTCTTGGTTTCAGCTGTGCTTTTCCTGCTTTTAGCATTTTCCTACAACAGTAGGAACAGAAATACAACAACTTTGCCTGAAGCAGTAGGTGTGATTCATAGTATCATTCTAAAAAGCACACTAATAGATACAATATAAATTGTTCGCATTTCCCTGCTGTACATCAGTAAGCAATAGAAATTGTTGTCTGTTGAGTGCATACAGTTCATGTGACTGAACTGGGATTAAATGTTAAAGCAGTAAAAGAGGTAGCTTTGCTTAAGTTACTTTGATTACATTTTGGTCTGAATGAAACAGGTTTAATAAACACTATTATAAAGTAATTGAAAAGGCTGTTAAAAAAATCTTAAAAATCCCTTTTGGGTAAATTTCAAAAATCTTTCAGTTAAGATTGTGGTGTTTATTGGTATCAATGTGTGTGACTGGAGAACTGCCTCAGGCTTTTAAGAATAGATGTTATTGGAAGAGTAGGAAATGGTCCTTGTTTGATCTTCCAGGATCCTGTGAATGGGATGAATACAATTCTCATTAGACTGTATTTCAGCATTCCCCTCACATTAATATTGACTGTAGGGTTAAGCCTGTCACTTCTGACAAGGAGGAAAATGACTACTACAAATCCGGCAACACTGGGCATAAAAGGACTGTATGGCTGTTGGTTTAGGCACATCCTTCGTGGTTTTCTCCAATTATTGTTAATTTCCCTTGCTGCATTCTGTCTTGTCAGCAGATGACTGGAAATGATAACTGTTTCCTTAGCAGCTGTGATCAGGAGATTTTTTGCATTGCATCAGTATGTTGATGTTGCATCATCACATCTTAATTTCTAGCCTCTGCTTGACCTAGAGGTCAGACCTCCTTGCACTTTTGTGGCCTTACTAACATGCCTGGTAATCCACATACAACAAAGACCCTGTCTGGGAAATATAAACTAGTAGGACACATCAGTAGCCCCTGTGGTTGGTAAGTTTGTCAAATGTCCACCATTAATAACATTTTGATCTCAATTCTGGAGAGATTAAAATGCTCTCCTAGCACCCATTGATGGTATTCCTTTGATTCTCTCATAGCAGGGATGAATAAAATACTGTGTGGGAATTCACTCCTTTTCTCAGAGGAAGATAACAGAAGAAGCTGTCTGCAATTGAGCTATTTTGTGTAGTTCTGCAGTCATCTGCTATCATCCTCCCTGCAAGCCCTGTTTGCAGGGTTATTGTGGGAAGCAGATTGCCCCAAAAATGGAGTTTGTATCAAAGGCTGATGCTGTCATCCTGCCCTATGTACTTGCTTCCTACTTTGCTGCTGACTGTGAGATGGCCACTGTTAAACACCTTGTGGTAGGTTGACCTGGACTGGCTGCCAAGTGTCCACCCAGCTATTCTCTCACTCACCATCCTCAAGAGGACTGTGGGAGAAAAGAATAAGAAAAAACCCTCATGGGTTGAGTAAAGGTCAGGGAGATCACTCACCAGGTACTATCAAGGGAAAAGTAGACCTTGACTTGGAAAGATTAATTTAACTCATTGCCAGTTAAATACAATGTAGGATAGTAAGAAACAATGACAAAACTAATAATGCTTTCTCCCACCCCTCCCTTCTTCCCAGACTCAACTTCATTCTTGTATTCCTGACTCTTTGACCTCCACCCTGAGCAGCATGTTGTGTGGTAGCATTATAGGGGGAGCTGATGCAATCAGTGCAAAACGCTTGGTCTCTGCCACTGCTTCCTCCTCACACTTTTTCCTTGCTCCAGTGTGGAGTCTGTCCCACTGGGGTCTGTGGCTGCTGGGAGGCCTCTCAGCTGTCTGCTGTAAGGGAGGTGAGACCGATGCCTACTCAGGCACGAGCTCTGGAGCTGCCACTCTCCGTATGCTGTCACTGCAGGACTGCTGAGCCCTTGGCTGAACTCACTGAGCCTCGGGACGTGGTGTGAATGCTGCTTTACTGGGGCTTTGACCTAATGCTCAGGATATCGATCCTGTCTTTGGATTAGAATTGACAGAGTTAAAGAATGAAGTTTCTTATAGATTAACACTGAAGGAGTGAGTATATTAGTATTTTTATTTATGTGCATGTACAACACTTAGGCACATATTTCATCTCTAATAGTTACTCAGAACTGTCAAGCACTATTCTAAGTAAGATCAAGGAGCTTTTGTGTGAATAGTTTTCATCTGGCAGAAAAATAAGGGAATGGTTTTACTAAATCCATGAAATTAAGCCCAGAGGAGATTTCCCCAAGTTGTATATGGAGTTTGACCCCACTCAGTTTCTGGGCTACTTTTAACTAAATATTCTCGTTTCCTGTGGTTTGACCAACAAGAAGTAAAAAAAAATTTTATGATTTTTCATAAACTCTTCAGTTCTATGTATGAATACAGTGGTTTTGAAAGTACATACACATGAGAAATATCTTCAAAGAATTTGTTATCTAAATTGTCTTCAAAAACTAAATTCTCATACTAGAAGCCATCGGATTGAAAAACATATTTTCATGTGGAAGTTGAGAAAGAACCAAAGCAACAAGGTCAGAGTGGCTGCAGAGGACTGAAGAACCAGTGTAAACTTGAAACATGGCAGTCATGCCAAGACCAGAAGTTATAGAAAACTATATTGCATGATGCATATTGACTTGTGTAACAATTTTAGAGAGCAAAGGATTACTTTACTTCAGGCATTGTTAGAGATACGCAGAGAAGTACATGCAGTTCTCCATCTTCTGTGGACTCTTAAGGCACCGAAGCTACATTAAGAGCCATCCATGTTTCAGAACCCTGATGTGCACTAGTAAATCATGTGGTGGTGTTTCATGGCAGCTCTTAGTTGCTGAAAGCTTCTTGCAAGGGATCCAGGGAAATGCGTAAATTTTATCTTTCATCTGTGTTCTCAGAAAATCCTGGGTTTGGTTTATATTTATCTGTGTATTCACAGTGTGCATCATACTTATATTTCTGGAAGGTTGCATCTATTGCCTTTTCCTGATTTATCAGAGCATGAAATTATATTCTGCTTCCTCTGTTCTAGCTAGCACTATCATTTAATAGGATATCATCAGTTTTTTTCCTTTGCATAATGTAATAGATTAAGACAAAAGTAGCACTAGATTATAGTGTAATCCTTTGGGTTGCCCTATCTTTTAAAACACACAGGACAGAGACTAACACAGAAAATTATATCAACTTTTCACCATAGTTTAACAGTAGGTTACCAATGCCCATATACAGGTCCAAACACCACATAGAATCTACTCCATACATTGATTTTTGTAGTAAAAAGATGGTTTGCATATTCTTTGCACTCCCATACCATAGTCCTGACGAAGCAGAAACTATCTATATTAGGTAGCGTGTGATATGTATTCATCATCTCTCTTCTTATACGGCTATTTCATTCCCAAAGTGAGAGCTGATGTTGAAGAAAGCTCCCAGAAGCTTGGGAGTAAGAGCAGGGATTCCTGTGCAGATGTAGTGATTGAGTTTATAAAACTTTTTATGTCAGAGGGCAGTGAACACTTTATATTGGTGAGATTGCGAACTCCCTTGCTACTGGTGTTTAAATAAATTGAGGTTCATGTGTGATGTTTATGTACTGTGAAATCCTGTACCTGTTGAAGTTCACAGCTCTGTGTGTTTTATCTTGCACAGTGATAGGTACGTTGTTGCAGTTATTTCGAGCTACAGATAATTGTCCATTGTAAAACATGTTTAAATTTATGAAAGGACAGTGCTGATACAGGAACTAAGTGCTATGACTGAGTAATGTTGCTGCCCAAGAGCTGTGTGGTCATGTGTGATAAGATGTTTCCAAGGTAGATAGAAGGTATATCATTGTCAGGAAGACTTCTGTTACTTATTGTGATTTGCTGATCTTATGAATGTATTTTTAAAATTGCACTGGAACATGCAAAGTTGCAGACTTTCTTTCCTGTGTAACTTGCCACAGTTTGGTTTCTTTCCAATGTAGGAAATCAGAAAAGTCATAGATGTGTCACATGCTATTCTACAGTTCCTTAATGCCATAGAAGGTAAAGAGACGACTCAAATCCAACACATTCCTTCCCATGATTAATGACATTTCCTCCATGACCATTCTAAGGGGATTCCACAATTTTTAACACATGGATAACCCTTGCATCTTTGTTGCTGCATGGATATCCATCCCCTGCCTCCAGTGAGGCAGCAGACTGGAGGACGTGCTAGCACACTGTCCCTTAAACACTGATGTGCTGCCCCCAGGCTTATCTCCAATGAGATAAGCCTTTTTTTTTTTTTTTATTTCCTGGGAAGGGAGAGGATATGATACAGAAATGACAGAAAGTTTTGAAACCTCCACTGCATGTGTCTTTCACAACTGGTGGTCTTCCCCATCCTTCTGTCAGTCATACATGTGCTGTCCACACTTTGAAACTAATTTCTTCACAGTGAGACTTTCTACTGGAGAGATACACATTTTTAAAATCAATATGTATAAAACTGATCTTCTGATTTCACGATTAGCTTGAAGTGGCCACCCAAATAACATTGGATTATCCCATTTTAGTTTATTGATCCTTTCAGACTTGTGGTTCCTTTTGTCATATGGTTGGAAACCCATGTCCGATATGCAATTTGCAGATTATAGACTGTTTCTCTTTATTAATGGATCATAGAGAAACTTGAGTTTATGATCACAGTTTTTGTGGTTGTTTTTCTGTGAGATGCTTGAGATGGCTTGTATTAGTAATTTTTCTGTACTATAAAACTTGTGTTGTAAACTGTAAATGTATCTTTAATGCACAGTGATGTGTATTCAGATTGATGGTGGTAGGTACAGAGCAAATTAAACCATGAGAGAATTCTATGATTAAAAAGCTGACATAAAATCAAATTATCTTCATAGTTATACTTCTCCTTTATGAGCATGATTGGAATCTTCAAAGGTTCATTGGTTGACTGAGTGTAAGTTTTACCTTTACAATTTTACAACAAACTAAACCAGGGAGCCTACACTCCCATTATAATTGCAAGCAGATAAAATCTGATCCAGAAAAGTGCTCACCCTTTTCAAGATATTGGTGTGTCTTTTGCACATCTGATCTAGTAAGTGCCCATGGTGGGGGAGTTGGAAGTAGATGATCTCAAGGTCTTTTCCAACCCAAACCATTCCAAACCAAACTATTCCATGATTCTATGATTCTGCTCTCATGCCGCACAGAAGGAAAAGTGTTTCAGGTACCTTTGGGGAGTTCAGCGCCTTAAATAGCACAGAGCTACAGATTTTAAGGTGAAGAGGAGAAGATCATGAAATCCTGACAGTTGTCTCTCTGAGTAGAATAATAGAGGAATACTTTGTTTTGTACAGATTTAAAGCAAGGTTTTCTGATTTTTGTGTGAATATGAGGCAGGGAGGAGAAAAGGTCTTTCTTAAAAGTACTCTAAAGGAAATGGTATAGGAAAACAGGCACAAAACCGTCCCTGTCTTGATATTGCCTGTTGTACCCAAAGGTGGGGCCTGTAGATTGTGTCTTCTCGGTGATAAACTTTTGCAGAACCATATCTTTGCTCACAGTTTGCATAGCTGGCTTTCTAATGCTGGTGTGCAAGTAAAGAGGTGGTCCTTAAATGTAACCAATACATAATGTGTAAATATAATGAGTTTGTCATCTTTCTCTGCATAACCTTTTAAGTATCTACACTAACTAATGAAAATAGAATAATTTATCTGCCTGACTTGAGGTGGTAATGCATTTTTTCAACCTAGTAGCAATTCATAGTCTGCATAGGTAGGAATGTTTCACAGGAGAATTATTATGGTAATTATAATTTTATCTTAGAACTTGTAATTATTGCACAGTATTGTTCTAATGTAACAGGCCATGCAGCAGTTCAGTTGTTTGTCAGTGCTTGAAATTGGGCAGTGCAACTTAAAAATTTAGTTTTAATCTTATTCTTTTTATCAAACTGTTTTGGGTATGTGTTTTGTCTATGCACACATTCTAAATATGAAAATAAAAACAAATAAATAATCACTGCAGTAAAAAGTTGCAGTGAATATAGTTAAAGCTGAAAAGATATTGTGTTCGGTGCAAATGTTTGTGGGGTTTTGTTTCTCAGGGCATATGATAAACATGAAGAGAACAGGTTTGGATTTGTTTTCCTTGAATAGGCTTATAGAACTAGTTCTGATTATTCATCCCTTATTCTGATACTACATTTTCATAGATATTCTACAGGTGCATCCTCATGGATTTATGTCCTGAAGGCATAAGAAGTTTGTTTCAGCTGCATGGATGTTGCTTGTGCATTTCCTTGATATATGTCACATAGAGGAAAAAATGGGACTCAAAAAAGAAAAGATGCTTGGTTTTAGTCCACCAGTATCAGTAAGGAGAGCTGTGAGGTCTTTCTTCTGCTTCTCACTGAGTTTGAATCTGGACTTAGCAGAGGGAATGTCCCTGGAAAGGAATAGGCATCTCCCTTCTTAAGGACAAAGACATTCATTGAGGACAAATGGAACAGTTTTGTCATCTGACATGATCCAAACTATTCAAGTAAATAAGAAAACTGGTGGGCCAGATCTTCACCAGGTCCTCAAAGGTGTCAACTAACCACACTAAAAATGCAACAAGAGTCGAGTGTCTCTGGGTTGTGGCAGGAAGGGACCTCAGTAATTACTGTGGGCTTTACCTGTAAGAGGTTTATTGCTAACAATCTTGGTATTTTTTGCAGTGTCATTAATCATGCTGAAGTTATATGACTAATATTGTCATATAACTCCGTGGGGATTCTGTTACAATTTAGTAACAATTACTGTCTGCTAGTTCAGATAGCTTTTATTGTACAGCATTGCCAAAAATCTTAATGTGATTATCTTTGGTCATAATGTGTGCTTCAGTTTGCAGATACTGTAAGCAAATGTAAATTGATTTGACTGATTTTCTCAGTGTAACATGGTTTTAATTTCATGTGTAGTGCCTGCCCCATAATCTCAGATTTTACTAATTGGGCACTACTACCCTTCAGTCAAATTGTGTATTAAATAGCATTAATTAAATATGTATTTCAGAAAGCATCTATCTTCTAAGCATGAATTGTAATAACTACACATACGTTATCCTGAAAACAATGTCCAAAGGATGTCCGTAGGATGTTGTGTCGCAAAAAACAATGAACTCCTCTTGTGAAAACCAGATAATTAAGGATAGGCTGTAAAAGGATGTAGAGAAACTACAAATCCTGTTCAGAACTAGTCATATCATAGCGATCACTGTGTATTTTAGGTTGTTGATCCACACTCTTAGTTTACATTATACCTTGGAGAAGATTTTTCTTTTGCATCATTCTGTTTTGTGACGACTGCATCCCAGTTCAATTGCTTTCTTCAAGATAAGGGCTTTTACTCTTCTTGGTTTTCACCACCATTCCAGATAGGAAGGAAAAAGTGTCATGCCAAGGAAAAGTTGCATTTGTCATGAGAAAAGTGGTTAGGAGATGTGAGATGGTGAGGCTTAACACTGCAAGGGAACAGAGATTTCTGTAGCCTCTTGTTTTGGCACAGGAAGTTGTGCTGCATTTTAGAACTTGACATAACTTTTTCTGCAACTGTTTTTAATCCTTCTTTTTGTCCTTCTATGTTTTTGGGATTTAATTGTCCATTTTTTCATGCTAGTACATAGCAGAGAAAGCATATCCTGACGTACATCATGCCTGGATTGGAAATTCAGGCCAACTGTGTGTTTTGAGCTAAGTTTTCATTCTCTAGGAATACAGATTAGATCATTAAGTTGTAGTACCCTTATCAGTGTTAGCAAGCTGCAGTGTATTAATTGAGTGAATGTGGCATGGGTTGATACACTGTCTCACCTGATCAGAAGGTAACATTTTTCTGTCTTTAGCTATAGGTTTTATCCTTCGTCCTAAGCCTTTTTAGAGGCACTGAGTTGATTGTGGTTTTATTGCTGTGTTTTGTTTGTCTTCAGCTGGCAGATTTCTTCCGGCTTGTATCTGCTAACCACAAGAAAGCTAATCATGGGTTGTGTCTAGATGATAAGCAAGTAACATAAGCCTTTGTGTATATTAGTTTTTACTGGAAAAATCAGTAAGAAAATGGAAAATTCTGACCACTTCTACTACTTTCTGAAAGGCAGGTAAGGCAGAGCAAGGTAATGAGTAGATTAAGAAGCCATGGAGTTGACTGACTTAATTACATTACAATTACAGTATATCAAAGTAGGTCTGTGTTAAAAGTGGTCTACAGTGGAGATCCCTCCCACTGGCTTGTTGGATGCAAGTGTATCTCAGAATATTCTTAAGTACCGTACATGTCTGCTGCTACTACATTTTTATTCTCAAACTGCAGAGAAAAAATACAAAACAATCCAAATCCGAATGCCTTAAAAGGTAAATGTCTGTCAAATTCAGTTCTTATATCTTAGTCTCAGCCCTTCACATAGAAAAGAGCTCATTTTGTCTAAGCCTATGCAGTAGTGAGTAGTGAGAGGGTATATTATATTGGTGTGAATTTAATGTAGAATGTTAAAGAAATACTGAGTTTCACGGAGGTCATTTGGATTAATTTCTGAAGTATTTGTTAAAGACAATTTTAGTGTATAAAGAGTAATGGGCCACTGGTTTCACTAGTTTCGTACTTTAGTGAGTATTCTTGTTGCTAGAATTCTTTAAATATTCATTCAGCTCTTTTAGTTATATACTGAATTGTTGAAATTTATAGCATTGAAAAATAATGAGCAATGTTTTTCTATTGTCTATTCCAGACTTGCCTGCATTTCACTGCGAGCCCTCTGTTGCGTATTTTATGACATATTTAGTGTTTATTGCAGTGCTATATGTATATTCTCAATCAGCGTGTTTGTAATAGCACAATTGTATGGCAACTGCAATGGGAAACACAGACATCATGATCCATTGTAGTGCTGGCAGGATGAGAAATGTCAATTGAGGTTGTTGTAAGAGGTTTCCTAATCCTGTTGAACTAAAGAGTAAGACTCTTTCTGAATTGTTGCCATCTGGAGTATATAAAAATTTGAAATAACCTTTTATCATTAGGTTGGCACATTTTACTGGAGCAATATTGGCATTGATGAAGTTCTAATGAAATGAAATACTGTGCACTGAGAAAAACTCACTGCTTCATTATTTTGTCTAAGTTCTTTAGAACCCTCCCCTCCAATTTATGAAGGTTATTGAATAGTTATAATGTTTTAAATCTAAAAGATAGAGAGTCTTTGTTTACAATAAACTGACATTTGAATATGCATATTAATCTAGTTATAAATAAAAACCAACATTGTATGTGATGGAGGATAATTTGTAAATCATAGTGTAATCAGGTAATTTAATTCACTTTCTCTATTTTCTTGACTTGCTCTACTTATTTGACAGGTATTTGTTGCCCATAAATTTTTGGGTCTAAAATTAGGCCAAGAGGCTTCATGCCCCACCTTGTCAGAAGCAATTGTGGCATATAATCTTTCCTTAATCTGATCATGCCCACTGTAGAATAGTTGTTCTGTCCAACTGTTGCCGTTGCACATCTGTTCTTTACTGAGCTGCTCTTATCTGTAGTGCATATAATAATGCTCAGTTTATGCATGTTGGCTCTTATATCAGGTTCATTTTATAAATACCTATTGACTAATCCTGTCCCCACCAAATTTGGGCTTTACCAGACTAAATTTGCCCAGCTTGGTTATCTTGACTCTTTCCTAGGCCTGTTGTGAAATGAGTTAATTCATTCTTGAAGACGTGCACTGAACATGCATTTCACATTGGTCTGGTACCAATTTCACAGGTATTGCATGCCTGTTACTGCCATCTTTCTAGAGCAGTTGCTTTGAACTTAGTTGCTGTCTTTTGGATAGGAGGAGAGTATTGCCAGGAAATACAGCTGGCACCCAGTAAGTTGCCTACAGGCACCTATAGATGGATTGTTTGAGAGTAAATGCCTGGGCTTTCTTTAGCAAGACCCTTACAGGTAGTGGAAGCACAGGCTAAGTTATAAACATTGGTGTTCACACTGCCCCCACATCTTCCTTCCTGATCTGTTCTATGTCTTCTCTGGCTGCTGTCCTGAACCCTTTCCTATCTGTCTTCTCTTACTGTACTTCCTGCACTCTCTGGTTGTCTGAATTCTCTTTCACTTAAAACGCCCACTGGAGTTTCTGAATGTCCAGTATTATAATTCTTGCGTTCAGGAGAGACTGATACTTGCTGAGTATCTGCTCTTTCGCAAAGATATGTGGTTAGGCAAACTTCTAGTTAAAAATCCTGATTCCGATGTTGGAATCTTAATCACCTTGAAACTTCAGTCTGCCCCTTAGTTCTCCTTTTGAAGGGTTAATCATCATGTTTTTCAGAGAACTAGATGACAGTCCTCTTCACTGTTCAGATTAAACAATATGAAGGCTGAGAGGTAGTGCTGGATTTAGAAGATGAAGGATTAGGACTGTTTAATTGTTTTGAGGATGTGATTTCGTTCTATCATGCTTAAGTTGAAGTGGGCCAGTGATTTTGTGATCCTATAAATATAGTAGATAAGAATATGTTTTATTTTAAGTATCTTGTTTGGTCTCTCTATATTCTTATGTAATTCTAACAGAAATTTATGTCTGCAGTATTGAGATTAATTTAATGTTTAAAAAGTGCTAGCCAATTCTTGTGCTAAATCTGTTTACTTCTGCTACACAGATAAACTCCAAACATTGCTGATTATTCTGTAAGTTGTATTGCTCTTGATTTCATAAACACATTGCGATTAAATAAAAGAGATGAGTATCATATTCTCTATCTTTTATTTCTTAATGTTTTGCATTTAAACTTTTCAGTTAAACCTCTAAATGCATCTGCTGTTATCTGTTGTGTGTACGTACTATTGCTCAAGCTGGTAATACACAAGAGAACATTTTAGGCGTTCTGAGCCTTTGCTTGATTTACCTGCTTTGTTATGATTTTCCAAGTGCCGGTTTTACAGTTGACTAATAACCTGTAAAGCTACAGACATAAATTAAAAAGAAAAATAGCAGTACTCCTCCCACCAGAATATTTAGAGGTAAGTCCAAATTGGAGTGGTGGCTAACGTGTACCTGAGCTAGCATTCAGTGGGTCACACAGCACCAGAACTAGTGTCTGCATCAGTATATTCTCTAAGGCCTGTTCGCCAGAGAATGTTCTCTTGGCTGCCCTGCAGGGAGCTCCTTGATGCAGTGCTGTTGGTCAGGGTCAAAGCCAGCTCATTGAAAGTTAGCTTGGTTATCTGAGCTGCAGCATTGCTTTTGGTGAAGAGCATGCATCTCCTGCAGAAATAACATTCAGCAAATTATGTAGGAAGATAAGCAGAGAGGAGAAATAATCACAGTTTCTAAAATTTAAAATCTGCATTTGAAAAATACATTAATTTAATAAACAGTACTAACAGTTTCATTGCCTTCCTGGTCCACGGAAATAGAGAAGATTTGTAAAGATTGGTAGTGTCTCATGTTACAGAAGCTGATACAAGTCTAATGAACTAATAATTCAGACTATACGTAGCTTGAAATCTTGTGTTTCTGACCTGGAGAGACATTCATTTCATGTAAACATGTTTCACCCTTTGTTTTTCTGTATCTAAATCAGTTGGCTTTAAAAGAAGATTATGAAAATGATTAAAAATCTCTTGGGATTTGTTTCCTCTGTTGTCTTCTAAATGGAAATACTGATGTTTTACAGCTAAGCAAACAGAGAAATTATGAACAATTCACTAATAATACAGCTGTGAAATTATATATAGCATTAAGAAATAGAATAGGAAGTATTTAAATGCCGAAAGGAAACCTTAGTAACTAAAACTCTATTCCATCTATCAGGTAAAAAAAAGTTATGTGTGCGAATGAAAAGACACAACTGAACTCTAAACAGATGCCCAGTCTTTCACAGACAGACTGCATTTAATGGAAGCCATAGAAATGTTTCAAGTGGCTACTGACCCCATTATTTCTAACCCCATACCCAGTATCAGATCATCAGACTTCATGTCTTTTAAAGTACTCGTACGTGTATGCTCATAAAAAATCTGCCTTGTGGACCTATGAAAAGAGCCCTGTATGTATGTAATCCTGCATGTTCTTTGGTATTGTGTTCTTAATGAATGAGGAAAAAAGACCACGGTCTACCTGAATCTGGTGTGATTAATCAAAATTGCAGACTTCTATTACAAAATGGGATCTGTGGGCAGAGACAGTGATTATACCATAGTAAACGTATGCCTTTGCTCAGACACAGCCAACTAACTCCCACTGAAAGGGATCAGAGCAGTCAGTGCTGAGGAAACTGAGCAGGAAAAGGGAAGACTCTATTTCTTGTCTCCCTTTCCGGAATCAAGAATGGTAAATTCAGTTAACTTGTGCTTAGTGAGGAAACAAATACTGGAATGTTTGTTCTCAGTAATTTTAAATGATATTTTAAAAAGTGTATTTGAAAACAAAGCAGGACTAAGCATTTCTTATAAAATTTTTAGTTTTTTGATGGTTCTTTAAAATTTAGAAGGTTTAGAACAAGGTCACAAGAGCTTCCATGGGTGTTTAAAAACAACAGAATAAATTCCTCAGTGAGATGTGGGTAGAGCAAGGAAGGTCTCCTCTCTTTTAAGAAAATAACCTTATAAACAGGCCACCTGATAAATGTTTGTGTGTTTATTTTTAAGGGGGAGGGGTTGGAAGAGTAGGCGGCTTCATTTTATCAACTTTTTTTATGAGTAGAGTGAAGGGTTGAGAGTGAAAAGTCTTGAATTCATTACATTGTTCACTGTGAGCTTCTTTTGCATGGATTCTTGATGCAGCAGGTGTACCTGGGGCATCATCAGGAGCTACTCTGGGTACTGCAGCTGAGGGAGTTGAGAGCCAAATAACCCAGTAGATGTCCAAGACTGGGATTTCAGGCAGGAGAAGAAAATACCAGTTCTTCATCAGGCATTGAATGCTTGCCTAAAAAACATAGTGAAGTAGCAGTTGATCAAGCCTATTAAGCAACATTGAATGAATTTTTAAAAATACTAAAAAATACTGAAATCTCACTTGAAAAATGGATAGATGGGAGAGAACAGCGTTGCTGAATGTCAGAAGACTCTTTTCCTGTCTGAATTTCCAAGCTACATGGTCTTACCATCAGTATACTGCTGATAATATAAGACCTTTTATAAATACATTTTCTAAAACCCCTAAATTGAAAAATACCTGATGCACATTTCCAAAGATACCTGTCCAGTGTAATGAAGTTTTCAGTCAGCACCAGTCTTCTTACTAATCAAGAAGAGGAAAGCTCTAGTTACCTGGTACTCTAAGTCTGTAGGCTCCCAAATCAGCTTAAGAAAAAAATCTTTGGAAAGAACAAGAAAAAAAAAGTCAATCCACCATATAATTTTGAGTAATTTTGGGTTTCAGAATTCATTGTGGCATAGATGATGCTATTTCAGTAAACAAGTTGCAGGTCCAGTACAGAATATTACTTAGTGAAAGCATGTTCTGATTGAGTTCTGTTAAAGCTGATTTAAAGGGTTTATTGTATTAAATACTACAACAGAGATACCTCACTTTCTGATAAACAGAGTAATGGCAGATCATATCTTTGTAATTTCTGAACACAGTAGATTATTATAAATGTCATTAATTCACTCTGATATATTTTTGCAAAGAGAACAAAAAGATATGAAAAAGAAGTTGAAGAGCAAGAATATTAAATAAAAGATGGGGGCAGGAACTGTTCTTGTCACATGCCTGGCTTTCCTTTTTGGGTTTTAAGAAAGTCTGGCTATTAAGATGTGGATTAGTGGAAGATTCATTCTTCTTCCTGATGTAGGTCAGACACTAGCTAACATGCGGTGAAGAAAAAGCCTGTTTTCCCCAGCAGCAAGTGGAAACAGGAGCTCTGCAGACTTTGAAACAGAGGACCAGACAGGATGAGTAGATTTGGTGTCCGGTGTGCTATGCAACAGATTTGAAATGTATGAGTAATGAAGGCTTCATGCAGAAGAATTTCTGCACAGTGTGGGGCCACGTTAATGCTTTTTTTAAAAGCAGCTCAGTTCCTGAGTAGCCCTTTGTGAGAAGTGATTTGTCCGAGTCAGAAAAAGGAACTAGCAATGTCCCGGAACCTGCACAAGAGGAGTGTCCCCGGGAGAGCCTATTCACAGGAGCCTGACTTTAATTTCATGCTAAGAGAGGCTGTTTGCAGGTATTGCATCTTTCTGGAGAAACTTTTCTTATTGATTGTGTTAAGACTGAGAGAATTTAAGTTGAATGAGAAGTTCATAAAGCTGATTATATACTAATGGTTAGAGTTCACACCTGTGTGTAATCAATTTGAAGAGGTCTTACGACCCCTTTTGCAGCATTTAGAATGCTGGTCAGAAGAACTGTTTCTTCTTTTAGTGTTTTTTTTATGTGAAATCTCATCATTTTTCATGCCATGAAAAGCATATAACTCTGATGTGTAGCATTGTGTGATTTATACAAGCCACAAATTTAGTTTACCCATGGTTTAGATACTTTTATTTTAACAGCTTCATAGATTTATCATGGGTAAGTTCCATTGCAACAAAAGTGTTCAGGCAGCTTTCATAATCTCATTTGCAACTTGTGATAATGCTAAAAATGAATTTCAAAATTTTAGTCATCTTCTGTCTTCTCCTTCGTCTCAATTTTAGTTTTAATTTTAAAATTCCTATTATTTGAAAACCTGTCATGACAATAATTTCTGAGAACTGGCTGCACATAGACCAGCTTAGTTTTATGTGCATCTTAGACTGGATCTTTAGAAGGTTTACCTTGTTTAGAGACAAATTTAGACTTGTCATTAAGCATCCATCCTATTTATAATTTTTAATATGTTTTCACTGTTACAGTTAAAACTTTTTGCTGCTCAATTACAAAATTGCATGTTTGGTTTTCTTTTGAAATTCCTGCTTCCACTGTCTGAAGTTGCTCAGTTTCATCGTCACAGGTTTAAAATGAAATTGCAGGATTCCTTCTACGCTATTAAGTCTCTGAGTTAAGTCAGTGGAAAATGTGTGCATGTTGTAATGGAGTTAGTTGTACCCATCGAAGTTAACTGAATATCTTTGTCACGTATAACAGTAGGTTTTCCTCTTGTCAGCTCTTTCAGATACATCACAAAATTACCTTGGCTGATATTATTTTAAAGGAGTTCACAATGGAAATTTTGATAATGGGAATATTGGTTATATCTTCAAAGCACGACACTTGGAATCGTATTTTTATTTCATTTCTAAGGAAAGATTATATCTACCCCCTGCAGGCGTTTTAGTAACTAATCTGGATGAATCAAATTCTCCCTGCTGGGTGTAATTAATTCTTAGGCCAATCTAATGTTTTGTACACTGCTTGTTTAGTAGAGATCAGCTTGATTACACTGAGCCGTGAACTTTCAAATTTCTTTCTGATTGGATCAGCCAGCTGAAGACATCCATCCATCCATCCTTCTGTTTTTCTGTCTATTTATCTCTTTATCCATCCATCCATCTATCTATTCTATCTGCCTTTCTGTCTATTCTGTCTTTCAGCAGGTGTATGTGTTTTCCCAGTGATGGCATCAGGAATCTGTTTTCCACTTATGTGTGGGAACATGGTCTCTTTATTCTCCTTCCAGTCTACTGCCAGTACTCTGGGAGATTAGATTGATGCAGAGGTTTGGGGTATTTCCTTTCTTTGTTGTTAGGTTAGGCACTTTTCTGAGAAGATTCTGTTAATAGATTATTTTTTTAAAAAAATCCTCTGGCCATATGTAATATCTGGGGATATTGAAAAATAGATTGCATCTTTTATCTGCGCTGTTATCCTGTGTAAAAATAGTTGAGGTGAGACGGTGAGAGGTTTGTTTAGACTACAGGCTGGATTTTCTTTCCTTTTGTTAGGCAGTTTTTGATGTACAAATATATAATAAGATGTTTAATTCCAAGAATTATATTCTTCCCCATCAGTCCCTTCAAGATCAACTTCTGCAGTTAATTTAATTCTAAATGCAGTTTTGGTCATAGAGCACTTCTAACAGTGCTGCTTACATGGGTAGGTTCCACCCACTTAGTGTAATGCAACAGTAAAATGGGAAAATTTATCTATAGGCATTTCTGTATGTCTCAACACTGCATAAAATCCTAACAGAGAAGTTTTATGCTAAGTGTGCAGCGTTTCTTTATAGCTAGTGAACTGTATTTCTGGGGATTGTTTCAGCTACAACAGTGGCTTTTTTTGGCAGGTGAAGTTAATGGTTTCTGACAGGAATCACTATGTAGGCTTGTTTTCTTCAGTTTGAGCTCTCATGTGTTAAGCTTTCACATGTCAGACTTAAAAGAACTTATCTGTATTTACAACTCCAGGAATTATAAATAGGACAGTTTTTGATAGCACTATTTAGGGTTATTTTATGAATTTTCTGTTCTTTGGCATTTCAGTTTTTTCAGTCTGTCATCTGAATCATAATTTAAGCCTGCATTAAAGGTACTCATTTTTAAAACCAAATTCTACCAATAATATATTCTTACATGCTTAAAATATCATGAATATCTTTTGTTTTTGCAGGGAAGTTACCTGCTATAAAACATGGTGTTAAAGCATTTCCCACTGCAATACTGTGCTCAGGAGATCCTTCATTGACCATAAGCCTTTGTCAAAACATAACTGATGGTGTTTGTCTCCAAAAATGAGGAGACTATATAGGGGAAATCCAAATTTATCCAATTAGTCATACAAATTTTTTTCCAGTTAATCAGGAGATCTACTTCTATGACTCTAAAAGGCATAACAAGTTGAGACTTTTTAGAGAACTATTTTAATTGAAAGGGTAAACCCCACAAACCAAAAGCAAATGTCAAATGTCACATTTTTTTTCCATGGCTGACTGTTTGACACCTGTAATTTGTAATTGCTGAAATATGCACATAAAAAAAAAAAGGATGACAGTAGCTTTTGTTCATATAATTCCCAACTTCCATTACCAAGTGAAAAAAGTAAAAATATTTTATGTAACTGCTATAACGTTTGTCATCAAATGTACTACAAATATAGTAAAAAGCAAGAAAAAGTCTTTGTTGCAGTTCTGCAGTTAAATATTCTAGCTGTGATTCTAAACTGTGAAGTTGAAACTTAGTGCAGTATAGATGAGTGAAGTCCTACATACTCAGATTTTGTGGAGAATTGTCAGCTTGTCCAAAGACAGATACACACCTGCATCTGTTACTGAAACTACGTGAGAGTAAAAATGGAACCTGCTTCGTTTATAGCTTTGCAGAAGAAACACATTGGGAATGTATTTTTTGATAAAGAAATTGAATCATAGAATCATAGCACCACTGGAGAAAAATAAACCAAGATTCTTAACCAGAAAGAACAAATGATGCTACCTTATATTTCACTAGGAGCTTTTTTTTTTTTTTATGTTTTGCTCTTATGGATCTGATATGCAATTAATCTAGATTGAAAATCCCCCCACAGTGGAGTACAAACCTCTTTGGCCAACAAGACACGTAGAAACAAAAAGACATGAAGCTACTTAAGAGCAGTCTAAACCTAAAATGTGTGAACTGTGCCTGCCACCTTTCAACTGTGAAGCCACACTGTTAGACATTATGTGAACAGAGGTAGGTAGATATTCTATGATATATTTTTTGGCTCTCTTTGCACTTACATAATTCATAGGCATACATTAGCATGCACATAAACCAGCCTTTCATAACACTTCAGAATCCTGTCTTTGTACTGAAATATATACGTGAACATAGATTGCAATAATCCCTGTGGCTATTGCTAAAGAGAGAAAGTTGCAAGTGAGGAAAGTAAATGTCTTCCATCTGAGGATGAATGTGGCAGCTGATGTTGGAGTAAGTTATGTTAATACATGGCTAGCATTTAATTTGCTGCCCACTGTCATTTTGTTAGGAGTCCTTAAGCAAAAGCTTTACCATGTACAAGAAAATCATATCTCAAATACTTATTGTGGTTTTGCACATGGGCCTGATATCCATACAATACTACCTGATATTCAAACTTGATTTTTTTCTGTTTAGAAAAACTTCCCACTGATTTCAGCAGAGCTTCGTACTTCTGTGATGCAAGTTGTTCTCCATGGCTGGTTACGCTTATAACATAAATGCTATTACAATTAAAATTACTTGAATTACTTTTATTCAAACCTTATTGGCCATTTAAGTGGTTTTCAGCAGCTTTTTGATCTCATATTCCTTATGATTACCATGGTATTGAAGTAAGATCTCTTCCATTTACTTGGATTTGCTCAATGTAGCCCAAGCCCAATGCCTTTGCTATTAAACTTGTTTCATGGGATGGCAGGCACTGAGAAGGGGAGTTATATAGTGAGAAAGTCAAACCCAGTTGTCTTTCTTTGCTTTTCAGTGAGAAGTTCTGTTTGCTTTTACTGGAAGAGAGCACTTTATTCTCATAGAAATGTGATCTGATTGATTTGCTAATGATGGCTCTCATACAGCAGAAATCACAAGCAAAATAAATACCAAGAGAACATGTGGCAGTCAAATATGTTTTCACTCAGCACGTTCTTTGGTAATATCCTAATTTGTTTCTTAAAAGGTTTATTTTGCTTTTTATTTTAATTTTCTTTTCAAGGGCTTATAATTCATCCCTTTAAGTTGCACGCTGATGATCAGCATCTATGTGCCTTTAGTTCTAATGAAAAAATAAACAAGCCGAAAAAAGCATAAACATACACTCCTGGGAGAACTTTAATCTTAAACATCATTTCATATTATGTTGTTTAGTAATAGTAATAATAGTAATATTATGTTCTTTGGTAATATGGAGGCATAAAACAAAATTCTGCTTCTTTATTAACTTGTTTTTGCTACTGAACATGTTTGTTACTTTATTGTATGATTTTTATGTGTATTGGGCTAATGACAGTTTTCTTAAGATACCCCAAAATTTCATGTACTATCCTCTGAGTATCTGTACATCTGTAGCATTTGGCAAGTATCTTTCTTTCTACAAGCTCTGTCAGGATCTAAGGAGAGGTTTATGCTTTTTGCTGCCTATAGGTACACCTTGCTCGCAACATTCACTGTTCTTTTTACTTTATGACACTATATTAGCATCTCTCCAGCCAGCAGCATCTCAGCATGACCATCTCGTGTTCCACACCCCTCTCCAAGATACACATGTATGTGTGTGTCATTCTTGCATAGAGAGTAGGAGGAGAAGAGGAAATTTTATGGAAATTACATATGAAAATATGTCAACAATAGTAATATTGAGTCTTTATCCTATTTATTAGCTAGTCCTTCTTCTGGGAGAAGGGAAGCTTGTGCTTAATTTTCCATTTTTGCTGCTCTAGTTAACTCTAAAAGTGGCAGAGAAAGAAACAGGTTGCAAAATTTCAACAGGTAAATCTGTGCTTGGGAGCGGAAACTGGTAACTAAGACAAACCTTATCTCCAAAATGGATCAGTGTGTTGCTTGCTCTCTGAAGTACCTCGAATTAGCATCTTTCATGCTATAATTAGCATTAATAATGTGTTGGGATAGAATTGAAATGCCTCATTGAGCTGCATGCTCTCTAAATTTTTAGTGGGTGTCCCATACCATTTACTGCTGGAGACTCGTAATGGCTCCATACTGTTTCTGGGTTAGTTTAAAGGAGTTGCAGTCCTAGTACAAGGTCACTGCAAGTCTTGTACCTATTTCTCTTCCATTAGTATTTCATGAGCAGGGAAGGACAAGAAATGAAATGTGTTTCCCAGCTTATCAGAGCTGTGAGGGGAGTTGCTATTAATTACTGGAACAGAGTGATAATATTAATATCTTTGCCTGGCTGCTCCTGCAACGCACAGTATCATATTAAATGGAGTAAGAAAGCATTTGCTGTCTTTATGGAACACAGACATGAATTAGTTCCACTTTCTCTGGGCTTTGTCCATCTGTTGTATACTTGCAATTTAATATAAAAAGTAAAGGACTTTCTAAGGAAATAAAAATATACCTGAAGAGGGAATAACAAAAAGCCAAAATTAGGTGCTCAAGTTCCAACTATGACACACAAATAAAGGTGCTTCTGAAGGGTGATTCAAAAAGTCTTCATGCTGAGTGAGAAACCAGGTAGAGCTGAGGGACAGATGGTATCACTTCATAGAGCTCATGTATGTAAATGAGTGCTACAGGTAAACTACTCAGAATTTGTCTTTTAACTGTCTGGAAGAAGAAATGATGGGGGAGAGGGTCCTCTCTCCTGATCACTTAATGAAAGCAGCACTTGAGTCAGAATTGGAAGACTCAGTATCTACACATGGCTTAGACTGAGGAATTTTAGCTGCTCTGCTGTCTTTCAGGAGGGTGTCCCCTAACTGGCACATGGATGACCTCCTTGTGGAAATGTTCTCCTCTTTCCCCCTAAAACTGGTGTCCTGGAATCAGTTCATTTTGCATGTGTCCATGCAACTATGCAGTCACTGGATAAAAATTGCCCCACATCTCCTGGGTAAATGTCCCAAACATTAATTTCAAGACCCTACATGCCATCTTCACACTGACCATGGCCTGTAGTTAGTATGTGTTCCAGCTACAGAGCTGCAACACGGAAGGTCAACATCACTTTTCCCACCTCATGTGGTTGTCACTATGATTTAAGACAGTTTCAGTCCTTGGCATAAGTGACACCTCTACTCCAAGTGCACCCGCCACATCTGGTGCTCTTTGATGACTCTAGTGCTGCTCTTGTCCCTTCTAAAATCAGATTCAACTCTGTCTCAGATGCACAAACACACTTATGAATCCAATTCACAGTGATTTTAGTGATGAAGTCCTAAATTGTCCTTGGCATAGCTGGGCTTTTTCCTGTATGAGTTAAATTTGGCCAGAAGATTTTAAAAAATTGCTACAGTGTTTAATGTTTCTGCCTTCTTTATATTATGCACCATTCTCACTTGATGGCTGACAGCAAGGAATATAATTTTTTAGGTACATATTATTAAGATGGTTTATGCATTCACTTGTAGCCATGGACTAAGGGAGACTAGTCTCATAATGCATTTAAACTACAAAAGCAAATAGTATTAAATGATTAGGAGATGAGCCAGATGTAAGCATTACTAAACTTAGGGATTTCAGAAAGTGAAACGAAGGTATGGGCAAAAGAACTGGAAACTTTATTTTGAAACCTACCCTTTAGGCAGCTCAGAGAATGAAAAATTATCATTCATCTAGGAAGAGTTTAAATAGCAAAGAAAACTGAGATAAGATTTACCAGGCAATTGATGGTCATGGCCTGATGCCACATGGTCCTGACAGAATGCACAATCAACTATTTTGTTTTATTATGTCTGTTTCAGGTACCTGCAAGGTTATAATAATACCCTGGGAAAATGAATTTGAGTACCTATGGCTAAGTAATTAGTAACAAGAATAGTAACAAGAGATGATAGGTGCAGTGAAGAGATAAGTATTCTTGCTTAACCACTGAACCTTATTAACTATATATGTTACAGTATACTTGGTGCAAGTACTTGGTTAACATCTATTTATTTTTTAACAATTTGTTAACTGGGAGGTGCTTCACAAAAACTACTTAGCCATTGAATAAAATTAAAGCTGTTGTGTTTCTACTTTCTGTGTGCTTTCTAAAAGTATTACAAAATTTTCATATGGAGCAGTGATGCAGATGTGTGAACTATTTGTGAACTTATGGTCTGTTACTATTAGAACTCCCTATGTCACTGGGGAAGATGCAATGTTTGAATTTCTACCAATATGCAGTGGAAAAATTTCTGTAATTATTTTGCCTTTCTAAAATACTTTTTTTTGATTCTTGTAAGTTGAAAGACATAAATTCACATAAATTCTCTTCTTTTAAATAGAAATTACTGCTGTTGTAAGATACTTGCCTTGGTAGTAAAGTTACATCACTCAAAGCATCACCCTAAATCTGTTTGTGTCCCACTGAACTCAGTCAGAACCCTCCCAGTTTCTTCACCAGCTGTTGGTATCATGCAGGGCAGCCACTCTTACAGAAACTAAATGACCTCCCCAATACATTGCAGGGGAATGGCAAAAATAGAACTTCGGTACTGGCTCCCAGCCAATGACTCTATTAATAAGAAGTGAAAATTGAGGATAGAAAAATGAGCTGAGAACTTCCAGACAAGAACTGGCCAAATTGAGAGCTAGGAACTGGGCTATACATCACACACATGTTGATGATTTGGAGAAGCAGATGACCAACTAATAAGAGTGTTCTGTGATTTCTGCGTGTTAATTAAATGTGAATATTAATGTGAAAATAAAATAACTGTGCTTTTCTTTTTAATGGCATTTCCTTATAATTGAATAAATGAATGTCTGAATAATTTTTTTGGGAAGTATCTGTTGTGGCTAATTTAGGAAAGCACAATACGTGGGCAGTCTGGTTGGTGATACTTCCGAGAAAGAGATCCCATGAAAAAGTTGAGTTTCCTAACAGTATCTTTTAAATAAGGATTTCAAATAAGATTTTCAGATATTGCTGATTTCTTTTTCAATTGTTTACTTGGACTGGAAAGAGCTGTGTACTGACCTAGCGCTGAACCCCAGGATTTAGCTGTGTCTGACTTCACAGACGTGCTCTTGTACAATGGGCTCCTGTTCATACCTCAGGTCTTGTTACATTTGTTGTCATCAAATCAGTAGATTTAATATGCTAATGATTTTGATGTTACAAAAATATCTCAGGTAGTGGAAAAAGAAGCATATTTTGCCTCTTCAGATGTCAAGATTAAAAGAAAAATCTATTTAACTGCTAAAAAATTTCCCTTAATCAGAGTAATGTGTCACAAACACTAGCTGTTTGTTCTGCAGTGGTTTATTCCTATGTTACAAGAATTACTAAAAGAGAGAAGCAGAGTGTTTAATATGAGGAGAGGGAGGCATGGAGGAGGAAAAGAGGAAAGATGTAAAAAACATGCATGAAGAATTCTGTTCTGAACAACATTTCATCGTACTCTTGCTTAGGGCAAAATAGAAAGACATTGCTGTTTAATGTGTTGCAAATAGGCAGTATACTAAAGTCAACCTATTGCTGCTGATGTTGAGGTCAAAACATCTTTTTCTTCTTTATTCCAATACTCTGCTTCTCGTAGGAATCCAAAAAACTTAGTCTATTTTCTTTAAGGAAAACAGTGGGGATAGCATCCCCCCAATATAATGGGCTATCCTGAATGACAAGTAGGAGGCAGGAAGGGAAACAAAAATTTCCAGCAGTGTCTTTCTCTTGCTTGGAAGATCTGATCTTCCTTACACAACTGCAGAACAATTTTGTTCACTGTTAGGTACTGTTTTGAATTGACTGTAATAACTCATTATTCTGAACCATTAGAGTGGAGGGGTAGCCTTTGTGATGGCTAATTGTAGATGTTGACTTACCAGTACCATTTGAAAACAAACTGCTGAGCCATCCTAATGAGGTTTTCCTGGAGTGTGCACACATTCCAAATAATTGAATTAAATTGAATATGAGTCCCATGTAATTACAGCCGAATTGATTTGATTATATTCCCCACAAGGAAGGTAGATACAAAAGGTTTCAGTAATTTTAAAGCTTCTGGTAGTTTGTAGATGTTATGTCTCTGTTAATTGTCAGTTTTGAAAAGTTAATGACATTGGAAGCATTTTTGGAGTGCTTATGTCATCTTTGAATCATAGTTTTCAGCAATATTCACTTAATTCCAGATCCCATTTATTCTTTTCTGAGGATGGTTTTCTCCTGTGATCTTGGGGAAGGTTGGATAGCAGCCTGTGACTGCAGGCTGGGGGTGGATCAAAAGGGTGGAAGTTTTTCCCTCTTGCTTTCAACCTCTAAAGACATTTTTAGTAAATTTTTTTCTTATCATTCAGTAAATCAATATTTGCTTATTAGAGTGAAGGCTGAACAGAGGAGAAAAGGTATCAGCTTCCTAGTGCATTTTTGTATTGGTGATCACTTCTGCAGTGCTCCTTGTGGATATCTGCATATTTCTGTTTATAATGTAATGTATGGAACAAAAGAAAGTTCTCTGTTTAAAAAGTTGTAAATTACTGTTAAACCTGTGTGAATTGCTGATTAAATTGGGGTGAATGTGTAAACTTTGAAAATCTGTACTCCACTGTGTGTTGGACTGGACCCATAATAATAGAGTGATCAACAAAGTGATATCTAAATAAATCTTTAGGATAATGCAGAATAGGCTGTCAGAGCATCTCCTGAAGAATATGTTATTGAAGTCTATTAATAGATTTTTATTACGTGTTCCTAAGTAACATATGCCTGCATTATCTAGTTCTAAAGTTAGAAAAACATGGCATTAAGATCCCAAAACTTGCTTTTTATAGTGGTGAATATACTCAGTTAGTTAGTAACTCAGATAAAAAGAAAGTGCAGTCATAAGTTCTTGTAAAAGTAATGCTAATTCTCTGAGATACCATTTTCTTAACTGTAGAAATAAAAGCAGTCAGAATACTTAAGGAAAACTGTCCAGCAGAATTTTTAAAATTATATTCATGGGAATTTCTTCTTGTTTGCTATTTTTTCCTTTAATTGAATATTAAGTTCATCTGAAAATTTGGGCTAGCTCAAGATTTGACTAAATTAAACCTGCCTGTCATATCTGTGGCAGTATCAACACTAGACATAGTAATCCAGCACAGGGACTGAGCTTCTATAGAGATTTAAATATAGGGCACCAAAGTTGAGGACCTGATCTATGCTAAGACTCGTGTTCTAGGAGATGGCTTGAATTAGGCAACTATTTTAAAAGCACATATGAATGGGTTTCTCTGTCCATTATTCCTGCTACATCATGAAATACAAAGACCTAAATGCATGCATACTCACCAAAAAAAGTAAAAAAAAATTAAATATATTTGGTGGAATTAAATTCACTTTTAATGTGCATGTCTTTTTATTTAAAGTACAACAATTTTTTCTGAATGTGCTCTCCTGTCAGTATTAATACATACCATGTATGGCAGAAATATTATATACTGCCAGAGGAAGGTATGTCATCTTATGGTCTTGAGCACAGAAAACTCCTGAGAAAAAGAAAAACAACAGAATTGGACACCACTAGGTTAAAGTGAATTCTTACTTATTTCTAATTCTAGATCCTCTAAAATGTCTGTATACAAATGAGACTGAAAATCATACTGAAAGACCGTGGCTCAGAAGATGATTTCATGATTGGTATAGGATGGTACAGTTTTGGCAGTAGCCAAAGGAAGCATTAGGTTTTGGTGGTGCAATGTTTTGAGAAGTCCACGCAAGAGTGATTTGCTGTATTTTTAGTTTATTTTTTTAATATGCAGTTTATATTCCTTGGCCATTGCAGTTCTGGTTGTGATTCACAACGTTGTCCAAATGTCAAATTTATCTTGCAGAAGTGAAGCACTACTGACCTTGTGTTTATAGTTCATAAAACTTTAGCTATCATTCGTTTATATATGTGGCATTTTATCTCAATTTTATGCAATGTGTGGGCAGAAATATATAAATTTTATATGAGATGACATTCATTAGTATATATAGTTGCGAGTTTTAATAAAGCATGAGTGTTGTGATTCAGTATAATCTGTGCAGTCTGCATGGCTTGAAAACCTCAAGCAAAATTTTTCATCCCAAAGTCAACATGGGTGAAAAAATAGACACCGATAAATTTTATCCCATGGTATTTTAAAAATAATTAAGAGTTGGAACTGGCTGTACTTTAGTAAAGTTTAAGTTCAACTTTCATAATTTGAATAGGTTGCATTTTTTAAAATACTTTTCTTCAAAATCAGACTTTCACATTTACGGTACTTTCACATTTTTATATTTCTAGACATTAATATAACATGGATAATAATTTTTCTTTAAAGCAGGTTTTATATATATGGATTCCTGTGTTTATATATGTTTGGACTCTGAGGGTAACCTGTTCATTTCTACTGCCAAATGAAGTATCTTTTTGATTGTTGAAAAGTGGTTTTTTTAATATATATTTAAAATACAAACATTTTTAACCCAGCACAATATTACATCATAAAATATTCATTAGCTCAGATCTATACTGAATATGTATTTTCAAGGCCCAGTTCAAAAGGAGATGATACTTTTTTCCCCACAAAATGATTATATTTCGTGGTTCTGTATTAACTGATGTGGAGAACATCAATGACACTTTCCTCCTGAGCATTACTGGAAAAGGTGCTCACTCACACACACTGATTTATGTTAGGTGAGCTACTTCAGTTTTCTTTTAGCTTCTGAAGTTTCTCCAAAATCCTACTTAGGTGTGAATAATGTTATTAAGTTTGCATCACTTCTCTAAATTATCTGTTTCCCTTAAGGAACTAAGTACTTGGTATTCTTCTGGAATTTATATGAAAATCCCATCTCAGCAGGGTGCTGGTATCACAGCAAATTTCAAGTCAGGATGTCAGGATTTCTCCTTGTTCTTCCTCAAATACCTATTGGAAATGGATGTGCAGGCTCCAGTTCTGACTCTTTGAACAGAATAGCTTTTCAGATTGCCTATTTGTATCTGGTAATCCTGTAAAATTTGTTTGTATGTGTTTTGATATTGTTTATAACCATGTGCTTAAAACAACTCTCTTGGCAACAGCAGCCTCTGATAAATAATAAATATTCAATAGTAAAATGAGTTAATTGCTTACATCTTACGTTGACAATAGCTTTTTTCTCTCTCTTTAATTTTTCATCAGTGGTAGACTGAAAGATTTGCTCCCAAATGAATTCAAAATCCAGCAGCTTTCCACTTGTTCAAAGAGGTGGGGATATAATCTATAAAATCAAGATGTATTTGCACAAATTTTAAAATATTTGCCTTTAGAAAACACTGTTAGGACTCAGTGTAAGTGATCACTCTACCAGGTAAGGATTTGTCTCTTTTCCTCCCATGAGATTATTTTTCATTTGGAGATGCATCAGTGTAAATATCAAAACAAAAAAGCCTGTGTGAAGAAGACTGTGGCCTTTACTGTAAAATGAGTTACCATATACCTTCAGCAATTCCAAGTATTGTTGTATTTATAATTTTTATATTTCCAAACAGCAAGGGTTTTTTTTTGTACATTAATTTATGGCATTTGCAGGCCAAGTGATTTCTCAGAACGTGCAATGTGCTTAGTGGCATCAACAGCGAGTGAGAGTTTGAGATGATGAAGATTAAGGAAGTCTATTACACTTTCTTGTGGGATTCTGAAATTACTTTGAAGTGAAACATTAGCAATGAGCTAAACAAAGCTAAAAAAATACTGTGCTAGGACTGCTCTAATAAAAAGGCTTTCAGCATCTTTATAAGAATCTTGAATGTTTAGAAGACACTAATAAAACAGGCAAATATGGATAATTTACAAATTGCTATTGTAGCAGTTACTTTAAAAGTAATGTGAACATGGATGATCTGAAGTAATTGAGTTTCATTTTAGTTTCATGTTACACTCAATGCCAGCATTAGACATTCTGCAAGATGACATTGCTTTCATTTGTGTCAGGTAGGATTTGACCTATCTGGATCACCTCTGTAATAAACATGATCTTTTTTCCTTATAACTACAGAGCATTAAAACCTGAGCAAATTATTATAATTGTGTCATGAAAGAGAGCTTAACAGAGCAAGCAGGAGCCTTATATGTACCCACAGGTTATACTGCCTTTGTATAACTGGCTGAGAGTTTGGCCTTTCCGCCTGCCCAGCTGTGGATATAAAAGGATCTGACCTAACTTCTCGCATTATTGGAATCCCCTGTCATGCACAACATTTCCTGCCCTATGCAGTGGTTTTGCTCATCCTGAAAGTAAACTGCCCTTCCTTTCTGAAGAACAAATGGAATATTTAAAGCTGT
Organism: Chiroxiphia lanceolata; assembly: GCF_009829145.1. Classification (NCBI taxonomy): domain Eukaryota; kingdom Metazoa; phylum Chordata; class Aves; order Passeriformes; family Pipridae; genus Chiroxiphia; species Chiroxiphia lanceolata. The sequence continues at coordinate 32,516,958 of NC_045643.1, read as the reverse complement.
ATCACTGTGAGATGCTGCTGTTCAGCATTTACCCTGCGTTCCCAGGATGTCCAACCCAGCCTCTCTTTCATGTATCATTCTGGCTTCTTTTTGTTGTTATTGCCCTTTTTGCCTCCTGGACATGGATATCTAAATTGGTTTTTCAGAAATCAGTCTCCTGCATTGTAATGGTGTATTATAAGATAATGATTGTTTTCTTTCAACTTTTTATAATATTTAATTAAGGATTCAATAGGATCTTTTCCTTTGTGTTGATTCTTGCTTATAGGGGAAAAAGAAGTCCCTCAGGAGAGCCACTAAATTATTTCTTAGTAAGGCAGGCTTGTGAGGCTTTGTTTCCACCAGATTAGCTAAAATACATGCTGTCTGTTCACTTAAGTCACAAAGGCCCTGATTTTATGAAATGAACTGTTAAGTTCAGTGGAATGGCTTCTGCCCAATGTTAGGCAATTTTGCAGTAATTCATACCAGTAGAGTTTGAAATTGGTAGACATAGCAGATTCTAGAGCCATCTAATTTTTCTGCATTCCACTGACATGAACCCAGAATCTTGAAAAATGCAGAACTTCTCGTCTTACAGGTATTTCCCAAGGTTTTCATAGTAGACCACCATACCCACTATCTGTTCTATAAGTCCAGGAAAAAAGTGCTTATCTAGTTCACACAGAAGCATGTTATTTGCTGAGACAAATTTTCAGATATCTTAACATAAATGTATATATTCCTCTGGTGATCTTACATCTAATGTAACTTTCTGAAACTAGAAATGTTGATTAAATATACTCTGTTTACTCTTCCTTGGTTAAACTTTTGCCTAGTAAATGTATTGGTATTATTTTCTCTGCAGTAATGCTCTTCCACTTAGCGCAGATTCAAAAGGTTGAGGGTCTGTCACCCAAGATGGAAATTCCTGAAACTTTCCATGTACCCAAGTATGGTTTGTATTCCAAAGGATGATGGAGTATGATCTACTGTCTGGGTGCATGAAATCTGATTAAAGTTGTATTTTTATGTATTTATTCTGAATGCTGCTTGTGAAAGGTGAAAGCATTGAAATTAAGGTCTTGTCTTTATAGAGCATGGGTGGCAAGGATTTACATTTCTTAAGACTGATGTTACCTCAGATCTGACCATGGAAACAACCTGACTCTTGAAGGGAGAGAGGGAGCTGATATTGCGGCTTTTTTCAGTGTCTGATGAATCTTTGATTAATGCTTCACTCTTATTTATAATCATAATAAAGCTGTTATGAAATAGAATCTGTTAAATCAATTTTCAGAGGAAAGATATGAAACAAAGCCACAGAGGTATCCTATGACAGTGGGAAGTCTTTGAAGAGGGGCTTCTCAAGTCTTAGGCTGACATGTAAACTGCTGGCTCTTCCTTTCTGAAGCAGAAATGGTTTGAGTTGATTTTGTTATCTGGTTTAGATATTTTGGAAAAAGTATATCCTAAATAGTCATGCTGAATTTTTTTACAGAGGAAAAAAAAAATCCCTGCAGGAAACACTGATGAGCTTTGGAATAAATACTACTTTTATGAATGACTCAAACTATGTTTTATTATAGTCAAGTCCTATGAGAAGTAAACAGGGTAATGTTCAACTAGTGCATTATTTAGAGATTTTTGGAGTATGTTTTGAAAGCCTCATACAGAGCTCTGCCCACAGGATTCCCATTAAACACAATGGGAGCCGCGTGGCTAAAATCCTGCAGAGCTGTTTGAAAATGTATGCCGTGCTGTGCTGAAGACAGATGATTAAAGAATGAGTGCTTGAACAGGGAGGAAGGAGTGATGTTGTGATTCTCTGTTTAGGGCTGTAGTTAAACTGAAAATCCTTCTCTAAACCCTACTTAAATGATCTTCTGTTGGAAGTCCTAGCTAATAGCTCTCCTGTGTCTGCAAAAGAAATACCAATAGGGTACAAATGGTTAAGTGTTTGCACCTTAGAGATATCTAGATGTCCTTTCTCTTCCCTTTATGTTTACCTTTTCTGTTGTTGTCCCACTTTATTCTTTTTCTTACATCTTGCTTAAATGCTCGTGTCCTTTTTTCTTCTCCTTAGAGTTCTCTTGCATCTTTTATGCTATGTATTCCCTTATTTTGGTCCTCATGTGTTGCACTGTTCTCTTCCTCTCCATTCTCTCCTTTAGATACTTTCTCAGTGTTATTTTTCTGTACTTTTCTTCCTTGTTTATATGTATTTCCTACTTCTCCCTTCTCCTAATCCAACCCTTTGTTTGCCCAGTTGTTCTATGTTGTGGCCAAAGTAATGGGATATACCTTTCCAGACCCTTTTACTCTCCCCGCCTATTCCTTTTGTTTTCCATATTGATAACTGGCCATCCCTCTAAAATGTCCTTTCCTCTTCTCACTGGATTTCTGACATCATAGAACTTGCTCCTGAACCTATGAGGTGAAAAAAATTTCAGACACTGCCTCTGGTATAGAGGCAACTTTCTGCATGACTTCAGGAACGTGAAAATGGGAGCATTTGGGGCGGTTTCTTTATATTTCATTGCAAGTCCTACATACAGAAATATTCCCCTGCATTTATTCAGTTCATCTCCAGGATAATGCAATTTAAAGGGACAAGCTTCAATAGTGACAAATCTCCTCCCCTCCCCTTTTCATGCAGTTGTTACATTTTTCTTCTTGCATCTCATTCTCACCCTGATATTATTCTTTCCCTCTTCTTTTTCTTATATCTTTTGCTTTTGATAGGCTTGCACGCATATATAAAGGGAGAACATTAAAAGTTATTAATGATAAAATATATCTGGGTCCTTCTTGATTTTTTGTGACAAGTTCATAATTAGTTTGATTCAGCTCTTCTTGTTTGTTGGTATCAAAGCTGATGATGCTGTATATGACACTGTTGTAGCATTTATTCTGTGTGCAACGTCCTGTATTTTTACTGCCTCATAATCAAATGCTTGGTTGTAGAAGAGCTGTCAATATAATTTTAGAGAGACTACCACTACCTAATGACACAGGTAATTAAGCCTTTGGAGACCATAATTCTAACCATATATTACTTGCTTAGGCCATTGCTGCTGTGATTTGGAAATCTGCAACCACTAATCTTTCATTCTTACATCTCTGACACGACCTGTTTTTGTGGGTGTTTCCCAACCACCTGAAAATTAGACTGCAAGAGTAATTACTTGTGCATCTGAGGTTTCTTTGGTATTACCTTTGGTATAATCTGTCTTTGTGTTTGCTGCATCTGTCCTGCAGAAGGATAAACTCCTTTTGATCTGGTCACTATTAGAATAGGAAACTGGGTTGTTCCAGGGCAATGCTGCAGGAAACCCACCTGGAAGAAGGCATTCTTTATGCTCAGACATTCACTATCCTGACAGTCATTTCCAGTCTACGTTGAGGCAAAACAAATGGAGATATTTTATTTATATTTTTTTTCATTCCATAAGTTTGTAATTTTGAGTGTAATGTGGAGAGTTTGTTGTGTGAGAAGGACATCAGGGCATTACCTGCTTATGAAGACACTTGATCATAGCTGATCAGCTAAGACCTGTCTCATACCCTCTGCTTTGTGAATGTTTATTTGAAGAGTCAAAGTAAGCTCTCTGCTGAGGAGAGAAAAGGAAAGACAATTTTTAGGTATATCTACTCATTAACCCCCTTAGGAATTAAAATATTATCATATTTTTTGTAGCACAGACATCACTTGGAATATTCCTACACATTTAGTCCCATTCTTTGCTGTTCTTACATTTAGAGGCTTTCAGGAAGTCACAGCTGAATTGAAAATCTCGGGGTTTTTTTTCTTTTCTTACTGTAGTCTTTTTGAGCTGAAATTTGGAAAGGCTGAAGTTCAAAAATTCAAAATAAATTATATTTATTAAGACTCCCTGTTGTCTTTAAAAGTATTTTTAGGCAAATCTTATAGTTGGGAACCAGAGGACTTTTTCTTGGTGTTCTTTGTGAACGTCTGAGGTGAATCATTTTAGGGAAATCCAAGTTCAAAGTGGGAAGGTTTCCTCTCATACTTGGGTCCTGTGTAGTTACATGTGCAGGTGTTTGACCTTTGCAGTTGGCTGTACAAAGTCAAGAAGGGGCTGGAACTGTCATATGAATTTGACTTTTGATGTAAGATTTAGGTTATTGAACCAAACCAGGAATGATTTCTTGAATGTTTGTTTATTTAGAGTAACTCCACTGGTAATTAGTTTTTTTAAGTCATTAAATTCACAAATAATATTTAAGTGAAAAAGAATACAAGAATTTGGTAAAACTTTACAGTCTTTGCCTCTGAAGTCATCAGAGCATCTTGTTTGGTGTTCAATATGATGGAACTTTCTGGACAACCTTAAGGGTATGCATACTTAGTAGCCACTTAGTCAAAAGAATTGTATCTCTCTGTACAGCAATAATATGCAAGCCCACTAGCCACTTAATCAGAAGAATTATATATTTTAAGTGTTTTGCATATAAGTGTTTGACTGGAAAGTCAGAGAGGCTGAAACCAAGTAATGATAATTTCTGCAGAAGGAAAAAAAGAACTCTTTCCTATCATTATCTTTCTTACAGCTACTATTTGTACTCTGACAGCAAAGGTGGGTGTCACCACAGCATTTCTCAGTCAGTGCCTGAAAGCTTCATGAGGGGCTGTGTAGCGTGAAAATGCAACAGCTTGTTTGCATTGTGCAGGGTTCTGCAAGTGCTCCTTGATGATAGACCTCATTTTCATCTCACATTTCTCTTGCATCTACTTCAACCCCACAAAAGCTGCCTCCCTCCACAGAGCATCTTCCCTATTCATGGGAAACATGCAGAAATTTATGTAGCTATGTCAAGGTGGTCTTGGTACCATCTTGAAACTGTGACTCAGAATTGAAAAAGAGCTTTTTAGTTTTGAGCAGCTTTTCATTCCTGTAAGTAGCTTAAAACAGTAGTGGTCTGTCTATATCAGGGTGCTTATATACAAAATTAAATATGTGTATTTGGAGGACCTGATAGATATATCTATCTAGCTATACATTTGCAAATTTGGGAATACAAATATTTGTTTAAAATGTAGAAAATAAGAAAGAAGTAAGAACTCACTATTGTTTGAAATTGGAAATATTAGCAGTCTGTTTATATAGTTGTCTGTAATTTTTTCTGAAGCTTTTCGTTGTGACTATTTCTGGTGCCTCCAGCATGAATATAGTTTGAACTTACGAGCATATGTTTAAACTGACATGAGAAATAACTCTCTGTATGTGTCCAGTTCCATCCACTTATAGTTAATGAAAATATCTCCTGTCCTGAGGTCCCAAATATATCATTGAGGAATTGTAGGAGGGACAGCCTTTTCAGTTGAAAAATCTTTTCAATTGCCTATGAGAAACTTTTCTGTGAGGCTGAGTCTTGGACTGGTTTTTGTTTAATCCTCCATGCCTGTAACTTACAAAATTCATATACAGGGCTGATGATGGAAGACACCCATACAGTCCATATGGCATTTGTCTGTCTGTCAACACAGAAATAAACATTACCACTGGTTTCTGCTGCAGCTCAGAAGCTTTTTGCTGTAGATAGAAGTTTGATGAGTGAAATCCGTATGACTGAGACAATGGAAACACTTCCAACATTTCCTGGCTCAGATGGTAGTTAGAGCAGTTTCAGAGAAACGTCAGGCCTGCCATTGCATGATAACAGAATTTAGACTTGTGTGGGAGCAGTGATATGCCAATGCTGAGGTCTTTCAAAATCCTACACTACTTGTCTAAGGCTCAAGGATATTTTAAGGATACCTTGATAATTTCCACTGGGTTCAATGGTCAGTTGTTCAATGAAGTAAAAGTTGTGCTTAGTCTTTCAATTCTGTGTAATTTTAAGTGGTGGTATGATCTAGGGGACAGAGCACCTGATTAGGTTGTCCATCAAAAGAAGTATCCTCCTCGACTGATGTGACTGGAACTTGAGACTTGTTTCATTCCAGCATTTCCATGTGATCGTTTCTCTCATCACCCTCAAGATACTCATGATGCTTCTCTTAGGTAGCTTGGCCTTAGGGCAACAACTTGAGTATGCTTGGAGTATGGTTTTGGAAGGAGTGTTTTGGATGAGTATGTGAAAAGAGCATGGTTTGTGCAGTTTGGGTTTCCCACTAGCAAATGCCACAAGGTTGAACTGGCTGTCCCAAGCCTGCGGTGAAGAAACAGCGGTGATGGTGCTGCAGGAGGAGGATTTGTCTTGATATTTCTGGATTGATAAGCACCTCTACTGATGAACAGAAGGAATAAACATAAATTAAACATTACATGTCTTTCTGTCGCTATTATAAAATATGTTATTACTTCATTTTCCAACTGAAATATTAAGGATGGATATTGTGCATTCTGCAGGCTTTACCCAGCACACTGCTATAAGGGATATACCAATGCTGTAAGTGCTTACCAATGCTAAGCAGAACTGTAAACCCCTTGGGCTTGAAAACCCCTTGAGCTTGAAAGCCCCAGCATTTCCCATCTGTCAGTTCTCTTAAGTTTATCACATATCTATTTTCACTTCTCTCTTTTTTTAATCCATTTCCAGTTCTTTGGAGAAGCTTGTGTCTGTCTCCTGGCCACCTGCCCTTGAAGCCATGGGCTAATAGCCTGCTGCAGGTTTTTGCAGGAGATGCACTGTGAACACCAGGCTGGGACACAGCCCTGGGAAGGAGGGACCACAGTGGCTTGCAGAGGGTGTCAAGGCTGTCCATGTGGCTGGCAGGTCACTGCACAGTCTGGAGATGAGCCTGCAGTGCAGGGGAGAGCTGAGGAGAGCAGGCAGCTCTGTCTATTGCTAATGGAAATCCCTGGGGCCAGAGAGGAGTAAGCAGAGTCTGCAGTTCAGATGGCCACTAATTTAATTGAAGCCAGATAGAAGGAAAGACACTCCTATAAAGATGCAATAAACAGGAACTGCTGTTGATGAGCTTTTTTTTGTTTCTGTTTTATCTTGTAAAGCCACTTTGATAATTTCCCTGTTTAAAAAGATGTGGTTCCTTTTCTAAAATATGGATTTTTTTATTTGTTCAGGAGCAGGGGATGTGTGTTGGTTTACTTTGAAGCCTGTCAGTAGTTTGAGGAACTCACTATAAGGAGAAAGTCTAATCTGATCCGTTGCAGAGCTTTGAAGGGAGTGGGGAGGGAGATGCAGGTAACCCCAAACCTGAAACTTAAAAATATGAATGAGTAAGAAAAAAGATTTATCTGGGAGCTGAGTCAGAGAGAAGTTTTTTTTTTTTGGTTGGAAGTTTTTTTTTTTAATGGGTTTGGAGAGAGAGATAGGAGGCTTGGACAGAGGCACATAGTTCTTCCACCAAGACCAGAGAGATTGCAGCCTCCAAAGACACAGCTGAAGTCCAGCTGGTGAAAATAGGGGCTTGTTCACAGGTGAAACAAGAGCTGAAAGAGCTTGTTTCTCTGAAAGAGAAACCACATGGGAACCTGCTCCTTCATTTGTGATCAGATGGTAGGGAGGGCTGAGACAGCTCAAGGAGCTGAAATGCAAACCACGTCCTAGGAAGTCTATAACTAAAAATAGAAGTCAAGAGACTTAAACTGGAGACTGCCAGGAGAGAGGCAGGAAGCTTCAGTCTCTCACAGGTAAGACCTGGAAGAAAATACCCACCTAAGGATTTTAACTACACTGTAGTAAGTTAAGCTGAAGATAAAGATCTGTTATTGATGTTTTTCTCTAAGACTTTAAAGAGTCCTGCACCTGGTGCATGGCATAAGAAGAAGGAAAAAGCTGATATATAAACCTCGTCTGCTGCAGTAAGATTCTGTAGAAACCTTTGGACACATATCTGTAAGACTAAGTCAGTATCAAGTTGAAGAAATTCTTGTGACATACATTCAAAATAACCAACCAAGTACTGTCACATCAGCTTGAGGGTGATGACAAGGGGAGGTGATAGCACCTAGCAAAAGGTAGCTGTCAGCCTGTGGAAATCTTGAAGAAAGTAGGTCAAGGGAAAAGAGGTTGAAGCTGTCATGCACCTTCTAGTGCTGGAACAGCTACGTGCTGCCTTGGAGGGTGAACTGCAAAAAGGGCTGTGTGGGACATGGCTGAACGGAGCATAGGCTATAGAGAGCATTTATTTATGACAGAACTGGGAAAGGCACAAAATGAGCAGGTTTTCTGACCATGTCATTACTGCGGGATGGCACAAAGGATTTGCCTGTTTTGTGAAAGTGATGGTCCTGAGAGAACTGAGAGGAAATTCAGGAGCTTAATTGCCGAGCAACGATGCATCAACCCCATCAGGGTCTGCCCAGCCTGGACTGGCTGAAACTGTGCTCTGGTACTTGTGAATTGCATCAGCAGGGCCAGGCTGGAGATGGAGGCAGCAGAGCTGTCACAAAAATGACAAGAAGCATTAAAAGCAAGTCTCCAGCAAAAATACAGAGGAAGTTTCTTTCTGCCATCTTGGACACATGAGCATCTGTGCACTGTGAACTGCTTCCTGGGAATGATGTTTCCTCCTTTTCATAAGTTCCTCTTGCCCCCTTGAATAGAAACACACTCAGAAACAAACCCAAAATAAATAACTGTCCATAGCAATTGGACTGATTTCCTGGCATTCTCTCAACAGCAGAGGACAAAATACATATTTTATGTGTAGGAATGACTGATTTTTTTTCATGAGGAATAGTAGCAAGAACCTGAACATCATAAATTCAAGTCCTCAGCTCTTGACCCTGATGTGTAATTGATTTCATAAATTACTCAATTCTGGCTTAAAACTCTTTGGATTTCTCATCCTGTTGCTCTATATAGCAGACTGGTTCAGAATTTTGCTTTCACAATTATTAAGAACATCCTAATTCCAGTTTAAATGTATTTCTAACCACTGCATTTCCAACTCTTTTTGTCAATCATTGGCCTTAGGCTGATGTAGTTTTCTTCACATTTTTCTCACTGGTTCTTACATATAAATTATACATGGTCTTTTAAGTCCTTGGTCTCTTAAGTTTAGCAGGAAAAGTTGTTTAGTCTCTTCTTGTGGCACAGACTGTCATTTCTTTTAAGCAGCTTCAGAGCAGTCCCTTCATGGAGTCAGCTCTGCATGAGCTGCTCCTAAACACTGATGATTGTAATTGCAGATAATCTTCCAAATGGAAGCTTGACAGTGCTTTCCACAGTAGCATTTAATATTTTATGTTCCTTAAACTCTTCTATTTCATGAACAGATTCTGTTTTCTGAATGCCTCATTTCTTTTCTTTTTATGCTTTGAGAAATTTATCCTTAGGTTAGCCATGGTGGAGGAGTGTTTCTCTACTATAAACTGATATTTTGCCATGACACTTAAGCTTGTATCAAACATGAGTTTCATTTACTTTTCCCCTAGAAACCCCCCCCCTAATTTTTTTTTTTAAATAAAAGTTGAAAGGAACACTTCAGTTTAAAGAAAACATCAATATTCTATTCAAATAATAGATGTAACAGAAAATTTAGTGATACTGAGATGCTTCACATGAAAAGACAGTAGATAAAATACTAAAGAAAGGGGAAAATAACTGTTCTTAAATAGTACTTGAAGAATGTAGACTCAGAAGTGATGAACTTTAGAAACTGGTTTTTCAGATTTTAACAGCTTGATAGTTACATAAGATACAGAGAATCCTTGACAAAACAGTGTTTTTAGCATAGTCCAACTAATAGGCAGAATGCACGCATGGGGATAACTATTCTAGATGTAATTGGGAAGTGCTTGATGTTGGAGTGGGTCCAGCTGGGATATTAGAATCACAACCAATAGGAGATAACCTTTCGTGATTACCAGAAGGGGGAAAAATATAGATTGATGCGTAAAAATAGCCCTTCATAAAGCTCATAATTTTTCTGTTTCAATTCCAAAATTTGCTGTCCTTTGGAGGCCATGTTCATGGAGCAAAATATGGGATCTCAAGCTAAATTTATAGAGGCTCAGCTATTTCTGCATTCTTTAAATAGAGTTTATACTAAATCAGCCTGGCATGTACTGTCACTGTGGAGAGTATTTTAGATCATAATATAACAATCACTTTTCAATTAAGGTGCCATGCTTCAAAGATTCTTGTTCATAAGAAACAAGTCTTGATTATCCTCCTGTTTGGTTAGACAGTCCTTCCTAAAAATGCTAGTGAAGAAGCAGCAGCTTACAAACTGCAAGAGCACTGGCCATCAGAGCTTTGCAGTAAATTTGACTGTAAGCATATTTCACTTCCCACTTTCTTTGGCAGAAACTAGTTTTCTCTAACCTTTTTCAGATATTCCATGGATACCTAAAGCTTGTAAGATCCTCCCACTGGTGGTTCCATAGTGACATGACCACACAGACACTCTTGTTGTGCCTGTGGTTCAACTTCATAGCTGTCAACTCCTACAAACTTTTATAATAGCTGCAAACAACAAAACAACAGGAGTCTCAAATGTGTTTAACTGAGCTCGTTGTCACGTTGCAAAGACTATTCTATTGCTTAAAAATTTGAGTGCTGATGGGAGGTGTTTCTATTTGCCCCAAGAAACCTAGTGCTTGCCACTCTGTAAGACTGCTTAACAAGACAGGCCTGTGGTCAAAAATAGATCATCTGAGTTTAACTGAAGATTAAAGAACCTATTGAATATAAGAATTCTTCATAATTTTCCTGAGCTGGTTTAAGTGATCATAGTAATATACAGCTAGACTTTATTTTCACTGATATTTATTTTCACCTATTTTCAATTTATAGGTATAAATTGAAAACCCGTGATTTAGTGCTAGTTGAATCTATTCTTTTTCCCATTTTTGCTTGTTTATTAATTTGGAAGAACACTGTGAAGGACTAGAGTTGGAACTGCATATGCATAGATAAATAGAATTAAGAATCCTATTACAACATTAATTTAAAAATGAAATTATGTGCATGTTAAGAAATTAAGTCTTTCAGTGAGGACTGCACAGGAATTTATGTTACAAAACCCAAAAGGATTAGTTCTTTCATGTAAAAGGTATCTGATTAAGGTCAGCCTATGAGCAGAAATGGTTCCAATCTGCAACTGAAAAACTGCATCACTGTCTGCACTAGAGATTAGAGCTGGCTTGTTTTTATGCACATTTGGTCAACAGATGGTCCAACTATTCTGTGGGCATTCTGGCAGTGTAGAAGTCTGCACATCAATGACAAAAAACCATCATACAAATAAGTAGAATGTCAGTGTTCATCTGAGTAGAATGAACACCCAGTGTTGGCTTCTTGAAAAGTAGCATAGTGGGCTGACTTGAAAGGAGAAAACCTGGAATAACATCATACTCTTCCTAAATTAGCCAGTGTCAATTCATTCTGATAAGACTGAAAGGACAGAAAGACTGTAAGGATCCTATAAAAGATAGTGTTATTGGCCTTTGGCCAGAGCAGTTAGCTAATATTTGCTGTCTTGCTGGATTGTTACCTTAGAAATAAACAAATTAAAAAAAAGATACACAGTGAATAATTCTTCTGCTCAATTGCATTTGGAAAGAATACTACTCAAAAGTCATGTTTCCCTAAACACAGTAGACATAAACAACAGCAGGCAGTTTCTGGTCTGACATGCCTAGGAATACTGGCTCTTTTTTCAAGGTCGCTGTTTTAATATGCAGGGTATCTGGCAATATGACTTAAGGTATTCCTTTCTCTCTTCTGCTTTCACATCACCCATATGCCTGTGCCACAGCAGTTTTCCCTTCTTCTACCCCTATTCCAGCTGGGCTGTTTTTCCAACTATGTCAAGGGACTGAGAGTGCTTAAAAGGAAAAGAGCAGAAAATATGAAAGGGAGGGTGAGGAAAACAGTTGCATCCGCACAGCTGAAGAAGAAGCTCTACAGGGCTGAAAACCTGTGTAGGACATGGGAAGTGGGAAGATGCATGAGGGCCTTTGGCTGGAATTGGCGCTCAGAATTTTATGCTGGGAAACACAGCATCTTTGTTCTTGTGCCCATCGCTGTTCCGGCTTTTCATCCTTTTCCTCCTCTTACTCATACTCACAGAGCTGAAACCAACTATAGTCCCAGGTCCCTTATTTGTGGTCAGCCTAAGTGACATCTCCTAGCCCAGGGGATTTAATTTCTCATCAACCTTGAATGGGACTAGTGTTTTATAGGTGGCTTCCATTATTCCCAGCAGTCCTATTGCGAGAAGGAGCAGAACTCTTTATTCTGAGCAGCCTCTGTTCAGCAGGGTTAGTGTTATTATCAGTCCTAACATGCTTGATGAATGTGTGTAGATCAAAGACAACTTTTGATGTTGTCTATTAACACCTTCTAAAATGGAAGTGCAAGCCTTCCTCCTTTCGCTGATGGATCTGAGGTTGATTAGGTTTTCATGAGATGGTGGTACCAGATTGTAGCCTGCACTTGCTTTTTACATCCCTTTGAAAGAGCAGAGAAGGGTGAATGTGTTCAGCATCTGTGCCCCCATAAACCAACGTACTGGCACACTCTGCTGCACCTATAACACAGCAAGTAAATACCAGTAATGTAATAGACAGTCTGTCTGAATTGCACCAACCTGACTATTGGCTCGTAATACAGCAGGCTGTGGGATTTTTTAATCTTGACTTATTGTTCCTAAATGACAGTAATTTTATCATGGTGTTTGGTTGCACTGTTGACAAGGTGAGGTCTTTTGCACACATTTGGTTTTAGTGTTTGTAACTGAACTCCTGTAGGATTTTAACAAAACAACTAATTACTGTACATATTCAAAAGATAAAAGAGTGCCCTTAATGTGTTATTCATAACGTGGAGCATGAGAACATTACAAGGGTAGGATTGTCTTTAAATATTAATTTCATGGTAGCCATGGATGCATTAGGCTCTTGTAAAGAACAAAAACACTGAATGCAACTTGTGAATTTTTTCCATGTAGTTGACTTTTATAAATATTTTTCTTTTCTAGAATGGAGGAGACAGTGAGAAATCTGCTACAGAGCCAAGGATCCACAGGCCAAAATGGAGAAGGAACTGTCAATATCATGAAGGTATATCAGGTATTAATAACTTATTACCTGTTTTCTTGTGATAAAAAACTTCTTTAAAACAGAAATCACACTGCTGAGATAAATGTCTGGCATTGTGTCCTCTATTTGTTTATTAGCTATGAATACTTGTAAGTGGTAGTTGGTACTATGTACATTTTCCCAGGTATTTTCTCACCAGAGTTTCATGTTTTTCACTTTTACTGTCATTATGTTATCTGTGGTTGTTGCTCCTCATAGTTCACAGGGGACAGAGAAACTAGTTTTGAAGACTTTATTAAACCACTTAATATTTTAAGTCATATGTTCCAACGTCTCTAGTAAACAGATGTTTTTGATAACTTGACCTTCAGATTGTGATGGATAATTTTATCCACTCATGTTCTTATTGCGTGTGAGGCTTCCATATCAAGCTCCGTGGTTTCTTATCACTGCTTGTGGCAGGTGTGTTTTATCACCCTCACTTGAGGTAAAGGGTGATTTTATTGAGAGTGCCTCAGGAAAGAATTTAGGAGAGAAAGATTTTAGAGGTTTTTCAAAGGGAACCAGCTCTGTTTATAAGACAGGAGAGTTTTACATTTCCCTAATGTACTGTTGTATTCTGGAAGCAGTGAGCCTGAGATGGTGGAAAACCTTTTTGAAAGTCTGGAAACAGGAGTGAGATACATTCCAGTTAATCAAATATTTGGCACATGAATTCTTTAAAAAAAAACACTTAATGAAGTCAGTCCTATGCCTTATGTTTTTAAGTAGAATGAGCATTCTTATAAACCATAAAATACTAGAATAATATATTAAAGTCTATACTAGGTAGTGATACTTCAGAAAAAACACTTTTCAAAAATTCTGGTTATATTAATCCATTCTTACCAGCTAATGGATCTAAAGTAAAGCAATATAGCTAAAGAAAAATGTATATTAAAGAGTATTTATACTGTAATTAAATTTTCATTTTAAGCTTGGATTGAAGAGAAAGGAATCTTTTAGATTAACCTTCCAAAATAATCAAATTTTCTTGTTAAAATGATAGCCTGTAAAATTTAATTTCAGGACAAATTAAACTTTTTGTTAAAGTTATAATAGAACATCATGCTCTTAGAAACTGATGCCAAAGGCATCTATATTTTATCTGTATCTATCCTTTTGGAATGCAAAAATGAAACTCAGTTCCCTTTTCTTAGTTCAGAGTTGAAATCCATACATCCTTCTCTCAATTGGGCTTGATGTCAGTCTCTGCTTGAGGTGGATTACTTGTCTGGCTGTTCATAACAGACATCTGGAATGATTTTTTTATCTGCTTTTCTGTGTGTTGTTTTAGCGTGGAAACCATAGTGAGGTGGTATCACAATTAGGTTTAGCTTCTTTGGATTTTGTCTTTGCACTCTCAAGAAGAAAAGCAAAGAGGTACTCCAGTTTTCTTTTGTCAGACTGAGGGTTTGGGGGTTCTTTCTTTTGTGCACTAAACAGGAAAAAAAAGTAGCTATGTGGTTTTTGAAATTTGAAATTTTGTATACTGCTTTCCTAGAGGGGAGATAAACTAGTCATTCCAATTTCAGTGCTTGTATATTTCTTTGTAGTTTTTTTCCCTATATTTTGTTCGTTTCTTGATTTTTGGGGAAAAAAAATAAATTGGTTATGGTCCTGTCTTTTCTGCTTTGAGGCCATATTAACATAGAGATTTGTTGTCTCCACCCAGCCAGGAGAGTGGGCACCATGGTGTGTTTTGTCTAATATCGCTTGGGTTATTTCTTGACCACCAAAAGAACAAGGCAGTTCTGCCCAGTTAATGATAGCAAGAACAGTTCTTTGTTTTCCTTCAGCTCTAACAAACAGCCCCCTCCACTGGGGGCTGGCAAACTGGCCCCTTTTTTCCTTCTTTCTGGACACGAGGTTTTGTTTGAATCTGCTGGGTGGTAGTCAGGTCAGATTCCCCAAACTGGAGCCTTTCTTTCTTATAGAGTGAAGCTGCCTCTGTCCCAGGACATTAAAACACCCATATACCTGTTATTCTGGGATTATTTTAATTCTACATATTGCATTGCTTCCTTCCCTTCCTGTTCTCTTCTTGTTCCTTAGAACATTTTCAGTCATATTACTCAGCTTGTTTTTTAACTATTTTTATTTCTTCCATATTACCAGTATGCAATCTTCTTTGCTTATGAATTTCCTTTCCTAATCCATGACTCAGAAGCAATGGGTTTCCCTTTTCTGGAGGAATAGCTAGGCTACTGCATCATACACCAGTCTGTGACTGGTAAAACAGATCCAAAATGCAGAACATTGTCTCTTTGACTCATTCATCCTCAGATCACTTTTGTTCACTTTTATGAACAAATAGCTTGTTTTCTGGGAATTTCGAGGAATGGCTCTGTCCACGTGCAAAGCAGTGCACTCCTGCCCTCATATGGCTCCCTGCTATGTAGGTCAGGTTGGGTTCACTCGGTGTGTGCTCATTATCCAGTCACACATAAAAAAACTGTGATGTAGGCAACGACCGTGTGTAACACGGTTAAAAGCCCGCACCTGAAAGACTCTTCAGAGAGTTGGCAAAGAATCTCTGATCTGAAATGTTTACCAAGAATTTTAGCATTGAAAAACATGTTAAAAAGGCATTATGAGAATCATTAATATGTTATTGAAACCAACTGTGTGTAAGTCCTGGAAAAAAATATTGTGTAAATAGATGATGAATTTTATTGTAGATACTGTGTCCAGATTTGGCAAGATACATCAATATTGCAATAGAAGCACTTCATTGTATCTTTCCAAATGTATTCAGAGAGGTTTTTGATATATTTGTAAGTGTAATTCACAACTGGGAATAGAACATGAATGTTTCTTAAAAGCACTGATGTTTTCAGGTTTTTGGGAACATGATAACCATATTGTCAACATGTATTTGTAAATGAAGTATAGATGTGAGCTAACATGAGGAAAAAAAATGTTATGATCTGAATTCCAAGTGTTATATATATATCTTCATATACATACACAAAACTTATTGAATGTTGAAATACTAACACTGTTTTGAAAGCCATCCTCTACAATCAGTTACCTTACAGAACATATTCTGCATCTCAGCTGTTCTCTGTGATATGATCAAAAGTATATGATCACTCAGTGCAGTAGATAAGGGATTTTACTGCAGATTCACAACCATGTATTTCATAACTAATGGGGACAAATGAGGCGATCTCCAGTGGGACTTATCAACATATGTCCCTTATTCTCTGACAACATGCTAAGTTAATTTTAGTGTGTGAAGCTTGTTCAGGTTAATATCTGAATAGTCATAAAAGATAACTCTGTGCAATAAATGCTTTTGATCTATTGGCCATTGTTTACATATTTGATTTTACAAATCTAATTATTGTTCTGGGTTGTATGAAATTGAGTTCTTATTATAATAACAATATGCCTGACTATAGAATAAATATTCTTGCTAATGAACATTGTGTTGCATAGTGATAATGTTAGAATAATAATAATAATAAGGTGGAGCCTAGAGCATGCAGTGTTATTGCAATATTTTGTTAGTTCTTGCCATTATTCTTACTTAAAGCAAAATATTCTAACCCTTTCCATAGAACTAGCTGCCCTGTGGGATTTTAATTCGCTGGATTTACAGGTGGGTTTTGTGATTTCTTTAGGGTAAATGAACTTAGAAGCAGGATTTTAAATAAAATTCTCCTTTGTTATCATTTTACGTGATAACTGAGGGAAAATTTATAAAGAATGCTCACATAAATGTAGACAAGAATTCATGTGATTTGAATTGCCATGAACCATATTTTTTGTTTTACAGTGTAGTTGACTAAAAGACTCTAGTATGTAAGAGCTATGGTGTTTCCAAGAGACATTACCCACCTAAAGCTAAGGTCATGAAAGGCCAAGCCAGTAACTCATGTATTAATGCTGTCCTCATTCAAGACACAATACTTTATCCAAAAGAGAGAGTGCTCCCCAGAAATAATTGTGTGCAGTACTCTAACCCCAGGCATTAAAACAAACACCCCGCAGACTTTCCTTCCTAAGTTTGTCCTTTTGATTTGGATATCAAAACTAGAGTCTCTTTCCTGTTTGATCACAATACTGGTTATCTAGGTGGAGTCTTATCTGATTACAGATCACACAAAGACTTTCAAAGGTTTTTTAACTCATTTTGACTTTGTGTCATTGTGCAGTGATCAAAATGGATGAGGAAGAGAATTTGTTCTAAGTTCACAATTTGTTATAATTCTGGAATTGTCAATATGTGCACTGAAACTCAGGACAGACATGGTGCAGTCACATTGGAGACCTAAAAATCATATATAAGTAATACAGGCACACTTCAGGTGGCATTGTTGGCCAGATCAACCCAATATTTTATCTGCATGCTTTGTGATAGTCAAATATGGAGCAGTTGTTGTGACTGTCACTTCTAATTTGCACAGCCGTTGGTGTCAACAGCTCTTTCATGAGAAGAAAAACTGTAACTATTGGCAATATAATTTTATCTTAACACAAAATTATACAAGCTTAATGTTCAGGCCATTGATATGTAACATTTTGTAGATAGGGCATGGCCATGAATTGAAAAAACAGCACTAGTTGAATTCCCTAGCTAAAATTCACACAGGATTTTTAATGCTAACTTGTATTGCGGAAAGTATTTTTGGAATGGAAGTGCCCACAGAAGACTGCATCAACCAGGCCTCCTAAGCTACTCAGGAGTACATTACTAGGCAAACATTAGCAGTTTTGTGTCTCATGAGAAGGAAAGAAGAGTAGCCATCTGCATTCTTGGAAGCTCCACCGGAAATCCTGGGCTGTCAAGGACACAAGCATTTGCTGCCGGACTGCCTTTCCATACAGAGAAATCCAGGGCTACCTCATTAACAACTAATTCCTTATGGCTTTTCATCTCATATATTTCCACCACTACACAAAGATTCTGGTAAATATCTGTTCCCGTATTGAGGTTAGATTCCTACCCCCAAAAGAGAATGATGCTGCTCCTCAGATACTGTTCAAAATTACAGTTTTGTTGCAAGGAACATATGTGCTAAGAGCTTTCCCTTTCTGGTTGTTTGTAATACAGTAGCACAGCAATGGAGCTATGTTTAACACAACAAAGTCTCATAACTGAAATATGCCATTTGTGTGCCTGTTTCTCAGAAAACAAGCTGTTCTTTCCTTCCCAGAATCATATTCTATAGCTATAGAATGATTTGGACTGTAAGGGACATTAAAGAACATCTTGTTCCAGCTCCCCACCCGTTTGCAGAGACATCTTTCATTAAACCAGGTTGCTCAAAGCCCCACCCAACATGGTCTTGGCTACAGAGCAAAACAAGGTATTAGTAAAATTAAAGAGAAAGCAAAATAAGGATGTCCTGTGTTTACACAAAAGTTACCTATATATTTGCATGATCTTTGACTATACCCAATCACCCACAGTTTTTGACTGACTCTGTAATTCAGATGATCATCTTTCTTGCCATCAGGGGTTTACTCTGAGAATGCAATTCCAGTCCTTGAAGTTTGCAGAAGCAGAGATGAGGTCCCAGATGTAGATTGACACATTATACAACTGCTTTAACCCATCACACATTGTTCTATATATCTACAGAAACAAGAGGTGAAGATTGACTGCTTTGATGATACTATTTTATATTATACTGACTGTAATTCTAGATTTAAATTTGCCTCTACTATATAGTATTTCTCTTTTGCTGTATCTTTCTTCTAGTTCTAACTTCTGGAATGAATCCGCAAAAGTCAACCCATGTGCATTGCCTGAATCCTATCCATCTGCAACAGGCATAACAGAAATTGTAGAGCCAGTCTTTGGGAAGCAAGGTGATGATGTGGTTCACAGCCTGATCAACACAGGTCATCCTGATGTGTACAGGGACTTCCCATTTATGGACAGCATGTTGTCTGTAGCCCTAATCTTGCCCTTAATGGTGTTCTTCTGATTGCCTTTTTTCTAATTCAGAGGATGTATTTGAGAGAAAAGGGTATGGCTGTCATATGCCTCTGCTTGGTAGTCCTCGGAGACTGGAGTAACCTCCTGGAATTTATAGCAAACTCCAGTTTTAAGATTATCTGTCTGCTGCTCAGAGAGATGCTGGTGTCTGTGTGTGTGAAGGCCAAGTGGTGGCTCCTTATCTGCATGTGGTCCTCCTGCAGGATAAATCAGGGCTGCCCACAGCAGGGCTGTGCTGGCACACAGGCCCAGGGCTGCCCATAGCAGGGCTGTGCTGGCACACAGGCCCAGGGCAGCCCACACTGTGGCTGTATGAGGAATCCATCCTGTGCTCCTCATGGGACCCAGTGCCACTTCCCACCCTGCTCAGCTCCTCATCAGAGCACTGAGACCCCCAGGGAGTTGTTGTCATTCTCCCATCTGGCCACTACTCTCAGAGTTCCCAAGTCTGTAGCGTGCCTCCTGGCTCTTGCCCAAAAGAAGATCTTAATAAGAGAGTCTTGGCTGTCTGTAGCCTCTCCAGATCCCAGTGAGGATCCAGATGTGCTTTGCTGACACAATATTGCCCATCCTGGGCTGATATTGAAGAGGTTGGCCAAGAGGGTCTAGCAAGTAAATAAGCATTTTTTTGTCTATCAAATCATTTGTGTTTTCTGAGAAAGCATAATGAATAAGAAATAATAGAGGCCATTTAGTGCCATCAGCTGTCTAGTGACAGAAGTGTTTGGACATAAAAGTTGTGAAATCAGTTTGTATTCCTTGTTATTCCAAAGCGGGGTCTTACATGTAGTCTAGTGACCTGCTCTCTCTCTACTTCCACATCTCCCTAAAATATATTGTTCATTCTGCATTTTGACATTATTTCATTGGTATTCTCAAACAAGCAGAAAACAATGCTACTTACTGAATTTTAAGAATTCTGAAAAAAATCTAAAACTTTACTTATTTTCTGAGGCCAAAAATGGAGATTATTCTGTATTCACAACCATCCCATCTTTGAAAATTATTTTAACAGAGGAACACACCTAGTAGTACAACAGTATATTTATTTTGGAATGAATAGGTGCTTCTGGTCAGGAAAAGTTAATCTGAACTATAATAACATATTTGAGAAGTTGAAGTTTTGATCTGATCTGAAATGATTGTTCCTACATTTTATTTTTGTGTAAAGATGCACTCTGATCTTTTTTCAGAACTTTTTCTGCAAGATTGGGAGACAAGACAACTATTCCCTAGCATTTGCAAAAAAATTACCAGGTTATGTAATGTATACCAATTTTTTTCCTTAAGTCAGCTTCTGCAATTGTTCTTGTGGCAAGAACTAGTTAGTTCATACATTGCTCTCATTCCAAAATACTATGGAAGGAAAATTGGCTTATTTCTAGCAATTTAAATTCCAGAGTAATTCTGTTGCCTTAATTGCTGTTACATAAAATTTACTGCATTTGAATTTTAGAATAGCTTGGCTTATTTGTACTTCAGTCAAAGGTAGATATTTTAATACCATCACTTTAGTCAAGTGTAGCTACTTTAATACTTAAAAACTGCTTCACAAAAGTTTAAGTGCTAATATAGGTTTCCAGGAAGGAAAGATTATCACTTTAAGTATGGTACTATAATGAACCAATTTGTAAGAGAATATCTGTATGAAATATCTGTATGCATATTTGTCTCATGTTACCATATATACACATATGAAGAAGAAACAGCTTAGCTTCTAGAACAATTTTTTTTTCCTGCCTGATAACTTTGTAATCAGTGTAACTGAAACCTTCCATTTCGAGAAGGAATGTGCCTAAGACCTGGCTTAGCAGAGTCCCCTCCAGAATGGTCAGTCCGTGATTTCACTTCTGACAGGCAAAGTGCTGGAGGTGAGGGTGCTCTTGGTAATGTGAATATCCATTCACAGGATGGGGTCAACAGCAGTACTTGGTCAGTGACCAAGTCACTTTGACACCCAGGCTGGTGACCTGGGGATAAGAAACCCTGATGTGTTGAGAACACTTAATCAGGAAGTTCACTGTGAAGGTTTTCTTCTTTAATGGTCCTTTTTGATCTGAACTTTCTCAAAAGAAATGCATGTTTCTGATGCGTGGAACAGCCAATAAAAGCATCATCAGGAAATTTATTAATGTTACTGCAGAAGTGTTCAAGAGGGATGATAGCTTGGACTAGTGAGGAGTGTTTTGAGTGAAGAATAATATGTAGTACATCTAGATTGATACACGAATGGAAGGAGGCACATATCAGAAACATAAAGTACGTACTTTGTTCTCTTATCCATCACATGTATTAATCTAGGGAACGTTACTGCTCACTCTGCTCAGTTTGTAAGTGAAATCCAGAGATGAAAAAGAAGAACTTAATATGTTTTTCCTGACAACAGTAATGTTAAATCACGAATGATTTGGGGTGTTTCTGTAAAATTTTGTGATTTGTTGCATTCCTTTGTTTTCCTTCAGTTTTGGTCAGCTTGTTCTGAACAAAAGCTGTTGAACAAAAATATATTATTACTACACTTGCTGATGTGTTATCTAAAGCAAAGCTATATTTTAGTCTGTCCTTCCACTGGGAGAAAAGAAAGCAAGAGAAAAGAGCTGAATACATAGACAGAAGTAAGCAGGTAAACCAGAAGTCATATTTGTAGTCTTAGAGATCATTTAGATTGCATACAATTTTAGTTGCGTGTAATTTTTTTTTTAATCTAACTTGTTTGTTCTGTTACAATTTGGTTTTTTTCCAGTCTTAGGTCATTGTGTTTAATGGGATAAATGAAGAAAATAAAGAAAATTAGCAAATAAAGAAAGGGTTTTTTTAAAGTCATGCTGGAAAAAATATATTCAGGTCACAGTAATATCGGTGGCTACTCCCGTACTGAGCATCTTGCAGGACACACTTGGTTTATTCC
Organism: Chiroxiphia lanceolata; assembly: GCF_009829145.1. Lineage (NCBI taxonomy): Eukaryota > Metazoa > Chordata > Aves > Passeriformes > Pipridae > Chiroxiphia > Chiroxiphia lanceolata. Next base: position 32,495,096 of record NC_045643.1, on the reverse strand, counting down.
TCAGTCTCACTTTACATTGCTCTGGCTTAACATACATGTCTTTTATATATCTCAGGTTTTGCTAAATGAAATAGGTTATAAAATATATCAGAAGATACTGCGAATTTTCAAAGGGAATATTTAGAAAGGAAGAGGTGATGGTGGGGGAGAAAGGGGAGCAAGGTACCCCTGGAAAACAATTTTAACCTTGTTGGAATGTTAAGTCAGTAGTCATTGGAGCAATTGAGGTCTTTTTGCAGCTTGTGCAGTCAGACTGAGCTACTTGTGCATAGCTTGAGGCTATTTTTTTTAATGAAAGTACAAAGAAACCCTCATCTAGAGTTTTTATCTTCATCAACAGTCATTTCATAGGGCTCATTCTCAGTGAATAGTGGTGAACACTAGGAGGTCTGCAGTGGAAAGAACACTGAAAAGACATCATCTAAGAATACATCAAGACTATAGAATGGCCTTGCAAGGAAAAGCATTCACAATTTATAATTACATTGTTTTGGTTTAACCCCGGCTGACAACCAAGCCCCACACCCTCCTCCATCAGGGTGGAGAGAAGAGAATCAAAAGGGTAGAAGTGAGAAAACTCATAGGTTGACATAAGAACATTTTAGTAACTGAATTATTATAACAACAGCAAAAAGTTGTAATGCAAAGGAAAATAACAAAGATAGAAACAAAACAAGTGATCCAAATTGCTGACCACCAACTGACCAATGCCCAGCCAGTCCCTGAGAAGTGGACCCGAGCCAACCTTCCCCCTAGGATATTGCTGAGCTTGATGCCATATGGTCTGGGGCATCCCTTGGGTCAGTTGGGGTCAACTGTCCTGGCTGTGTCCCTCCCTTGTGCACCCCCAGCCCCCTCACTGGTGGGGTGAAGTGAGAGGCAGAATGGATCTCGGCTGTGTGTAATGTCTGCTCAGCAGTAACAAAACATCTTGGAGTTATCAACACTTTTTCCAGCACAAATCCAAAACAGCCCCATACCAGCTACTGTGAAGATAAATAACTCTACCCCAGCCAAAACCAGTGCATACATAAACAATTCTGTCTATGGATTTGTAAACTGCAGTTTGGGTTTGGAGGTCAGAGTCTGCCTTCATTGCAGAAAGAGTGTTAGACATGTAGAGTAGTATGCTCTTCAAATTCAGTAACTGAAAACTAAGATAACTATTCAGTAAATACCTTGTTTAGAAAGTCCTTTGGAAGCTTTGGAGACACCACAGAAAGTGCTGAATGTTTTGAGATGCTGAGTTAGTTGCATAGCTTGGGTTCCATGAAGACTGGATTCCTGAACGCGTATTACCACTGCCTCTATACGTGATCAGTTAATAACTACATTGGGAATATTTTTTTTTCTCAAATGAGTGGTTATGAGCAATCATAAATGCTATTTAATTATATATCCTATGTATATTTTATTCCTGGGTGATTAATGGGTGATTAAAGTGTGTTTTTGGAAAATTGGAGGCATGACTCTCAGAAGAATTTGAATTTATGAACGTTATAAAACCTTCATTTCTATTAAATTTCAGAAGCTGAAGAATTAAAAGGAATTTAGAAAAGAAAATCCCACTCAGGCATCACAATCTGACACCCAAAATTGAAACAGACATCTTTTGTATCTGAGGGATCCTTACTGCACTGCATCTGAAAAACTTTACTTCTCTGGAGGACTTGTGTTTATCACATGAAAATGATCTTTAGCTTCTACAAGCAAAGATGTCATCTCTAATTATTACTTACCATTTTCCAGACAAGCAATTCATGTCATCCAACACTCATTGGGAAAATCAGCATTTCAAAGATCTTCTTTTTTTAATTCTTGTTTGCTTCAATCAAAATTTTGTCACATGTCCTCGTGAAAGATTGGTGCTGTAAAGCCCAGATCCAGTTATATCCAGTATTAGATTATGCTATGTTGTATTATTATAGCCACTTGTCCAGTGAACTTTGCTATATCTCTATGATTCAGGAACCTCCCTGTGTAACCTGTTCCAGTTACCATATGACCCCCTAATAGGAAGAAAAAAAACCAAAAAAGGGTCTTTCTAATGTCTGATTGCTATTTTTCATGTTCTAAGCTGTGTCCATTGTATCTGGTCTTTTCATTATGCCACTTACAGGATATGTCTGGCACCATCTTCTCTCTTGCCTGCAACAGGTACCTTCCTCATTTCATATCGCGTATTTGTTGTTACTACCACAGAAAGAGCCTCAATTCCAATTAGTGCCTAATCGTAGTTTTCACTGTAAAAAATGAAAATCTAGAATAATTTTTTCTAGCAACTTATTTTTTTTTCTTTTTGTCAGCTGACTTTTACTCTTCTTGGTTTGAAATTTCATAGTTCCAAATTGAAATATTTTAAAGTGAGCTCATTTTTCCCTCTTTTTTTTCTGTGCGTGTAGGTGTGTGGTGTCATTCCTAGAAAGCGTCTTAGATAGAAGAAAAGGCAAAGGACAGACTACTGATGGTACTGCCAGTAAAACTTTAAAATTAACATAATTTCTGAAATAATAATGGTTAGGAAATAGCTGTTTAAGTGTCCCTTTGATACTTCTTTGTTCGTTGAAAAGCTTACATTTCTTAGAGGAAAGGCATCCCAATGACTAACTCTGTGTCCAGGGTGTCAGCAG